>NC_133334.1:22469251-22811751 GCF_042186555.1 Aquarana catesbeiana
CCGCCGGCCCCGGGAGGGGGGGGCCCGCGCGTGTGACGTCACGGGGAAGTCCGAGCTGGGCGTGGGGACGCGCCCCCCTCCTCTCCTCCCCTCCCCTCCGCAAACGCCTTCTCCGCCCCGCCCACCTTCTTCGCACTCGTTCACAGCGAGGTCACGTGGTGCCCGGCTCTGTCAGGGGTGCGCGGGCTCGTCGCCTCAGGATGAAAAAAAAAAAAGGCGGGAAAACCGTCCTGACTGGAAAAAAAAAAAAGAGGAGCTGCAGCAGCTGCGGCGGCTTGTTCACACAGAAGGGGCTTGCCATAGCAATAAAGTCACAAGTCTTAAAAAAAAAAGTTAAAATTTAAAAAAATAAATCAATAAAATGTAACCACTTGTTAGCTGGAACTTTTTTATTTTTTGTTAAAAGCAGCATTTTTTTGCAAGAAAATGTTTGTAAACATCCTCCCCCTCAAAAAAAGTGTATATTTCCTGAACTGAGAGTCCCTGGAGAACTAAATGGTGGCTGTTGCAGTATTTGCGCAGCCGTTTATCAAACACGACATTTTCAGGAAAAAAAAAAAATACACAAAGGTGTACACAAAAATTCCCACAAACACAATAAAACATCCAATGTTTTGATAAAATATAAAAGACGAGGTTGCATCGCCAATCGAGTAAATAGATGCCCAACAAGTCCAAATATTGCGCACACCTGCGGAATCGCAAGAAACCACCCAAAATTGTTCACAGGTGACGCTTTACAAGTCTTTACAGGTCATTGGTTTAGCTGTGCTGTGAATTATGGCCCTGGAATTATCGCTCTCACTCTGACGTTCGCGACGATACCTCACGTGCGTGGCGCAATTGATGTTTACATGCTCGCACTACACTGCGTTTTTTTGTTTATTTAATCACTTGCTGACCGTATAACTTACATATATGGCGCGGCAAGATGGCTCTCCTGCGCCAGATCACATACACTTCTGGGCAGTGTTGCCAACCGCCCGTTAATTTACAGGCTGCCCATTTTTGGGATGCCCGTAAATGCCCGTTACGGGCAGTGGCGCCCATAAAAAAGATGGCATGCGGGCCGACAGTGCAACTGCGCAGCCTGCCAGGCTCAGGAAAGCTCGCTCATTTTCGGCTGGGCGGGCGCATGCGCAGTGATGTGGCAACATTTTTTCAATGGAAGACACTCATGCGCAGTGAGGCGGCGCCTTGCAAGAGCCATCCTCATCATGTGAGGATGGTAATATAAAAGGGGCAGAGGAGGACACTGACACTACTGTGGGGAGATGGGGGGTAAAGCGGGCAGAGGATACTGATGTGGAGATGAAGGGGGACAGATAAGGACTCTACTGATGTAGGTGGATGAAGGGGGAAGAGGAGGACACTGATGTAGGTGGATGAAGGGGGAAGAGGAGGACACTGATGTAGGTGGATGAAGGGGGAAGAGGAGGACACTGATGTAGGTGGATGAAGGGGGAAGAGGAGGACACTGATGTAGGTGGATGAAGGGGGAAGAGGAGGACACTTATGTAGGTGGATGAAGGGGGAAGAGGAGGACACTGATGTAGGGGGATGAAGGGGGAAGAGGAGGACACTGATGTAGGTGGATGAAGGGGAAAGAGGAGGACACTGATGTAGGTGGATGAAGGGGGAAAAGGAGGACACTGATGTAGGTCGTTGAAGGGGGAAGAGGAGGAAACTGATGTAGTGGGATGAAGATGGAAGAGGAGGACATTGGTGCAGGTGGATGAAGGGGGAAGAGGAGGACACTGATGTAGGTGGATGAAGGGGGAAGAGGAGGACATTGATGTAGGTGGATGAAGGGGGAAGAGGAGGACACTGATGTAGGTGGATGAAGGTGGAAGAGGAGGATAATGATGTAGGTGGATGAAGGGGGAAGAGGAGGACACTGATGTAGGTGGATGAAGGGGGAAGAGGAGGACACTGATGTAGGTGGATGAAGGGGGAAGAGGAGGACACTGATGTAGGTGGATGAAGGGGGAAGAGGAGGACACTGATGTAGGTGGATGAAGGGGGAAGAGGAGGACACTGATGTAGGTGGATGAAGGGGGAAGAGGAGGACACTGATGTAGGTGGATGAAGGTGGAAGAGGAGGACACTGATGTAGGTGGATGAAGGTGGAAGAGGAGGACACTGATGTAGGTGGATGAAGGGGGAAGAGGAGGACACTACTGTGAGGGGGCTGAAGAGAAGCAGAAGTGGACACTGATGTGAGGGGGGAAAATGAAGGAGAGCAGAGAAGGACAGTGCTGTGGTAGGGTTATACGAAGGTGCGCCATGTCTCCGCAGTCTCTAACCACCTTCTGCACCATGTCCGCACAGCCTCTAACCATCTCCTGAATTACAGCGGCGGGGGGGGGGGGGGGTGTTTTTGAAGCATCTGATTAGAGCCTGAGGCTCTAATAGGCTTCAAAATAGGGTGGGCTTGGGTCGCAGAGCATTGTGCCATGAGCCCACCAAGGTGGTACAACAGCAAATGAATATTCACTATTGCAACACTGATCCTCCTCCCGGCCAATCAGGAAGCGGGTCTGATACCCATCACCCGATTGTCTGAAAGGACAGGTGATCCTTTTTGGATGCCTAGAAGGAGGGGGGGAGACGTGCGGCGGAAGCGAGGAGGAGAAGACACAGGAGCCGCTGCCCGATGCCTGCTGCAGCCTGATGTCCGCCGATGCCACGATCCCCACCGCTGCCCGATGTGCCCGCCGATGCTGCCCATGCTGGCCATACTGCTTGTGCAACGTGTGGGAATTAAAGCCTGCCCTTCTTGCCTCGTTACATGGGCAGCAAGAGAATTAAATGAGCCCTATTGCGTCTATTGCTGAGCTTTTTATTGTTATCTGTCTCCATGTTGCAGATTTTCCCTCACTTCCTGTCTGGTAATACGTTGACCCCAGAACAGGAACTGAGAGGGAATCTCTCTAACGAAGCTCTGGATTCCAGGAGTTGTAAACCTACCTCCCTCTGGGTAAAATAAGTATTGAACACGTCATCGTTTTTCTGGGTAAATATATTTATAAAAGGTGTGCTATTGACATTACATTTTCCCCACATGTCGGTAATAACCCATGCAATCCATACATACAAAGACACCAAAACAAATAAGTTCAGAAATAAGGTTCTGTGTAATAAAATGGAATGATACAGGGAAAAATATTGAACAAGCTAACTGAAATGTAATTTAAATTTGGTACAAAATCCTTTGTTGGTGATGACGGCTTCAAGACGCCTCCTGTATGGAGGAACGAGTCGCATGCGTTGCTCAGGTGTGATTTTGGCCTGTTCTTCCACACAGTCTTCAAATCTTGAAGGTTCCAAGGACCTCTTCTATGAACTCTGATCTTTAGTTCTTTCCATAGATTTTCTATTGGATTCAAGTCAGGTGATTGGCTGGGCCATTCTAGCAGCTTTATTTTCTTTCTTTGAAACTAATTGAGAGTTTTCTTGGCTTTGTGTTTGGGATGATTGTCTTGCTGAAGTGTCCACCCTTGTTTCATCTTCATCATCCTGGTAGATGGCAGCAGATTTTTATCAAGAATGTCTTGGTACATTATTCCATTCATCCTTCTTTCAATGATATGAAGTTTGCCAGTACCGTATGCTGAAAAACAGCCCTGCCCCCCCCCCCCCCACCATGATGTTCCCACCTCCAAACCTCACTGTTGGTATGGGGGGTGTTTTTGGGGTGTTGTGTCATGTGACCTCCGAACATGGTGTGTATTATGACATCCAAAGAGTTCAATTTTGGTCTCATCTGACCAGACTATATTCTCTAGTTGCGGAACTACCAGGGTCGCAGCAGTCGCACTTGCGACTGGGCCCTGGCGTTCTGCCACTGTGTAGGGGCCTGCCGCTGCTTCTAGGCAATGTTTGAGACATTATGTCCCAGACATAGTGGTACACTGTATGGACGGAAGGGAGCACTAATTGTTATGTTACTGTCACAGTGCTCCGCCCATTCCTCCAGCAGATCCATGTCGGGAAGGAGGAGAGGGGAGGAGACTGATCAGCTGACAGGCCAGTGGAGTGAAGGGGGAGTCTTCCATGTCCCCATGCCGGGAGAGGTGTTACTGGAGGCACTGTGAGTCCAGACTGAGAGCACTGAGTAAGGAGGGGGATCAACTGACACTGAGAGAAAGTGAGTGCCAGTGTCACCACCCCCCCCCCACAATCCCTCTGCCCCTTATCCCATCATCGCTCTGCTCATGATCCCATCCATCCCACCATTCCTCTGCCCCTTATCCCATCCATCCCACAATCCCTCTGCCCCTTATCCCATCCATCCCACCATCCCTCTGCTCAGGATCCCATCCATTCCACCATTCCTCTGCCCCTTATCCCATCCATCCCACCATCCCTCTGCTCTTGATCCCATCCATCCCACCATCCCTCTGCTCTTGATCCCATCCACCCCACCATCCCTCTGTTTCTAATCCCATCCATCCCACCAACCCTCTGCTCTTGATCCCATCCATCCCACCATCCCTCTGCTCCTGATCCCATCCCCCCACCATCCCTCTGCTTCTGATCCCATTCATCCCACCATCCCTCTGCTCCTGATCTCATTAATCCCACCATCCCTCTGGTCCTGATCCCATTCATCCCACCATCCCTCTGCCCCTGATCCCACCCCCCACCATCCCTCTGCTCCAATCCCATCCATCCCACCATCCCTCTGCCCCTGATCCCATCCTTTCCACCATCCCTCTGCTCCTAATCCCATCCATCCCACCATCCATCTGCTCCTGATCCCACCCCCCTCCATCCCTCTGCTCCTGATCCCATCCATCCCACCATCCCTCTGCTCCTAATCCCATCCATCCCACCATCCCTCTGCTCCTAATCCCATCCATTCCACCATCCCTCTGTCCCTGATCCCATCCTTTCCACCATCCTTCTGCTCCTGATTACATTCATCCCACCATCCCTCTGCTCCTGATCCTATCCATCCCACCATCCCTCTG
Source organism: Aquarana catesbeiana (assembly GCF_042186555.1). Taxonomy (NCBI): domain Eukaryota; kingdom Metazoa; phylum Chordata; class Amphibia; order Anura; family Ranidae; genus Aquarana; species Aquarana catesbeiana. The sequence goes on from NC_133334.1 coordinate 22,474,228, forward strand.
CCTCTGATCCCATCCATCCCACCATCCCTCTGATCCAGATCCCATTCATCCCTCTGCTCCTGATCCCATCCATCCCACCATCCCTCTGCTCTAGATCCCATCCATCCCACTGCTCCTGATCCCATCCATCCCACCATCCCTCTGCTCCTGATCCCATCCATCCCACCATGCCTCTGCTCCTGATCCCATCCATTCCACCATCCTTCTGCTCCTGATCCCATCCATCCCACCATCCCTCTGTCCTTTATCCCATCCATCCCACCATCCCTCTGCTCCTGATCCCATCCATCCCTCTGCTCCTGATCCCATCTATCTCACCATCCCTCTGCCCCTGATCCCATCCATCCCACCATCCGTCTGCTCCTGTTCCCATCCCCCCACCACCCCCTGCTCCTGATCCCATCCATCCCACCATCCCTCTGCTCCTAATCCCATCCATCCCACCATGCCTCTGCTCCTGATCCCATTCATCCCACCATCCCTCTGCCCCTTATTCCATCCATCCCACCATCCCTCTGCTCCTGATCCCATCCATCCCTCCATCCCTCTGCTCCTAATCCCATCCATCCCACCATCCCTCTGCTCCTGATCCCATCCATCCCTCTGCTCCTGATCCCATCCCCCCACCACCCCCTGTTCCTGATCCCATCCATCCCACCATCCCTCTGCTCCTAATCCCATCCATCCCACCATGCCTCTGCTCCTGATCCCATTCATCCCACCATCCCTCTGACCCTTAACCCATCCATCCCACCATCCCTCTGCTCCTGATCACATCCATCCCTCTGCTCCTGATCCCATCCAACCCACCATCCCTCTGCTCTTAATCCCATCCACCCCTCTGCTCCTGATCCCATCCATCCCACCATTCCTCTGCTCCTGATCCCATCCATCCCACCATCCCTCTGCTCCTGATCCCATTCATCCCACCATCCCTCTGCTCCTGATCTCATTAATCCTACCATGCCTCTGGTCCTGATCCCATTCATCCCACCATCCCTCTGCCCCTGATCCCATCCCCCCACCATCCCTCTGCTCCTAATCCCATCCCCCCACCACCCCCTGCTCCTGATCCCATCCATCCCACCATCCCTCTGCTCCTAATCCCATCCATCCCACCATGCCTCTGCTCCTGATCCCATTCATCCCACCATCCCTCTGCCCCTTATCCCATCAATTCCACCATCCCTCTGCCCCTTATCCCATCCATCCCACCATCCCTCTGCTCCTGATCCCATCCATCCCAACATCCCTCTGCTCCTAATCCCATCCATCCCACCATCCCTCTGCTCCTGATCCCACCCATGCCTCTGCTCCTGATCCCATCCCTCACCACCCCCTGTTCCTGATTCCATCCATCCCACCATCCCTCTGCTCCTAATCCCATCCATCCCTCTGCTCCTGATCCCATCCATCCCACCATCCCTCTGCTCCTGATCCCATCCATCCCACCATCCCTCTGCCTCTAATCCCATCCATCCCACCATGCCTCTGCCCCTGATCCCATCCATCCCACCATCCCTCTGCTCCTGATCCCATCCATCCCACCATCCCTCTGCTCCTGATCACATTCATCCCACCATCCCTCTGCCCCAATCCCATCCATCCCACCATCCCTCTGCGCCTGATTTCATCCATCCCATTGCTCCTGATCCCATCCATCCCACCATCCCTCTGCTCCTGATCCCATCCATCCCACCATCCCTCTGCTCTTGATCCCATCCATCCCACCATCCCTCTGCTCCTGATCACATTCATCCCACCATCCCTCTGCCCCGATCCCATCCATCCCACCATCCCTCTTCCCCTGATCCCATCCATCCCACGATCCCTCTGCTCCTGATCACATTCATCCCACCATCCCTCTGCCCCGATCCCATTCATCCCACCATCCCTCTGCCCCTGATCCCATCCATCCCACCATCCCTCTGCTCCTGATTCCATCCTTCCCACCACCCCTCTGCTCCTGATCCCACCCACCCACCATCCCTCTGCCCCTTATCCCATCCATCCCACCATCCCTCTTCTCCTGATCCCATCAATCCCACCAGGGGCGTAACTAGAAATAGCAGGGCCCCATAGCAAAATGTTGTATGGGGCCCCCCTGCAAATAGCCCCCCCCCACAGCTACCCTAGTGTCAATGCAGCGTGACCTGTGCCACATACAGCGTGACCTGTGCCCAATGCAGCGTGACCTGTGCCCAATACAGCGTGACCTGTGCCCCATACAGCGAGACCTGTGCCCAATACAGCCTGGTCTGCCTGTGCCCCATACAGCCCCACCTATGCAATTCAGCTCTCTGCTGATACGGACAGCTCGCCTCTTCCTTTCCTCTCTCTTCCCCTGGCTGGGAGACTGTGCCGGCGGTGCTCTTATCCTCACTGGGCCCCACTCGGCTGCGGGCCCCATAGCGCCCGCATGGGTCGCTATGGTGGTAGTTACGCCCCTGAATCCCGCCATCCCTCTGCTCCTGATCACATTCATCCCACCATCCCTCTGCCCTGATCCCATCCATCCCACCATCCCTCTTCCCCTGATCCCATCCATCCCACCATCTCTTTGCTCCTGATCCCATCTATCCCTCTGTTCCTGATCCCATCCATCCCACCACCCCTCTGCCTCTGATCCCATCCATCCCACCATCCCTCTGATCCTGATCCCATTCAACCCTCTGCTCCTGATCCCATCCATCCCACCATCCCTCTGCTCTTGATCCCATCTATCCCACTGCTCCTGATCCCATCCATCCCACATCCCTCTGCTCCTGATCCCATCCATCCCACCATGCCTCTGCTCCTGATCCCATCCATCCCACCATCCTTCTGCTCCTGATCCCATCCATCCCACCATCCCTCTGCCCCTTATCCCATCCATCCCACCATCCCTCTGCTCCTGATCCCATCCATCCCTCTGGTCCTGATCCCATCTATCCCACCATCCCTCTGCCCCTGATCCCATCCATCCCACCATCCCTCTGCTCCTGATCCCATCCCCCCACCACCCCCTGCTCCTTATCCCATCCATCCCACCATCCCTCTGCTCCTAATCCCATCCATCCCACCATGCCTCTGCTCCTGATCCCATTCATCCCACCATCCCTCTGCCCCTTATCCCATCCATTCCACCATCCCTCTGCCCCTTATCCCACCCATCCCACCATCCCTCTGCTTCTGATCCCATCCATCCCACCATCCCTCTGCTCCTAATCCCATCCATCCCACCATCCCTCTGCTCCTGATCCCATCCATGCCTCTGCTCCTGATCCCATCCCCCACCACCCCCTGTTCCTGATTCCATCCATCCCACAATCCCTCTGCTCCTAATCCCATCCATCCCTCTGCTCCTGATCCCATCCATCCCACCATCCCTCTGCTCCTGATCCCATCCATCCCACCATCCCTCTGCCTCTAATCCCATCCATCCCACCATCCCTCTGCTCCTGATCACATTCATCCCACCATCCCTCTGCCCCGATCCCATCCATCCCACCATCCCTCTGCCCCTGATCCCATCCATCCCACCATCCCTCTGCTCCTGATTTCATCCATCCCATTGCTCCTGATCCCATCCATCCCACCATCCCTCTGCTCCTGATCCCATCCATCCCACCATCCCTCTGCTCTTGATCCCATCCATCCCACCATCCCTCTGCTCCTGATCACATTCATCCCACCATCCCTCTGCCCCGATCCCATCCATCCCACCATCCCTCTTCCCCTGATCCCATCCATCCCACCATCCCTTTGCTCCTGATCACATCCATCCCACCATCCCTCTGCTCTTGATCCCATCCATCCCACTGCTCCTGATCCCATCCATCCCACCATGCCTCTGCTACTGATCCCATCCATCCCACCATCCCTCTGCTCATGATCCCATCCATCCCACCATCCCTCTGCTCATGATCCCATCCATCCCACTATCCCTCTGCTACTGATTCGATCCATACCTCTGCTCTTGATCCCATCTATCCCCCCATCCCTCTGCCCCTGATCCCATCCATCCCACCATCCCTCTGCTCCTGATCCCATCCCCCCACCTCCACCCTGCTCCTGATCCCATCCATCCCACCATCCCTCTGCTCCTAATCCCATCCATCCCAACATGCCTCTGCTCCTGATCCCATTCATATCACCATCCCTCTGCCCCTTCTCCCATCCATTCCATCATCCCTCTGCTCCTGATCTCATCCCCCCACCACCCCCCTGCTCCTGATCCCATCCATCCCACCATCCCTCTGCTACTAATTCCATCCATCCCTCTGCTCCTGATCCCATCCATCCCTCTGCTCCTGATCCCATCTATCCCACCATCCCTCTGCCCCTGATCCCATCCATCCCACCATCCCTCTGCTCCTGATCCCATCCCCCACCACCCCCTGTTCCTGATCCCATCCATCCCACCATGCCTCTGCTCCTGATCCCATCAATCCACCATCCCTCTGACCCTTAACCCATGCATCCCACCATCCCTCTGCTCCTGATCACATTCATCCCACCATCCCTCTGCTCCTAATCTCATCTATCCCACCATCCCTCTGCCCCTGGTCCCATCCATCCCACCACCCCTCTGCTCCTGATCCCACCCACCCACCATCCCTCTGCCCCTTATCCCATCCATCCCACCATCCCTCTTCTCCTGATCCCATCAATCCCACCAGGGGCGTAACTAGAAATAGCAGGGCCCCATAGCAAAATGTTGTATGGGGCCCCCCTGCAAACAGCCCCCCCCCCACAGCTGCCCTAGTGTCAATGCAGCGTGACCTGTGCCACATACAGCGTGACCTGTGCCCAATGCAGCGAGACCTGTGCCCAATACAGCGTGACCTGTGCCCCATACAGCGAGACCTGTGCCCAATACAGCCTGGTCTGCCTGTGCCCCATACAGCCCCACCTATGCAATTCAGCTCTCTGCTGATACGGACAGCTCGCCTCTTCCTTTCCTCTCTCTTCCCCTGGCTGGGAGACTGTGCCGGCGGTGCTCTTATCCTCACTGGGCCCCACTCGGCTGCGGGCCCCATAGCGCCCGCATGGGTCGCTATGGTGGTAGTTACGCCCCTGAATCCCGCCATCCCTCTGCTCCTGATCACATTCATCCCACCATCCCTCTGCCCTGATCCCATCCATCCCACCATCCCTCTTCCCCTGATCCCATCCATCCCACCATCTCTTTGCTCCTGATCCCATCTATCCCTCTGTTCCTGATCCCATCCATCCCACCACCCCTCTGCCTCTGATCCCATCCATCCCACCATCCCTCTGATCCTGATCCCATTCAACCCTCTGCTCCTGATCCCATCCATCCCACCATCCCTCTGCTCTTGATCCCATCTATCTCACTGCTCCTGATCCCATCCATCCCACATCCCTCTGCTCCTAATCCCATCCATCCCACCATGCCTCTGCTCCTGATCCCATCCATCCCACCATCCTTCTGCTCCTGATCCCATCCATCCCACCATCCCTCTGCCCCTTATCCCATCCATCCCACCATCCCTCTGCTCCTGATCCCATCCATCCCTCTGCTCCTGATCCCATCTATCCCACCATCCCTCTGCCCCTGATCCCATCCATCCCACCATCCCTCTGCTCCTGATCCCATCCCCCCACCACCCCCTGCTCCTTATCCCATCCATCCCACCATCCCTCTGCTCCTAATCCCATCCATCCCACCATGCCTCTGCTCCTGATCCCATTCATCCCACCATCCCTCTGCCCCTTATCTCATCTATTCCACCATCCCTCTGCCCCTTATCCCATCCATCCAACCATCCCTCTGCTTCTGATCCCATCCATCCCACCATCCCTCTGCTCCTAATCCCATCCATCCCACCATCCCTCTGCTCCTGATCCCATCCATGCCTCTGCTCCTGATCCCATCCCCCACCACCCCCTGTTCCTGATTCCATCCATCCCACCATGCCTCTGCTCCTGATCCCATTCATCCCACCATCCCTCTGCCCCTTATCTCATCCATTCCACCATCCCTCTGCCCCTTATCCCATCCATCCCACCATCCCTCTGCTTCTGATCCCATCCATCCCACCATCCCTCTGCCCCTTATCCCATCCATCCCACCATCCCTCTTCTCCTGATCCCATCAATCCCACCAGGGGCGTAACTAGAAATAGCAGGGCCCCATAGCAAAATGTTGTATGGGCCCCCCTGCAAACAGCCCCCCCCCCACAGCTGCCCTAGTGTCAATGCAGCGTGACCTGTGCCACATACAGCGTGACCTGTGCCCAATGCAGCGAGACCTGTGCCCAATACAGCGTGACCTGTGCCCCATACAGCGAGACCTGTGCCCAATACAGCCTGGTCTGCCTGTGCCCCATACAGCCCCACCTATGCAATTCAGCTCTCTGCTGATACGGACAGCTCGCCTCTTCCTTTCCTCTCTCTTCCCCTGGCTGGTAGACTGTGCCGGCGGTGCTCTTATCCTCACTGGGCCCCACTCGGCTGCGGGCCCCATAGCGCCCGCATGGGTCGCTATGGTGGTAGTTACGCCCCTGAATCCCGCCATCCCTCTGCTCCTGATCACATTCATCCCACCATCCCTCTGCCCTGATCCCATCCATCCCACCATCCCTCTTCCCCTGATCCCATCCATCCCACCATCTCTTTGCTCCTGATCCCATCTATCCCTCTGTTCCTGATCCCATCCATCCCACCACCCCTCTGCCTCTGATCCCATCCATCCCACCATCCCTCTGATCCTGATCCCATTCAACCCTCTGCTCCTGATCCCATCCATCCCACCATCCCTCTGCTCTTGATCCCATCTATCTCACTGCTCCTGATCCCATCCATCCCACATCCCTCTGCTCCTGATCCCATCCATCCCACCATGCCTCTGCTCCTGATCCCATCCATCCCACCATCCTTCTGCTCCTGATCCCATCCATCCCACCATCCCTCTGCCCCTTATCCCATCCATTCCACCATCCCTCTGCTCCTGATCCCATCCATCCCTCTGCTCCTGATCCCATCTATCCCACCATCCCTCTGCCCCTGATCCCATCCATCCCACCATCCCTCTGCTCCTGATCCCATCCCCCCACCACCCCCTGCTCCTTATCCCATCCATCCCACCATCCCTCTGCTCCTAATCCCATCCATCCCACCATGCCTCTGCTCCTGATCCCATTCATCCCACCATCCCTCTGCCCCTTATCTCATCCTATCCACCATCCCTCTGCCCCTTATCCCATCCATCCCACCAACCCTCTGCTTCTGATCCCATCCATCCCACCATCCCTCTGCTCCTAATCCCATCCATCCCACCATCCCTCTGCTCCTGATCCCATCCATGCCTCTGCTCCTGATCCCATCCCCCACCACCCCCTGTTCCTGATTCCATCCATCCCACAATCCCTCTGCTCCTAATCCCATCCATCCCTCTGCTCCTGATCCCATCCATCCCACCATCCCTCTGCTCCTGATCCCATCCATCCCACCATCCCTCTGCCTCTAATCCCATCCATCCCACCATCCCTCTGCTCCTGATCACATTCATCCCACCATCCCTCTGCCCCGATCCCATCCATCCCACCATCCCTCTGCCCCTGATCCCATCCATCCCACCATCCCTCTGCTCCTGATTTCATCCATCCCATTGCTCCTGATCCCATCCATCCCACCATCCCTCTGCTCCTAATCCCATCCATCCCACCATCCCTCTGCTCTTGATCCCATCCATCCCACCATCCCTCTGCTCCTGATCACATTCATCCCACCATCCCTCTGCCCCGATCCCATCCATCCCACCATCCCTCTTCCCCTGATCCCATCCATCCCACCATCCCTTTGCTCCTGATCACATCCATCCCACCATCCCTCTGCTCTTGATCCCATCCATCCCACTCCTCCTGATCCCATCCATCCCACCATGCCTCTGCTCCTGATCCCATCCATCCCACCATCCCTCTGCTCATGATCCCATCCATCCCACCATCCCTCTGCTCATGATCCCATCCATCCCACTATCCCTCTGCTACTGATTCCATCCATACCTCTGCTCTTGATCCCATCTATCCCCCCATCCCTCTGCCCCTGATCCAATCCATCCCACCATCCCTCTGCTCCTGATCCCATCCCCCCACCACCACCCTGCTCCTGATCCCATCCATCCCACCATCCCTCTGCTCCTAATCCCATCCATCCCAACATGCCTCTGCTCCTGATCCCATACATATCACCATCCCTCTGCCCCTTCTCCCATCCATCCCATCATCCCTCTGCTCCTGATCTCATCCCCCCACCACCCCCCTGCTCCTGATCCCATCCATCCCACCATCCCTCTGCTACTAATTCCATCCATCCCTCTGCTCCTGATCCCATCCATCCCTCTGCTCCTGATCCCATCTATCCCACCATCCCTCTGCCCCTGATCCCATCCATCCCACCATCCCTCTGCTCCTGATCCCATCCCCCACCACCCCCTGTTCCTGATCCCATCCATCCCACCATGCCTCTGCTCCTGATCCCATCAATCCACCATCCCTCTGACCCTTAACCCATCCATCCCACCATCCCTCTGCTCCTGATCACATTCATCCCACCATCCCTCTGCTCCTAATCTCATCTATCCCACCATCCCTCTGCCCCTGGTCCCATCCATCCCACCATCCCTCTGCTCCTGATCCCATCTATCCCACCATCCCTCTGCTCCTAATCCCATCCATCCCACCATGCCTCTGCCCCTGATCCCATCCACCCCACCATTACTCTGCTCCTGATCCCATCCATCCCACCATCCCTCTGCTCCTGATCACATTCATCCCACCATCCCTCTGCCCTGATCCCATCCATCCCACCATCCCTCTGCCCCTGATCCCATCCATCCCACCATCCCTCTGCTCCTGATTTCATCCATCCCATTGCTCCTGATTTCATCCATCCCACCACCCCTCTGCTCCTGATCCCACCCACCCACCATCCCTCTGCCCCTTATCCCATCCATCCCACCATCCCTCTGCCCCTTATCCCATCCATCCCACCATCCCTCTTCTCCTGATCCCACCAATCCCACCAGGGGCGTAACTAGAAATAGCAGGGCCCCATAGCAAAATGCTGTATGGGGCCCCCCTGCAAACAGCCCCCCCCCCCACAGCTGCCCTAGTGTCAATGCAGCGTGACCTGTGCCACATACAGCGTGACCTGTGCCCAATTCAGCGTGACCTGTGCCCAATGCAGTGTGACCTGTGCCCAATACAGTGTGACCTGTGCCCAATACAACGTGACCTGTGCCCCATACAGCGTGACCTGTGCCGAATACAGCCTGGTCTGCCTGTGCCCCATACAGCCCCACCTATGCAATTCAGCTCTCTGCTGATATGGACAGCTCGCCTCTTCCTTTCCTCTCTCTTCCCCTGGCTGGGAGACTGTGCCGGCGGTGCTCTTATCCTCACTGGGCCCCACTCGGCTGCGGGCCCCATAGCGCCCGCATGGGTCGCTATGGTGGTAGTTACGCCACTGAATCCCGCCATCCCTCTGCTCCTGATCACATTCATCCCACCATCCTTCTGCCCTGATGACATCCATCCCACCATCCCTCTTCCCCTGATCCCATCCATCCCACCATCTCTTTGCTCCTGATCCCATCCATCCCACCACCCCTCTGCTCTTGATCCCATTCCTCCTGATCCCATCCATCCGACCATGCCTCTGCTCCTGATCCCATCCATCCCACCATCCCTCCGCCCCTGATCCCATTCATCCCACCATCCCTCTGCCCCTGATCCCACCCCCCCACCATCCCTCTGCCCCTGATCCCATCCCCCCCACCATCCCTCTGCCCCTGATCCCATCCCCCCACCATCCCTCTGCCCTTGATCCCATTCCCCCCCACCATCCCTCTGCTCCTGATCCCATACATCCCACCATCCCTCTGTCCCTGATCCGATCCCCCCACCACCATCCCTCTGCCATTCAACCCATCCATCCCATCCCTCCACCACCACCGCCATTGATCCCACCAATGCCACTGATCCCACCCCCCTTCCACTACTGCCACTGATCCCAAGGGGGCACTCAGGAGGATGTAAGGGAGCACTCTGGAGGTACTGTTTTAGTACCTCGCAGTGCCCCCTTATATCCTCCAAAATGCCCCCTAGTAACAGAAAGGTCAGTGGCAGAACTACCAGGGTCTCAAAGGTCACACTTGCGACTGGGCCCTGGCATTCCACCACCATGTGGGGGCCTCAAGACAGGAGGAGGGGGCCCGCTGCAGAACATGAGAAAGAGGGTGGGACCTTCATGGTTTCTTGAACCGGGGCCCTCAAGGTTGTAGTTACGCCTCTGATATCCTCCCAGTATTTCACAGGCTTGTCTAAATATTGTGCAGGAAACTTTAAACGAGCTTCAACATGCTTTTTCTTCAGCAATGGAGTCTTGCGTGGTGAGCATGCATACAGGCCATGGCGGCTGAGTGGGTTACTTATTGTTTTCTTTGAAACCATTGTACCTGATAATTCCAGGTCTTTCTGGTCCTTGGCTCTTGGACAACTCTTCTGAGAATTCTTTTTACTCCTGTCAGAAATCTTGCGAAGAGCACCTGGTCGTGGCCGGTTTATGGTGAAATGATTTTCTTTCCATTTACCTTTTTTATTTTTTTTATTGTAAGAATATAAGGTGAAAGATACAAGACAAAGCCTATTGGGCATACCCACGCTTGGGAATAAAAAAAAAAAAAAAAATGCAAAGAACAACAAGGTGAATGGTAACCAAGGCTGTAAAACTAGCAGGATTCAAGCCAATGGGGTGTGCAGTACCGCATTTGGCCAGGGGTGCCGGTGACACTCGGAACGGTTCGGAGCCGTTCGGAAATACTCCGTTCCCGAGGGTTTCCGAGCCTTTCCGAGGGTTTCTGAGTTCAGCGGAGCTGTCCCTGAGTATTTCCGAGACTCTCCGGTGCCCCCCTCACCTCTGGCCACATGCGGTATTGCATGAAAAAGAAGTCAATGCGGAACAAATTATCTTTTCCATTGACTTCTATGGGGAAACTCGCTTTGATTTGCGAGTGCTTTGGATTACAAGCATTCTCCTGGAACAGATTATGCTTGTAATCCAAGGTTCCAAGGTTTACGTGCGTAAAACAATAAGAGGCTTATCAAAGTTCTCATAGATCTAGAGGTAGCCAGTAAATGAATTAGACCTAAAATACAAACGTCAATAGATAATGGTACAGTGATAGTGGTGACTGTGCAGATACATCGGGAAAACCACTGAATAGCCAGTTAAAAACATTTTTATTTTTGCTAGAAAATTACTTCGAACCCCCAAACATTATACATTTTTTTCCAACACCCTAGAGAATAAAATGGCGGTCGTTGCGATATTTTCTGTCACACCGTATTTGCGCAGCGGTCTTACAAGCGCACTTTTTTGGGAAAAAATACACTTTTTTGAATTAAAAAATAAGACAACAGTAAAGTTAGCCCAATTTTTTTTTTAAATTGTGAAAGATAATGTTACGCTGAGTAAATTGATACCCAACATGTCACGCTTCAAAATTGCACCCGCTCGTGGAATGGCGACAAACTTTTAGCCTTAAAAATCTCTATAGGCGACGTTTAAAAAATTCTACAGGTTGCATCTTTTAAGTTACAGAGGAGGTCTAGGGCTAGAATTATTGCTCTCGCTCTACTGATCGCGGCGATACCTCACATGTGTGGTTTGACCACCATTTTCATATGCGGGCGCTACTCACGTATGCGTTCACTTCTGCACATGAGCTCGTTGGGACGGGGTGCATTTAAAAAAGTTTTTTTTTTTTAATTTATTTTACCTTTTATTTTTTATTTAACACTGTTTTTTTTTTAAAAACAAAATTATTGTCACTTTTTTTCCTATTACAAGGAATATAAACATCCCTTGTAATAGAAAAAAGCATGACAGGACCTCTTAAATATGAGATCTGGGGGTCAAAAAGACCTCACATCTCATATTTACACTAAAATGCAAACAAAAAATAAAAAAAAAATTAAAAAATTGTCATTTAAAAAAATAAAAAAATAAATTGTCCCTTTAAGAGCTATGGGTGGAAGTGACGTTTTGACGTAGCTTCCGCCCTGCAGTGTCATGGAGACGTGTGGGGGCCATCTTCCCCTCACTCGTCTTCATGTCAGCCCAGGGGACAGACGCGATCACCTCCGCCGCTGCCGATGGCCTCCGGTAAGCGGCGGATGGCACCGGATCGCGACGGGAGAGGGGGCGCCCCCCGTCTCAATCCAGAGGTGCTCTGGATTGAGATAAGTACACACTATAGAGGGATATGCTTTGTTCATTTTTCATGTCTGAGATTTACAACCACTTTAAATTTACAGTTGGAAAATCCAAAAATGTTTAAATGTCATTAGAGAAAGAGGGGAGAGAAAATCCTCCAATGGGGACACAGAGATTTCCTCTGACTTGTGTTAGGTGAGTTATTTACAATGCACTATCAATCGAAAAGAGGCCAAACTAATCCCACCCCCCATGTTTTTTTTTCTCTCACTTACTGTATCTGTATTTTTGCATCCTCTTCAAAGCACATCCTCACCCGCACAGCAAATCCCGCTGCAATACGCTGTTTGGTTGCCACGTAGCAGGTCCTGTGGCGCCTTCTTGGTCCTCTTCCAGGTGTAGACAGCCAGCCCCAATGATGCGCTGGACCATACATTTTTACAAATGTTACAATGATGCGCTGGACCTGCCCCCCCCCCCCCCCCCGGCCTGCCCTCCAAACCCCCCACCGGCCGCTTTATGTTCCAATTCTGTGACCTCCTGGGAGATTGGATGTAAGTATCCCAGGAGGCTGCAGGAGCAGGTACAATCATTCTGGACCAGGCCAAAAAAATAAAATAAAATAAAATATAATAGAAAGGAAAAAAAATCTATAATTCTGCTTGCAGAGGGGGGAGAAATTAAATCTATCAAAAATCTTTATTATACACGCAAATACCCACATACCCATATACTTTTAAAACTACTTAAAATAAATATATATATATATATATATATATATATATATATATATATATATATATATCCTATAAGTTTGGTATTTTGTATACGTGATATACACTCACCAGCCACTTTATTAGGTACACCTGTTCAATTGCTTGGTAACACAAACTGCTAATCGGCCAATCACATGGCAGCAACTCAATGCATTTAGGTATCTAGACGTGGTAAAGACGACTTGCTGAAGTTCAAACGGAGCATCAGAATGGGGAAGAAAGGGGATTTAAGTGACTTTGAACGTGGCGTGGTTGTTGGTGCCAGACGGGCTGGTCTCAGTATTTCAAAAACTGCTGATCTACTGGGATTTTCATGCACAACCATCTCTCGGGTTTGCAGAGAATGGTCCGGAAAAGAGAAAATATCCAGTGAGCGGCAGTTTTGTGGAGGAAAATGCCTTGTTGATGTCAGAGGTCAGAGGAGAATGGGCAGACTGGTTCCAGATGATAGAAAGGCAAAAGTAACTCAAATAACCATCCATCCTGCCTTGTATCAACGGTCCAGGCTGGTGGTGGGGGGATATTTTCTTGGCACACTTTGGGCCCCTTAGTACCAATTGAGCATCGGTTTAAACACCACGGCCTACCTGAGTATTGTTGCTGACCATGTCCATCCCTTTATGACTACAGTGTCCCCATCTTCTGATGGCTCCTTCCAGCAGGATAATGCACCATATCACAAAGCTCCAATCATCTCACCACTGGACAATGAGGTCCCTGTACTCCAATGGCCTCCACACTCACCACATCTCATCCAATAGAGCACCTTTGGGATGTGAGGAATGTTTCCAACACCTTGTTGTATCTATGTCACGAAGAATGAGCAAAAGGGGGTCCAACCCAGTACTAGCAAGGTGTACCTAATAAAGTGAGTGTATATATGACAGATATTCACATGACGGCGGCACCTTGACGTCAGACTGTTTTATCTGCTTCTTCGGCATTCCGGGAGCAAAAGCATTATTTCAGGAAAAACACGTGAAGTTGTACTTTTAGTTGTCATTTTTCTATGAATGGTAGTGTTTTTTTCTTGTGGTATTATAATTCGAGAGCCATATTTGTGCTCACAGATCAATCATGCTGGTCTCACTTGACTTCCCGGTTTAATCAAACATCATGCAGACATTGTATAGGCCCGTACTTCTTCACAAGGTAGAGGGTTAGCAAGGGCTTTCTCAACAGCTTTCATCTGGAGAGACTGAAGCTCTCTTGGAATTTGCAGTTATGTCAATGCTCACATACAAGGAAATCTTGTGAAACGGTGAAAGTGAAGCATCAGGAACTATAATACCTCAGACAATCCAAGATTAACAATGCCTAGAATGCAAGCATTTCAAGGCTAAACATCCAATACAGCTTTGGGAGACGTGGAACCCAAGTGGGTGTGGAACCTCAACTGTTAAGTTGCTGCTTGGTCGAGTTCTGCTGGTTGGCAGTTATTTAATAGGAAGGCACAGTGCCTTTTATATTATTTTCTGAAACTTCTTTGTAATCAGGTAAGTATGAGGTGTTACTGATGTTATTGTTTCACATTTATTACTTCCAAACAGCAGGTGGCAAGCGATAGAGGAAGCCTTCTGCCTTTAGAGCCACTTTAAATAAACACCTATTAAAAAAAAATAAAAGGTCACAGGCTGACTTGGGCCACCAGGCTTCACCCAAAACTAAAATGCCACCTTATAATTGGATGTACTTATTGTATTTGCTTGGAGTTCCAATCCTTACGTTCAAAAGAAACATCTCCATGTTCATTTCTTTTATGAGAACTTTTGCAGGTTATTTGAAAGGTTAAAAATTCCTTGAAATCAGACACCACCAGCTCCCTAATCCCTTCCATCACTAGGATTAATCTAAGCTGATTGAAACTGCTCCACAGAACAAACTTGGAGTTGGTCATTTACAAACTTGCAGCATAATTGCATGAGGCAGGTTCCCCTACTATTACATCATAGCCATTTAAAATTTCACGCTATCGTTCTAAGGGCATTGTTCAAATGGACTTCAGCTAGTTAGAAGAGCACTATGTGTACAGCAAGCTTTTGGGAAGGTTTGAGAAGTTTAGTTGAGGTGGTGGCCCTAAAGTGGTGTAGCTTAGTGGTTGGCACCAGTGATGAGCTTGGGTTCCAGCTTGGGTTCACTTTGAACCTAGAAGTTAGTAGTCATTGCTGGACCAATGAGCTGCGGGTTCCAGCACCGTACATGACATACCCAAAGGGGTGGGGATGCTCAAGACATCATTGACCCAATACGGACTCAGGGCCATATTAGGCCAATGTCATTGATTTAATATGGACAGGTCAATGATGATGTCATGAGCATCCCTGCCGCTTTGTGTATGTCAGCTGAGGGGTGGAAATCTCCCATACTCAGCTCATTGGCCCAGCAACGGCAGTGTACGTCAACTGTGTGAATCTCCCAACCCATAACTCATTGGCCCAGCAATGACCGTGTACATCACCTGCGTGAATCTCCCACCCATAGCTCATTCGCCCAGCAAAAACAGTGTACGTCAACTGCATGAATCTTCCACCTATAACTCATTGGCCCAGCAATGACAGTGTACGTCAACTTAGTGAATCTCCCACCCATAACTCATTGGCCCTGAAATTATAGTGCACATCAACTACATGAATCTCCCACCCTCAGCTCATTGGCCCAGCAATGACAGTGTACGTCAATTGCGTGAATCTCCCACCCTCATCTTATTAGTCCAGACATTGACAGCTATCTTCTGGGTTCAGATCAAAGCCAGGCTCATTCCTAATTAGCACTTATGCCTTGTGGCACAAGAGTCCTCAGTTCAAATACCAACCCGGACACTACTTACATGGAGTTTGCATGTTCTGCCTGTGGTTGTCTGGGTTTCCTCCGGGTGCCTCAATTTCCTCCCACTCTCTAAAATACATGCTGGTAGGTTAATTGACTCTAGAATTGTCCCTAGTATGTGTATGTATGAATGAGAGATAGGGATCTTAGATTGTAAGCTCCTTGAGGGCAGGGACTGGTGTGAATGTACAGTCTTTAAAGCTCTGTGTAAATTATCAGTGCTTTATAAAACCCATAATAAATAACATAGGCTTGAAGTGTGGATCCTGACATCATCAATGAGCCACCCTTAATGTAATTCTACCAAAAAATGATCAGATTGGGCATACTACAGTTGATGTTTAGAGACTGCTGACATGGTACAGATGGGGTTGGAGTTTGCAGACATGGTACAGTTGATGTTTAGAGACTGCAGACATGGTACAGGTGGGGTTGGAGACTGCAGACATGGTACAGGTGGGGATGGAGACTGCAGACATGGTACAGGTGGGGATGGAGACTGCAGACATGGTACAGGTGGGGATGGAGACTGCAGACATGGTACAGGTGGGGATGGAGACTGCAGACATGGTACAGGTGGGGTTGGAGACTGCAGACATGGTACAAATGGGGTTGGAGACTACAGACATGGTATAGGTGGGGATGGAGACTGCAGACATGGTACAGGTGGGGATGGAGACTACAGACATGGTACAGGTGGGGTTGAAGACTACAGACACGGTACAGTTGGGGATGGAGACTGCAGACATGGTACAGGTGGGGATGGAGACTACAGACATGGTACAGGTGGGGATGGAGACTGCAGACATGGTACAGGTGGGGATGGAGACTGCACACATGCTAGAGACATGTTGTAGGAGACTGTGAAAGATTGGGACTTGTTACAATAGACTACTACAAGTCAATGCCAATAAAGTCAGCTTGCCTTAACGCCCTTAAAAATGTACCAGCACCATATTTAATATTCCTCCTAGCAAGATATATTCTAAAATGTTAGAGGAAAAAATATACAAGAGTTAAAAAAAAAAGAATGCTTAGCACAGAAAAAGGAGCCAGGTGGGACTGAAGAGCCACATAGTAGGTACAAAAAGGTCACATGTGGTGCTAGGGCTGCAGGTTGGGCACCAGCTCTTTAGGGCCCATTCACACCTTACCCTTCCCCACTCTATCTAATACTAAAAAATAAAAAATTGTGAAGGCGATGAAGGCAAAAAAAGACCTAGAGGGCCATAGAGTCTGCCCCAGTTGTTTTTTTAAATTTTCATATATATGTACTGTATATCTGTCTGAGTATAGGTCAGTAGCACCCTCCTAACATAGGATGCTAGGCAAATTTTGTTTTTTGGCTCCTTCTGTGGTCAAGGGAGAGGTGACTGATTGCTCTGGTCTGTTCAGGGTTTCACTGGCTGGGAGTTTGACTGCTCCCCTCTGGTTCCGGGAGAAGTTTTCAGAATATGGGGTTTGGAGAGTCAAATGACCAAACTGAATTTTTTATCCTGCCTTAGCCAATCCCTGTAAGGAAGTGTCCAGAAAGTGGCTGAGGAGGTGATAAACCATTTGGAGCCCTGGAGAGATCGTTCTTCTCTCATCAGAGTGACTTGTGATCACTGACCCTGAGGTGTGATCCCAGGTGACTGTAGGCTTTGGGATGTTGAGGCGCCAGAGGTAGCTATGGACTGGGAGGGATCTCATAGAGTCTTATGCCGCATACACACGGGCGGACTTTTCGACCGGACTGGTCCGACGGACTTTCCGACTGACTTTTGAACGAGCGAACTTGCCTACACACGATCACACCAAAGTCCGACGGATTCGTATGTGATGACGTACGACCGGACTAAAATAAGGAAGTTGATAGCCAGTAGCCAATAGCTGCCCTAGCGTGGGTTTTCGTCCATCGGACTAGCATACAGATGAGCGGATTTTTCGACCGGACTCGAGTCTGTCGGCAAGATTTGAAGCATGTTTCAAATCTAAGTCCATCAGATTTTCGTCTGGAAAAGTCCGCTGAAGGTCCGATGAAGCCCACACACGATCGGATTGTCCACCGGACACGGTCCGTCGGACCAGTCCGGTCGTAAAGTCAGCTCGCGTGTACGCGGCATTAGAGTACTGGCCATTAACCTGAGTCCCCAGAAGAATCCATGCATGTAAGCTTAGAGAAGAGTGTCCTTCTATCACCGTACAAGACTTTTTAAGTATCTCATGCCCTAACCCCTCTTTTGTTTGAAGTTCTTTAAGCACTATATATCAAAAAGACAACCCCTAGTGTCATGTACCTGTATGCGGAGCCTGAGATGACGAGGGTGGCCTCTTGCATAGTTCCTCTCCAAGCACCCCTGGATAGTCAGGCATAGACTTTAGGGGAAAATGGAAAGGTACAAGTGCCAAGGTGTAGCTGCTGTAAGCAGGAACTTGGGAGTGCTGGTATCTGACAAGCAGAGGTAAAGCTGGCGATGCACTGTGGTTGTACCAAGTCCAGATAACGGTGGACATCGGAGTCCACATACACAGAATCAGAGTCAGGAACAGGCAGAGGTTGGCAACAATCTTGCAGTGAGGTACAGAGTCACTAGGCAGAAGCATGGTCAGTAGTCCAGGTCGGGGTCAGTAGCAAAGGCAGACAGCAAACATGAGCAGGCAAGGATAATCCGAGAGCAAAGTCAGAAAGGTAGCTGGATTGGTAAACAGGATCAAGGATGAGCATCAAGACTGGATCACAGGGACAAGGCTGAAGACCATACAGCACATGACCAGTGCAAGATTCAGGTTTAAATAGACGCTTGTGGGCAGTGAACGTGCGCACACACACGTGCATGCTCCTGTGCATGCGCACGTGCTCATACGTGTGGGCAAACATGCAATATGTTGGAGTGGTTGTGCATGGATTGGTGCTTGTCGGGGACAGGTAGCCTCTGAAAGAACCAGTTATTACCAGTTGCCAGTTATGCCAACCTATCAGAAATTTACTGTCACGACACCCAAACTTTACTGGCACAAGTTTTTACTGGCATTTCCAAAAGTTCCAAAATTACAGTTTTAAGTGCACATTTCAGTATTTAGGCTACAAACAAGTAGAATATGCAATTAGCAATGTGATTTAAGGTAGATATCAAGGCAAAAAACACATTTCCTATTTTCGATATAGTAAGTAAGTAGCTCAGGGACAGGACTCGGGAGGGCAAGAAATTAGAATGGAATTGACTGTCACAGCGACACTGACAGCAGCGTGCGGCATCTCAGGTGATGATGACATCTCACCGACACGACACGTCCCCTCCTGAGTCCCAGTGACAGTCTCTCTCCACGCCAGGTGGTCCCTTCAGTCCACCCCAGTCCAAACAGCACCGACAGTCCCGTTGCCTTGCCCCCCTGTCCTACAGACTCACACACGTGGCTCCGGCCACACACCGCTCGGCTCCCTTGCACCATGACATCACACAACACGCTCGGGCACCTCCTCCGCCTGACCTGCGCCCCCCCCCTGCCGGGGGCCTCCCGAACACACTGTAAGTAAACCCATCCAAAACTAGTTCTCTGTAATGTAAAAAAAAATGTCTTTGCTCGTACTCATGGGAAATTACTTCCTTTGGTGGTTTTCCGATAAAGGCAATTTGCGGTTAGAGTTCTCACAAAAAAAGGAAGTAGATTTAACTTTTTTTTTTTTCCTATGTTATTAACATTTTAAAGATGTATCTTAAAGGATAAGTGCACTCTAAAAAAAAAAAAGCACATTAGTTAATTTAATGCATATAACCTTTTTTTTGTTTTTCCTTTGATTTTCTTTTCTTTTGAGCTCTGTCATCAGGGGTCCAGCTACTTCAAATCATCCTTCTGTGTTACATTAGGCTGTTTTCCAGGTATGAGGGCAATGTGGCCTTTGTGTACCGGGAGCTACGTCACATGAGGTTCCATTTACACCTCTCTTTGCTATACTGCATCGCGGTGCCTATTCATTTGAAGTGGCAACCCAATGCACTAAGGCAATGTACCTGCATTGCAGCATGCCACAGTGCAAGGTCATTTCCAATTTTTGGAACGTTAGAGTGCTTTGGTTGGTAATTCATTTCAATAGGTTCCCTTAATGTCATGCACGTTAACAAGTGTTAATGCTCCACAAAGGTGTAAAGGATCATACAAGCAGTGAATACAGAATAGTATTGTGGTGCTCCAGCTTCCATTTGGGCAGCTAGGGAAGGCCTACCAAGGGAAAAACCCAATGAAGTGAACTGTTTGCAGCTGCACACGCGTGGCATGCAACATTCAGTTTGGCAAAATTGGAAAGTGAACAGCCCAGCGCACCCTTTTAAACCCGACTGATGGGGGCTTGGTTGGCATTGATAGCGTCCATCACGCATCACCTTTTGGTGTTTGTTTGAACTTAGTCTTAAGCCTCGTACACACGATCGGATTTTCCGACGGGAAATATGTGATGACAGGCTGTTGGCGGAAAATCCGACCGTGTGTACGCTCCATCGGACAATTGTTGTCGGATTTTCCGCGGACAAATGTCGGATCGCAGGTTTTAAAATTTTCCGCGGACGAATGTCTGTTGCCGGATTTTCCGAGCGTGTGTACACAAGTCCGTCGGACGAAAGTCCAAAGCACAAACGCGCATGCTCGGAAGCAAGGACGAGCCGGAAGCGGCCGGTCTTGTAAACTAGCGTTCGGAATGGAGAATTAACATTCGTGACGCGGCAAATTATGAAATCTCGAAATGCAGCGCACAATTCTCTTCTTCTTTAATGGGATAATAATGAAGCTGTTTTGCTGGTGATACTGATGGAGTTATTGCAAACGAATTTTCAAAGGCATTTTTTTAATAGTGATATCAAGAACAAGATTATTTATTTTTTTGGTGCAAGTTACCACAACACCATTATCCCATAGTTTTTAAGATCAAAGATACAACTATGTTGGTGTCCCTTGTTAATTTTACATTTGTATTTTTTAAAATGTAACTGTCGTCTCCCAAACTGTCATTTGAAGTAAAACACATAGCCAAGTATTATTCTCCACATTTTTTTTATTGTGCATTAAAAAAAGAAAACAAATAAAATTAGACATGTTATCTGCCAACAGAACTTAACCAAAAAGTGCATTCTATGCATCCAAAAATATAGAAAATATACCAAATCAAATCATTATTATTCAACCAAAAAAATAACGTCAAAGCAATAACTCCAAGGCCAATAATAAATAAGACGTTATCTCCTCCAATTCCACAACATGTCTGGTTGACGAACGGCCGTTCAGAAACAAACTAAAAAAGCACGAAATGAAAAGCGCAAAAATGAAAAGGGCGAAATGAAAAGCGCGAATCAACACTCACCAAACTTCCACTAACACGAATTTAGCAGAAGGAGCCCAAAGGGTGGTGCTAAAGAGCTGAAAAACCATGTAGTACGGTACCTCACTACGTTCGTGATTGTTGGCCGTGTGTATGCAAGACAAGTTTGGGCCAACGCCCTTCAGACAAAATTTCATGGTTTTGTTGGCCAACAATCTGATCGTGTGTACGAGGCTTTACAGTTGGCTGGTCAAGAGAGATTAGATGAGTATCTCTCTGCTTTCTCCCTTTTTATTAAAGCCCAACTTTGACCTCACCACGCCAGCCTCCTAGTGCTCATCCCCTCCTCCCCCTGTTGTATTTTTTTTTTACTTTTCTGGATTTCTTTAATTTGGCCTCTTAGTTTGCAGATCATCTCCCATTGGTGGACAGTTGCAAAAATGTAGTGAAGGGCTACATTGTTTTTTTTTTTTGTAATTCTTTTATTTTTCAAAGAAATCTACATTTACCAGTCAAAGTATGCACTAGCAACAAATAACAGAGTCAAGTAGCAAAAAAGGGTCACACAGTCAAGGTTATATCACAACAATAGGAATGGTGCAGCGCTAAAAAATATTAATGTAAAAATGTCCCAATAAGAACCGAAATAAATATGGTCAAACAAAAGTCCTCTCCGTCAGGAAGAAATAATACTCTAATCAGCGAGATCCATATTGAAAGGAGACACAGAAGAGAGATGAAAACACCATCACCAACCCCCAAACAAACTGACCCTTACCATCAGTGTATGGGTTATACACGTGTGTAGAAAAAAGGCAGTCTTCATAGAATAAACCAACGATCTTCTAATGGAGTAGCACCAACATATTCCCCTCTGAACTAAATGGAAGGTTTTAGATCTCCTTTTGGTAGTTGGATATTAAACCAAGTATACTCCAGTATGCATATGCACCTCAAGGTCGTGGTACATAGGGAATAAAAAGAAAACGCTCATTGCGCAATCTCCATAAACAAGGATAATTTATTGAAGTGATAAAAACCACTCACATTTAGTGGTTAGTGTGTAGCGTCCAGCGCTTCTAACCACAAATATGGCCGCCGTGTCACCGTCCCACCGCGTCCTGCGTCGCCATTCTCTATCATCGCCCTTTTATCCCTTTTTAATCCCTTTTTAATTGAGGGATTAATTTAAAAAATGCAGTGAAACAGTTTTTTTTAGGTTTTGTACAGAGTGCAAAAAGTATTTATTACTATCTATGTCTCTGCTCTCAGTTGCATAAGTTGCTGTGAGAGCTGGGGGAGGAGAAACAACATAACACTGGTCTTCCTAGTTAATAGCTGTGCTGGGGGGTTGCCAGCAGACATTTGATCGCTGTATGAGACCAGACTGAGTTCCCAGCATAGCTAGAGAACTGTTCTCTGCATGCCTAGTGTGGTCAGTTTTTATTAGGAAAGCACAGGGACTGGCAGGAACACCAGAGGTTTCACACAAAGGAAGCAATACAAAGAGGACAGGATACATTTTCATACAAGTACATGGTACAGCAGGCACAGATCAGGAATATGAAATGTTGGGTTTACATACTCTTTATTGTTTACTTCAAAGGACTATTTTATAGGACTAAGCTATTCATGGACCTATTAATATTCACTACTAGAGGTGCCAGCTCTTTGGGCACCATGTCTGATACAATTGAAATCCTTTTTCCATAACAAGCATGTTAAATCTTTCATAAGGGTAGGTCACCAGGTCTTTCTTCAACATGTAGCTCCTTTCCTGGCCAGGGTAGAGGACATCTTGCCTCCAGGGCAGCGAGAGGGCTGCCATTCCCCCATGGTAAATCAATGGCAGCAGTCATAGGCACCAGTCACAACAATCATGGGCACCAGTCACTTTTTTTTGCTCTGGGAGAGTGGGTTAGGGTACGGGTCACCTTCAGCATCAGGACACCAGACTCCACCAGGCTTCTTCTCCTTCCAAGGGAGTGCTAGGATTCTCTTAGGGCAGACACCAATCCCCTTCCAGCAGGACTGGCTTCGCCACCCTGGGTGCTGAACCCTCCTAGACCAGGCAGGGCAGCTTGAGGGATTCTGTGCTAGGCCACAAACAGACTCTGGTCTACACAGCACAAACATTGCACACACCTCCCCAGGCCACAACCCAGGGAAAAGAGAGCTCATCAGGCCAATCCCCAAATATTTATAGCCTCCCCCCAGCATGCACCACTGGCCATAAACCTCCTGGTGGTTGGCAGAGGGGATATAAATGCTCAATAGCACAAGATTGTCACCTGAGCACCAGTGACCACCAGAGGCTCACTCTCTCTGTCCACCTCGCCCCTGTGATCAAAGGATATGAACATTTGCTCATGCTTGGCAGGCCCCACCGGGAATAGGCACGTCAACTGGCACTGAGGACTTTTCCTTCTTCCATTATACAATAAGTACCATTCTACCTTATCTCAGCTTGGGACTTGATGCTTTGGATTGTATACAGTCTTTTAGGGACCAGGACTGGTAGTTTGCGCGCAGGTTTGGGCTATCAATTTGAGCCATGTCACAGTGAGAGGGAGGCTTCAGGACATGGTTTTACTTCAAGCTTCATTACCCCATGGCGTTCCGTGCCATACACAGATTGTGAATGTACTTTCTTGCTTTGTATGCCTCCTCTTGACCACTGATGACATATTGTGCTCTCCTACTACCTCTGCATCTCCCATTTGTTGGATACACCAAGGAACCAATATCCATTATAGTTTGCCAGTGTGCCTCCTTCCCAGGATTTAGGTCTGACCATCCCAGGACCTATATCGTGCTGGGAGCCAACCTAGCAAGTTCATGTGCATGTAAAGGCAAGCATCCCAATACTTTTGGTAATATAGTGTATGTGCTTTGAGAATGTTTGTTGGTCATTCACCACTTTGGCTCTGAGGAAGAGGGTGCACCCTTGAAACGCGTCAGCCATTACAGATGCTGTCTGGTCTTCCCACAGTACTGGTAGACTCCAGTAGACCTAAAGGCGATTAGCCATCAGCCATTACGGACGCCGCCTGGTCTTTCCACAGTACCGGTAGACTACAGTAGACCTGAAGGCGATTGGTCATACTTGCTATTACAATGCGTTTATACAATATGCATTTGTGAGTATATCTATTGTTTTTTTTATTTATTTTTTTAGGTATGCACTAGGTCGGTGCGTGCTTCTCTTTTTAACATTGTTTTTCAGTCCAAGGATACCCATTGTCCTGAGAGGGCAGCAAGACCACTGGTGCTGAGAAGGAATTCCTACACTGTGTACCTCTTGGTTAACCATTTCGAGCGCAGGAGAATTACTTTTGGCAACAGTATCACCACCTGGGTGGAGCCTGCTGGGCCCCTCCCACAGCTCTGCTCTCTGCACAGGCTATGCTCAGCACAATTATGATGTCACTGATACTTTTCCAAGGTAAAATTTGGATTTTGTAAAGGCATTTGGTGCACCTAAAGTGGTGTCCGGAGTTTAGCCTTAATATGCATCTTTTGAGCAGTAACTACCAACAGACAGAACTGTGGCCTTTACAAGCCCTGGGCAGTTGCAGAACTCATTAATTTTACAATTTTTTTTTTTTTCACAAAGGTTAGGGCAAATCTTACAAATTGGGAATGATTTGCTCTCAGACCATTACATGGCTTGTTTTAAAGTCACTGTCACACACGGTAAGAGTTGTTTGCTGCCATCGAGAAGTTTATACAGCTCGGATGGAGCTTTACACGAGCTGTTGACATGGAACAGCTTGACACATTTCTTATCTAAAGACCAAGAGACCACTTCAGCCAAAGAATATAATAGGAAAAGCATGGGAACTTGACTCAGGAGCAAATCCTCATCTTCACTGTTTGTTCCAGAAAATAAGAAATTCTGTGTATTTGAAGGCATTGCGTGTCAGGCTTGGCTGATATATGTTGAATTTTTTAGAAAAGTTAAGTACAAATGACCTATAACGAGGGCACAGTTATACGTTTGAATACAGTATATCATTCAAACTGTGTGCCCTTAACTTACTAATTATGCATGTTAATATTTCCTTCAAGATGCTAAATTAGAATATATAACTATACAAGGTGAAATATGATATCTCCCCATATAATAAGGTGTTCTAAAAACCAAAGGTTTTTGGACACCTGACCTTCACACCTGTTTGAAATAGTTGGGTATTCCGTTCTTAAACCATATCCATTCATGTAGATTTGTCCCCCTCTATAGCTGTAGCAGCCTCCACTGTTCTGGGAAGGCGTCTTACAAGGTTTTGGAGGGTCTTTGAAAATTAGTGCCCATTTGTGAGGTTAGGTACATCTGATGTTGGATCAGAAGACTTGGCTCACAATCTTCATTGCAATTCGTCCTAAAGGTGTTCAGTAGAGATAAGGTCAGGGCTCTGTGCAAGACAGTTGAGTTTCTCCACGCCAAACTGGTCTAGCTATGTCTTTATAGAGATGTTGGTTGAGAAGACCTGGCTCACTTCAATTCATCCCAAAGGTGTTCAGCGGGGTTAAGGTCAGTGCTCTGTGCAGGACACTCAAGCTCCTCTACACCAAACGCATCAAACTATGTCTATATGGAGGCATTGAATGAGAAGACCTGGCTTTTTCCAATTCATCTTAAAGGTGTTCAGTAGGGTTGATTTCAGGGTTCTGTGCAGGACACCCGAGTTCCTCCACAACAAACTCATCTAACCATGTCTTTATGGATATGTTGGAAGACCTGGCTCATTCCAATTTATCCCAAAGGCGTTCAGTAGGGCTGAGGTCAGGGCTCTGTGAAGGACACTCAGGATCCTGTATACCAAACTCATTAAACAATGTCCATATAAAGGTGTTGGATGAGAAGACCTGGCTTATTCCAATTCATCCCAAAGGTGTTTAGTAGGGTTGAGGTCAGAGCTCTATGCAAGACATTTGAGTTCCTCCACTCCTAACTCGTCAAATAATTTTTTATGTAGATGTTGGATGAGGAGACCTGGCTTGTTCCAATTCATCCCAAAGGTGTTCAGTAGGGTTGATGTCAGGGTTCTGTGCAGGACACCTGAGTTCCTCCAAACCAAACTCTTCAAACCATGTATTTATGGATATGCTGGATGAGAAGACCCGCCTCATTCTAATTCATCCCAAAGGTGTTCAGTAGGGTTGAGGTCAGGCTCTATTCAGGACACTTGAGTTCCTCCACTCCTCACTCATGAAACAATTTCTTTATGGAGATATTAGATGAGAAGACCTGGTTTGTTCTAATTCATCCCAAAGGTGTTTAGTAGGGTTTATGTCAGGGTTCTGTGCATGACACTCAAATTCCTCTACACCAAGCTGGTTAAGCCATGTCTTTATGGAGATGTTGGTTGAGAAGACCTGGCGTGTTCCAATTTATCCCAAAGGTGTTCAGTAGGGTTAAAATCAGGGCTCTGTGAAGGACACTCAGGTTCCTGTACACCAAACTCATCAAACCATGTCTATAAGAAGGCGTTGAATGAGAAGATCCGGCTTATTCCAATTCATCTCAAATGTGTTCAGTAGGTTGAGGTCAGGGCTCTATGCAGAACGCTCGAGTTGCCCCTCACCAAGCTATTCAAACCATGTGTCAGGAGACCAATATTCGTACAGCTAATGTTCATGCTAGTATTCTAATGCCCCGTACACACGGTCGGATTTTCAGACGGAAAATGTGTGATAGGACCTTGTTGACGGAAATTCCGACCGTGTGTAGGCTCCATCACACATTTTCCATCGGATTTTCCGCCACACAAAGTTTGAGAGCAGGCTATAAAGTTTTCCGACAACAAAATCCGTTGTCGGAATTTCCGATCGTGTGTACACAAATCCGACGCACAAAGTGCCACGCATGCTCAGAATAAATAAAGAGATGAAAGCTATTGGCTACTGCCCCGTTTATAGTCCCGACGTACGTGTTTTACGTCACCGCGTTCAGAATGATCGGATTTTCCGACAACTTTGTGTGACCGTGTGTATGCAAGACAAGTTTGAGCCAACATCCGTCAGAAAAAATCCTAGGATTTTGTTGTCGGAATGTCCGATCAATGTCCGACCGTGTGTACGGGGCATAACAGCTAATGCTCATACTCGTGCTCATGCGCATGTGCCAGCCCACAGGCAGACTTTAGCAAGTGACCGGCGTGAACTAAAAAAGTCAGCAAATCCATTTGCGCATTGGTGAATGACCACACAGCCCAGTTCCAGGAATGGCACCAAGATGACTATTTAAAGGAGGCCCTGATGTGTGCTAATGCTCACAGCATATGCATATGTACGAGCACGTGTAGATGGGTGCACCATACTAGTTCCGTGCACACGTTCATTTCTTTGAGCACGGGCAAGAGCTCGGTTCTCCTGACATATAAGCTATACAGCAGATAAACTGTACTCTTATGCCCCGTACACACGGTCGGATTTTCCGATGGAAATTCCGACCGTGTGTGGGCTCCATCGGACATTTTCCATTGGATTTTCCGACACACAAAGTTTGAGAGCAGGATATAAAATTTTCCGACAACAAAATCCGTTGTCGGAAATTCCGATCGTGTGTACACAAATCCGACGGACAAAGTGCCAGGCATGCTCAGAATAAATAAAGAGATGAAAGCTATTGGCTACTGCCCCGTTTATAGTCCCGACGTACGTGTTTTACGTCACTGCGTTTAGAACGATCAGATTTTCCGACAATTTTGTGTGACCGTGTGTATGCAAGACAAGTTAGAGCCAACATCCGTCGGAAAAAATCCAAGGATTTTGTTGTCGGAATGTCCAAACAAAGTCCGACCGTGTGTACGGGGCATAAGACCTACCCCACCTCTTCTAAAATTCATGGAGCTGCTCTGACTTTCTTTTATAATCAGTAAACAAATAAAAAATTAAAAAAAGCAAGTAACAATAATAGTAAAGATAAAAGATATAAAATCACAGTATAAATTAATAAGTGCCCCTAAACTAGACCGCTGTATTCCTCTACTAGTAACAGCCCCCCCCCTCCCCGAAACAAAACTTCAGGCTGTAGATAATTAAATCTCACATGGAGCGATTTGGCAAATGGCAAGTGTCCAAGTGCTAATGAAAACCATATCATTTTTTACAGGAGACATACTAATCCTTTACAGTTTTCCAGAAATCATTAAAGCAAACCTGGAATCTTCTGTCCTGATCTTAATTTTCTTTGAAGGTAGAAATTGTCCAATTTATGGCAAGGGTTTATTTTTTTAATTTCTTGAAATAGTAAAACAGACAGACCTAATTTATAATAATAATAATAACAATTATTATAACAGATACAGTGTATTCGTTCTTTACATTTATAACATGCTAGATATTTTAAGAATAAAAGTTACTCATAAGGGCCTTCTATGAAATTCAAAGGACATAAATTGAAGTAATGCCACCTACTGGCTGAAAGCATAGAAAGTTTATGCTGAAAAAAGAAGACGGATTTCCATCAAGTTCAATATTTCATAACTTCTTCAGCTTTGCTCCAGAATACGGAGAAAAAAAAAAAGCTTTCCCTCAGCAACTGTTGCCAATTTGCAAAACAGAGGAAGGGGGAGGGAAATATTTTCTGACACCTTCCCCACCACCTTTCTCCCATCTGAGGTAGTCAGATCACGCGAATACATAAAGTAAAATTGTGGATTCCAAAGTTCAGATACTGGTAAAACGATCGTAGTTTTATTTGGTTCAAAAGTTAAAAATTAATAAAAAAAATTCTATACAAATAGTACTGTGCAGATGTTTAACCAGCCCCGGAAGGATTTACCCACTCCCTGACCAGGCCATTTGGCACTGCGTCGCTTTAACTGACAATTGCGCGGTCGTGTGACGCTGTATCCAAAAAAACTTTTTTCAGAGGGGGGGGGGGGGGGGGGCATCATTTTAAGGTCACCCATGCTCCACCCCTTTTTGACAATGTCTTGAAGGGGAGGGGCTTAGTCAATGTCACATAAAGCGCAGGCATGCAAAGGTTTGAGAAACCTGATGCAAAAGCTTAATAGAAGGATCAAGCTGACATTGTCTGATTAGCAATTTCTAATCTGTTTTTATTTTTACGGAGGTTTCCACTACTGACTTTTCTTTCTGAAAACGCCAGCACAATGGCTTTGTTGTTCCAATATTTATATTCATTAACCCAGAGGAGGTATGCAGATAAGAATTTTTTAACTTTCCTTAAACTTTTCTGATGTGCATACAGGCTCTGGCTTAGAAAGCATTCAGACCCATGGGTCAGCATTACAGCCAGGTAAAGAGCATTTTTAGAAGGTTAGCAATGATATCTCCTACATATCTATCATGAAATAATTAATTTACCACCTTGACCGCAATTATACAAGTAGTGCTGTTAGATGAGCTGCAGAACATGGACACAGGCTGCCACACCTCAGGCAGGTGCTGGTGCAGCTGGACAGCTCACACTCAGCTCTTCAGACGTGCCTCCTTCCTTCCCTCAGGCTCTGAGCCGCACTGCCTGGAGAAGATGGAGGAGGTGGGTGGAGCCAAAATTGACCAGGAGTGAAGGAGGAAGAAGTTCCTTCTCCGCTTTGAATGCTGGGGCCTCACCTCGGCCTCATGACGTGACATCACTGGTTGCTAGACGCCAGGCGAGTCTACTGTGGAACGCAGCTGAGGGTTTGCACGCTGCTCGGCTGAGGGTTTGCATCCACGAGCTCATCTCCGGGCTTGATCTCCCTAACGCAGTGTGATTGTCTGGCTCCTTTAGCAGGAGTTCGGACTTTTTATACTACTTTTATTTATTTGGTTTGCTGGTGTATCTAGCATTTTAATAAAGTAATTTTACGTTATCACACTATGGGAGCCCTGTTTCTTTCTTATGAGGATAACCCGGACCATTGAAGGAGATACCATACTTGGAGGAGAAGCCCCCGGTGACAACTCCAGTGGAATCTTAGATGCCATCTATTGCCTGACACTACATGCCTATTACCCCTGCAGGGGTGTAGGGAGCTGGTGAGTGGGGATCCTTGAGGGGGAGCACCGCAAGTCACTGGATACAAATTGCTGTTATCACGAAAGTCACTATTCACAGGAACTTTACTCATGGTGGAACTTTATGCAACTTTATGCAACTTTTTTATGTTGGGACTTTTACAAATAATTTTTTATATATAATTTTTTATGATTTCACTTTTTTCATTTTTATCACTGGCATTGCACTTTTTCAACACTGATGAACTAAATTAAGAATACACTCTCCACCTGTTCAACCCTATTGGGGAGAGAACGTGGTTTTGCACGATTATTGGATGTTATGTGATCACATTTTGCACTTATTGATCATTGGTATTAGTGAATAGGTATTATATTAATTGGAGGGGGAATTTGTGTTTATGAATTTATATATTTATACATTCCCCTCCATGCACTAGGGGGGATGCTTATTGATTTATTTATTGATTCATCTACTTTTTATATTGCACTAATTTACACTGGTGTGGAAGGACAGCTACTTATACTATATAATAAGGATTCACTGGTTTGCACCTAGAAACAGGGGACACTAATCCCACTGGGCACACACCCACTTTTATATATTTATATATTTTGAGCAGAGTGGTTTTTTTGCCTATTCACATGAGCATATATCCAATTAGGTATCCAATACAGGTAGCGCCACTTGCCCCTATCTATAAGCTCCGAAAGACACATCATGCTTACTTCCCTTCCACATAAGAAGATGTCCAGCAGAACTGGTGGAAACCACTGAAACCCAGGTACACCTATCTACTGTCTAGGAAAGTCTGGCCAAAAGTGGTCTTCATGGAAGAATTGCGGAGAAAAAGCCAAACCTCCGACATGGAAACAAGGCTAAGTGACTCAACTATGCAGGAAAACATAGGAACTGGGGTGCAGAAAAATTTCAGCAGGTGCTCCGGACTGATGAGTCAAATTTTGAAATATTTGACTGTAGCAGGAGCCAGTTTGTTGGTGAAGGGCCTTGAGAGTGATACAAAAATGAGTGTCTGCAGGCAACTCTGAAGCATGGTGAAGGTTTCTTGCACATTTGAGGCTGCATTTCTGCAAATGGAGTTGGAGATTTGGTTAGTATCAGTGGTGTCCTCAGTGCTGAGAAATACAGACAGATACTTATCCATCATGGCATACCATCAGGGAGGAGTGTGATTGGCCCCAAATGTATTCTGCAGCAGAACAAGGACCACAAACATGCAGCCAATGACATTAAAAACTACCTTCAGTGTAAAGAAGAACAAGAAGTCATGGAAGTGATGGTTTGGCCCCCACAGAGCCCTGATCGCACCATCATGGAGTCTGTCTGGGATGACATTAAGAGACAGAAGGATTTGAAGCAGCCAACATCCACAGCAGAGATGTGGTTAGTTCCCTGAGATGTTTGGAACAACCTACCTGCCGAGTACCTTCAATAACTGTGAGCAAGTCTAGAATGGATGCTTTTTTGAAGGCAAAGTGCGGTCACTCCAAATATTGATTTGGATTTCTCTTCTGATCATTTACTTCCTCTAATTTTATGTATTCTGCATTTTTAGGATGTATAATGTAATAAATTTTTATGGATGTTCATGTTTAGCATGCAATTATTTTATGTGGCTTTTTAACTTTGATTCGATGTAGTAAAAGTTGTAATATCTTTTATATATAGTTGGTGTGCTACCTGCAATTTACTTAGGATTTTTTTTTTCCTCGTTGTATTATGTAATGGAGGATGTGGTACCTACAACATCAATTTTCTAAGAGGGTGACCAGTATACCATTACCCCTCACCTATTCCTAATTATTACGTTTGAATTGTACCTTGAGGAGGTCAGGTGGCCTGATACAGAGGGGAGCATATTCCTCTCTGCGAGGTATTATGTGTCTTATTAGTGTAATGAGAAGAGAAAAAACATCAGTATTGCAGAACCAGCGGGCATGTTCACCGTATGTGGTAAAAGATTCCTACTTGTTTTCTTGTGAAAAAAAAAAAAAAGATTCCTACTTGTCCATATCCCCAAAAACATTAAGGAGTGTAGCAAAGTACAAAATGAGTGATTCTGGTAGGTACTAAATACCACTTTGTCATGGCCATGTCATTGGTTTCTACGGACAGCACATTACATGAAATAGAATTCAGTGCGGCCCATATTCAAGACCAACCTTCCTTATTTAAATCTTTCCCTAAGTCTGTTGGCCACATTTGAGTATCTGTTTACTAGCTGAGATGATTTTACATTTTGACCATAAATACAAATCAACTATACATATTACAGGAGGGAATAAGCTCACATAGGCAGGCAATAGTGTACCCTTATATTCACCAGTAAAAGCTCATGAAGTAGAGGAAGCTGCAAAGTTAGTGCAGAGGCAGCCAGGCACAGGCAACATTTCACTCATTCTGGCTCAATAGTCAGCTCGGGGCAGGGGTGTCAAGCTCCATTTCATTGTGGACCGCATCAATATTATGGTTGCCTTCAAAGGGCCAGTGTTGAGGAGTGCACTACATACAGATTGCAGGGTTTAGGGATGCGCTACGTACAGTGTGCAGAGTTTAGGAGTGCGCTACATACAGAGTGCAGCGTTCAGGGGTGTGCTGTGTACAGAGTGCAGTGTTGAGGAGTGCACTGCATACAGATTGCAGGGTTTAGGGGTGTTCTACGTAAAAAGTGCAGAGTTCAGGAGTACGCTACATACAGAATGCAGAGTTCAGGAGTATGCTACGTACAGAATGCAGAGTTCAGGAATATGCGGAGTGCAGTGTACAGAGTTTGGGGTGCTCTGTGTACAGAATGCAGAGTTTAAGAGTGCGCTATGCTTCCAAAGCTTCCTGGCATGACTACTCTCTCATACCTGACCTGGCTCTAGTACCTCATTGTGTATATGGCTCTAGAATGCAGAGTTCAGGAGTATGCAGCATACAGAGTACAGAGTTCAGGTGAGCTCTGTGTGCAGAATAAGGGTTTAGGGTTGAGCTAGGCTTCCAAAGCTTTCTAGCATCTCTACTCTCTCCTATCTGACCTGGCTCTAGTAACTCCCTCTGTATGTGGCTCTAGTACCTCCCAGTGAAGGCGGCTCTACTACCCAGGTGTCAGAAACCATGAATCAGACTGAGACAGAAGTACAGTTCAATCTCACTTGTTTAATATTAATAAAAAGAAGGTAAACACAGTAAACGTAGTCAAAACATAGCCAGAGTTCAGGAACCGGAACGCATAGTCAGACAAGCCAAAACGTCAGGGAGCCAGAGATGAGCGTAGTAGAACAGCAAGCAGGATCTGGAGCCAAAAGGAATGTCAGCCAAGCAGGTCTTTAACAGGAACACAGGAGAACGTCTATAGAGATGTGACCAAGGCAAAGACAGAGATCATCTGGGCTGGAAGGCTTAAGTAGGCAGGACTGACGAGCAGGATATCATCAACAGGTGAGTCACTGTGGAGCGATATAAGCTGTTAATTAGCCGACAGCTGAGTGGCCAGCTCAGAGAAGAAAGGGCTGAGCCTAGCCTTGACAGTACCCCCTCCTCAATGACCCCTCCCCCTCGGAGGACCACCAGGCTTGAGGGGAAAATGTCTATGGAAATCACGGAGGAGGACAGGCTGTCAGAAACCATGAAATCAGGCTGAGACAGAAGTACAGTTAAATCACACTTGTTTAATAATAAAAGTAAAAAGAACAAAACATAGTCAAAACATAAGAAGTTCAGTAACGGGAACGTATAGTCAGCCAAGCCAGAAGTCAGGGATCAATGTAGTGGAACAGCAAGCAGGATCTGGAGCCAGAAGGGATGTCAGCAAAGCAAGTCTTGAACAGGAATGCAGGAGATAGTTTCTTGTGATGTGACCAAGGCAAAGGCAGAGCTCCTCTGGACTGGACGGCTTAAAGCGGAGTTCCACCTGTTTTTAGTTTATTAAACGTCAGCAGCTACAAAAAGCATAGCTGCTGACTTTTAATAAACTGACACTTACCAGCAATGTGGGCGTCTGGAGGCTCGCTCCTCTCCCCCTCCTCTTCTCATTGCCATCATGGTAACTGTGGGCACCCGGCTGTGACAGCTTACGGCTTCACGGCCGGGCACGCACTGCGCATTCTCGAGTCGCGCTGTGCTCTCCTATTGGCCAGCCGACCTTCTGGGACCTGAGTTGTGTCCCAGAAGATTGCTGGCAGGGAGGGGCCGCCTAGGGCGAGAGGAGGAGTCGCCTAGGCGGCCGAAGATAGGAAGCAGGAAGTGGGACAGGAAGTCCCACGAAAAAATGGGTACACACTCCCCCCCCCAAAAAAATGACATGCCAAATGTGGCATGTCAGGGAACGAGGAGTGCTTAAAGTGGAAGTTCCACTTTTGGGTGGAACTCCGCTTTGAGTAGGCAGGACTGATGAGCAGGATCATCAACAGCTGAGTAACTGTGGAGAGGGATGGGAGCTGGCAATTAGCCGACAGCTGAGCGGCCAGCTCAGAGAAGGAAAGGCTGAGCCCAGCCCTGACAGTACCCCCTCCTCAACGACCCCTCCCCCTCGGAGGACCACCAGGCTTGAGGGGAAAACGTCTATGGAAATCACGGAGGAGGACAGGGGTATGTACGTCCGAGGATGAGACCCAAGAGCGTTCCTCTGGACCGTACCCTTTCCAATGCACCAGGTACTGTATGTGCCCACGGAACCTACGGGAGTCAACAATGGACTGTACTTCATACTCCTCATGGTTCTCAACCTGTACAGGGTGAAGACGTGGCACCGAGGTGGTAAAGTGGTTGCAGACCAAAGGTTTTAATAAGGAGACATGAAATACATTTGAAATACACATATTAGAAGGAAGGTCTGATGCGTAAGCCACTGGGTTAATCCTGCGAAGAATATGGAAAGGCCCAATAAACCGAGGTGCCAACTTCAGTGAGGGAACAAGAAGTTGGAGGTTGCCAGATGACAGCCAGACCCTGTCCCCAACCTGGTAGGAAGGGCAGGCAGGCGTCTGCGGTCAGCATGGAGTCTGTACCTATCGTTAGCATGATGCCAAGCCTCCTGGACTTGTGCCCAAGTGGAATGAAGACCATGGAGATGCTCCTCTAACACAGGAATATTCTGCAGAACAAACGAGTCAGGCAACATGGAAGGTTGGAAACCATAATTCACCATAAACGGGGACAATGGGGAAGCAGAATTCAAGGCACTGTTGTGAGCAAACTCTGCCAATGGTAATAGGTCTGACCAGTTGCTATGATGGTCAGAAATATAGCAAAGTAGGAATTGCTCCAAGGACTGATTGGCTCGTTCTGTGGCCCCATTAGACTGCGGGTGATATGCAGAGGAAAAAGAAAACTGAATTCCCAACTGTGCAAAAAAGGCTCACCAGAACCGGGACACAAACTGACTACCCCTGTCCGAGACAATCACCTTGGGTAGCCCATGTAAGCGAAAGATCTCCCGAGCAAAAATGGAAGCCAGTTCCTTAGAAGTGGGAAACGTCTTAAGTGGAATACAATGACACATCTTTGAGAACCACAATAAGGATAACTGTGTTGCCCTGGGAGCTGGGTAACTCCACAATTAAATCTATAGACGGGTGGGTCCAGGGCCTCTCTCCATTGGGTATGGGTTGTAGGAGGCCCACTGGAAGGTGTCGTGGAGTCTTACTCTGAGCACACACGGAACCGGCAGCTACGAAGGCAGTTACATCAGCAAGTAAACTAGGCCACCAGAATTGTTGGGAAATGGCCCAAACAAGTTGATTCTTCCCAGGGTGGCCAGCTACCTTGGGAGAATGGTAAGTCCGGAGTACGGTAGTATGGAGACTCTCTGGGACAAAGCAGCGGTCACAAGGTTTCTCAGGAGGAGCATGGACCTGAGCAGCAAGAATTTTGCCACCCAAAGGAGAAGTGAGACTGGCGTGAACCGTAGCCAGAATACGATCAGGAGGAATCACAGGTATCGGAACCGACTCCATCTTGAAAGTGGAGGAAAATTGTCGTGACAAGGCATCAGCCCTTACATTCTTAGTACTGGGTAAGAGTGAGACAATATAATTGAAACTTGACAAGAAAAGAGCCCATCGTGCCCTTCTGGGAGAGAGGCGTTTAGCCTCAGACAAGAATGGGAGATTCTTATGGTCAGTAAGAATGAGAACCAGCACAGTGGTACCTTTGAGGAGATGTCTCCATTCTTTCAGGACTAAAATGATTGCCAACAGCTCTCTATAACCAATCTCACTCCGCAGGTGACAATTTCTTGGAAAAGTAGCCACAAGGATGCATAGCGCTCTCAGAGGTAGGACGTTGAGACAGAAGGGCGCCAACTCCAGTCTCAGAAGCATCAACCTTAAGGATAAAAGGTAACGTAGGATCAGGATATGCCAAAACAGGAGCAGAAACAAAGGCAGCCTTGAGACTCTCAAAGGCCTTAATGGACTCCGGAGACCAACTCTGTGAGTTACCGTCCTTTCTCATCATACCACTCAGGGGCTTGACCAGAGATGAAAACTTACGAATAAACTTCCGATAATAGTTGGCAAAGCCCAGGAAATGCTGCAGAGGACGTAAACCCACGAGTCGGGGCCACTGTAGGACTGCTGAAAGTTTCTCTGGGTCCATTGAAAAACCAGCAGTGGAAATGACACAACCCAGGAATTTGGCTCTCCAGGTACTTGGAAAATATGAGGATATCGTCGAGATAAACCACCACGCATAACTGCAACAAATCTCGGAGGACATCATTAATAAATTCCTGGAAAACTGCCGGGGCATTACAAAGGCCAAAAGGCATTACGAGGTACTCATAATGGCCTGTTCTGTTATTAAACGCAGTTTTCCACTCGTCGCCCTCCTTAATGCTCACTAGCCCCTCTCAAATCAAGCTTTGTGAAAACCATTGCTCCCTTGAGGCGGTCAAATAACTCCGTAATCAACGGAATCGCATAGGCATTCCTAATCGTGAATTGATTGAGACCCCTATAATTAATACAAGGTCTCAGTTTACCACTCTTATTCACAAAGAAGAAAATTGTGGACAAGGAAAGATTACTCCTGCGCTTGTGAGGGTCTATTAGGTATAAAATAGTAGTATTGTGAGCTATAGAAAAGCTGAAAGAGATGGTGTTGCGTGTCCCGCTGCCCAAAAACTGACCCCGGGGTGGTCAAGGTAAGACTATATGGAGAGCGATGGATAAAGGGCGCGTGATCAATTGCTCACATCAAAAAGTATAAA
Source organism: Aquarana catesbeiana (assembly GCF_042186555.1). NCBI lineage: Eukaryota > Metazoa > Chordata > Amphibia > Anura > Ranidae > Aquarana > Aquarana catesbeiana. The sequence goes on from NC_133334.1 coordinate 22,511,535, forward strand.
ATTTATTCATATGAAAAAAAAGCAAATAAATAATACCAATACTACATATCATGCAAACAGGTAACAAAATATGTAAAACATGGAAATTAAAAATGGGTTAAAAGTAACATAAGCCCATGTTGAGGTGAGTGTTTAGAGTCGGCTGACGTGTTTCGAGGATAACCTCTTCATCAGAGCCTTTGAGAACCAGGGCACAGTCTATATGGGCCAGTAGGCCAGCATATGTACATAAACAGAATGGCTAGTTGGAAAGTGTGGCCTGAGATGAAAAATACGTTTTTCTGTGTTCCATACCAGTCCACGTTCAAGCGTTCTATGTAGTATGTTGATGGTATGTGTGTTCTCCTTTAAAATGTTAAAATGGGGTTGTAGGGTGATGTGGACCTGTCCTGTCTCACGGGCTGGATGGAGGAGAGATTGCGGCCTGTCTGCGTCCTACGGGGAGAATGCTGTCCTGTACTAAAGGAGGATGGAGGAGGGTGGAGATCTCTTTAGAGGATACTGGAGCCGTGTGTGTCCGCAGCTGACTCTCCGCCTCAGACAGGCATGTACTGGCCATCGGGACTACCAGGAGTTTCCCGGTGGACCGATGGCTCAGTGGGCCAGTATCAGTGACAGCCTGTCAAAATAATGGATGCACGGCCCGCATAGCCATTATTTTGAGCACTGCTGCACTGCCCAGGGCCGGCCCTACTATAGGACCGAGGCGGCAATTCAGGAGTGGACTGGGTCAGGATGGTGCTTCAGTGTATCACTGCTTCTGTTTCCGGCCCGCCCACCACCTGTTGCACAGAGCCGATAGGCTCTGCTGCTGCAATAGGCATCTGAAAGGTCACGCTGGTGGGCGGGGACAGAAGTCCTCCAACGGCCGCTGCATCCTCCGGAACATCCCTGGTGTCAGTGTGTGGGCAGCGGCTTGGTACAGCTGCCCTAGAAGAGGGGATTCGCACACTGCTATGTTCAGCAGTAAATGAGCCAGCTTGTGACACACCGCTTCCCGCCCCTCTCTCCCTGCTTGTGCGTTACATCGATGAAGAACAAGAGGTGCGGGAAGATTAAACAAGTAGTCGACAGCCACATTAAAGCCCCTCCTGCACCATTCAAGTGAGTGAGCTGAGCACTGTCACTGACCAGACCCAGACCCCTCTCTCTGCCCCCTCCCCTCTCTCTCCCTATCCCCCCATCTCTCTCCCTGTTCCCCCTCCCTCTCCCTGTCCCCCTTTCTCTCTCTCCCTGTTCTCCCTCTTTCTCTGTCCCCCCCTCTCTCTCTCTCCCTGTCCCCCCCTCTCCCTGTTCCCCCTCTCTCTCCCTGTCCCCCCTCTCTCTCTCTCTCTCTCTCTCTCTCTCCCTGTTCCCCCTCTCTCTCTCTCCCTGTTCCCCCTCTCTCTCCCTGTCCTCCCCTCTCTCTCTCCCTGTCCCCCTCTCTCTCCCTGTTCCCCCTCTCTCTCTGTCCCCCCTCTCTCTCTCTCCCTGTTCCCCCTCTCTCTCCCTGTCTCCCCCTCTCTCTTTCCCTGTCCCCCCTCTCTCTCTCTCCCTGTCCCCCTCTCTCTCTCTCTTCCTGGTCCCCCCCTCTCTCTCTCTCTGTCCCCCCTTCTCTCTCTCCCTGTTCCCCCTCTCTCTCTGCCCCCCTCTCTCTCTCTCCCTGTCCCCCTCTCTCTCTCTTCCTGGTCCCCCCCTCTCTCTCTCTGTCCCCCCTCTCTCTCTCCCCGTTCCCCCTCTCTCTCCCTGTCCCCCTCTCTCTCTCTCTCTGTCCCCTCCCTCTCTCTCCCTGGCCCCCCCTCTCTCTCTCCCTCCATCCCCCCCTCTCTCTCTCTCTCCCTGTCCCCCTCTCTCTCTGCCTGTCCCCCTCCCCCCCTCTCTCTCCCTGTCCCCCCTCTCTCTCTCTCTCTCTTTCTCTCTCTCTCTCTCTCTCTCTCCCTGTCCCCCTCCCTCTCTCTCCCTGTCCCCCCCCCCCTCTCTCTCCCTGTCCACCCTCTCTCTCCCTGTCCCCCCTCTCTCTCTGTCCCCCCCTCTCTCTCTGCCTGTCCCCCCCTCTCCCTCTCCTCTCCCTCTCCCCTCTCTCTCTCCTCTCCCCCTCTCTCTCTCTCGCTCCCCTCTCTCTCTCTCTCTCTCTCTCTCTCTCTGTCCTCCTCTCTCTCTGCCTGCCCCCCCCCCCTCTCTCTCTCTCTGCCCCCTCCACTTTCTCTCTCTCTCTCTCCCCCTCTCTCTCTGTCCCCCCCTCTCTCTCTCTCCCTGTTCCCCCTCTCTCTCCCTGTCTCCCCCTCTCTCTTTCCCTGTCCCCCCTCTCTCTCTCTCCCTGTCCCCCTCTCTCTCTCTTCCTGGTCCCCCTCTCTCTCTCTGTCCCCCCTTCTCTCTCTCCCTGTTCCCCCTCTCTCTCTGTCCCCCCTCTCTCTCTCCCCCTGTCCCCCTCTCTCTCTCTTCCTGGTCCCCCCCTCTCTCTCTCTGTCCCCCCTCTCTCTCTCCCTGTTCCCCCTCTCTCCCTGTCCCCCTCTCTCTCTCTCCCTGTCCCCCCTCTTTCTCTCCCTGTCCCCCTCTCTCTCTCCCTGATCCCCCTCTCTCTCTCCCTGATCCCCCTCTCTCTCTCCCTGATCCCCCTCTCTCTCTGTCCCCATCCCTCTCTCTCCCTGCCCCCCCTCTCTCTCTCTCTCCCTGTCCCCCTCTCTCTCTGTCTGTCCCCCTCCCCCCTCTCTCTCTCCCTGCCCCCCCCCCCTCTCTCTCTCTCTCTCTCTCTCTCTCTCTCTCTCTATTTCTCTCTCTCTCTCTCTCTCTCCCTGTCCCCCTCCCTCTCTCTCCCTGTCCCCCCTCTCTCTCTCCTCTCCCCCCTCTCTCTCTGCCTGTCCCCCCCCCCTCTCCCTCTCCTCTCCCTCTCCCCTCTCTCTCTCCTCTCCCCCCTCTCTCTCTTTCGCTCCCCCCCTCTCTCTCTCTCTCTCTCACTCTCTCTCTCTCTCTCTCTCTCTGTCCTCCTCTCTCTCTGCCTGCCCCCCCTCTCTCTCTCTCTCTGCCCCCTCCACTTTCTCTCTCTCTCTCTCCCCCTTTCTCTCTCTCCTTGTCCTCCCCTCTCTCTCTCTCTCCCTGTCCCCCCACTCTCTGCCCCCTCCTCTCTCTCTCTCTCTCCCTCTCTCTCTCTCTCTCTCTCTCTCTCTCTCTCTTTCTCTCTGCTCCCTCTCTCCCTGCCCTCTCTCTGGCAGCAGACGACGTGGCATGTGACACACTGCATGTGGTGGCAAGCGACGGTGGCAAGTGATATGCAGCATCTGGTGGCAGGCGATGGTGGAAAGTGACACGATGCATCTGGTGGCAGGTGGCGGTGGCAAATGACATGCTTCATCTGGTAACAAGCAATGGTTCCCACTGATTCTGCATTCTGGTGAGTTGAACTATTTCATTATGTATTACAATGTAGTAATAGAAATAATGTGATTTGATTATCCTGACACCATATTAAGCATGGTGTCAGGATGTTTTCATTGCCAGCACCAGTCATTCACCCGACAAATCACCCCCACCGCTGAATTCCCCGTCAACCCTGAGACTACCTTCCCCCCCTGGTCCTTGGCAAAATTGTCCCTGAATGGCAGTCTGGAAATGTGGTCACCCTACCGAAGGGCAAGGTGTCAATTTTCCCCCGGGTCGCTCTGATGGCCCATACAGAGGCCGCACCGCTTCCCTCAGATCCATCCCAAACTTAATAAGTATCCATATTGCGCAACTGCGTATAGTTTTATATACTGTTTTTGTGCATGTTTGCAAAATTAAAGTGGGCCGCTCTGGGTGAAGTCCAGGGCCAAATTTTTGTCCCAGTCCAGCCCTGGCCTCAGACATAGGTGGATGAAACCAGCACCAGCAGGAGATGAGGATTTGCGGATAAAACCTTGAGAAGGTGCAACATACTCCTCCATGGCCTTATCCTCCAAAACCGACAAAGGGTAAACCCTGCCACGAGGGGGTATGGCACCAGGTTGAAGGTCAATTGCTCAATCATACGACTGGTGTGGAGGCAAACTACAGGCTTGACCTTTGTCAAAGACATCGCTAAAAACGTGGTACTCCTCCGGCAGGGAGGAGAGAGAAGAAGTGCAGAGGACCTTGGCTACCTTCTGGAAGCATGTCTTACTGCATTGTGGCGACCAGGAGAGAACCTCAGCACAGAGCCAATCAAAAGAGGGGATGTGCCTCTGTAACTAAGGATAACCAATGACCAGCGGAAACTTAGGTGAGGAAATAACGTGGAATTGGATTATCTCATGGTGAAGAGCCCCTATGGCCATGGACAACGGAACAGTCTCATGAGTCACATGGGCAGGCTGTAGAGGTCTCCTGTCAAGAGCCTCAATGGCAAGTGGAGTGCCACGCAGCTGCAGCAGAATCTAGTGCTTTGATACAAAGGCAGCATCAATGAACAGGCCTGCAGCCCCAGAGTCGATTAGAGCCTGTATCTCGACGGACGACTCAGCCAAAGAAAGGGTAACCGAAACCAGGAGCTTATCTTTTTGGATAATTGGGGATGAAACAACGCCACCCAAGGTCTGTCTGTCACAGGACCTCAAGGTTCGGGCGTTCCCTGAATAGGTAGGACAAGACTTCAAAAAGTGGCCTGCCTGGCCACAATAAAGGCACAATCTCTCCCTCCTCCTACGGGTTCTCTCATCCGCAGAGAGACGAGTGAACCCAAGTGCATGGGTTCATCTTCACTGACAGACTCGGTACCAGGAGGCAAGGGTGGGACTGCAAAGCTCGGAGACAAATGTACGGGAGGCTTCCGCAAGCGCTCCTTAAAAGAGAGTCTTTCTCTGAGTCTGGAGTCAATGAGAATGGCAAACGTGATCAACTTCTCCAGCTCAGTGGGTATATCTCGGGCTGTTATCTCATCCTTGATGGTATCCGAGAGACCATGAGAAAAAGCAGCCACGAGGGCCTCATTGTTCCAAGCAACCTCTGCTGCCAGAGTACGTAATTCAATGGCGTAATTGGCAACAGTTCTCGTACTCTGTTTGATGGACATGAGGCACTTGGCAGCAGAAGCGGAGCGTGCAGGAACGTCAAATACCCTTTTAAAGGAAGCCACAAACTCAGGGTAACTCAAGACAACAGGTTTTTTTGCCTCCCATAGAGGGTTTGCCCAGGCCAAGGCTCTCTCAGAAAGCAAAGATATCACAAAACCTACTTTGCTTCTGTCCGTGGGAAACGCCTGGGGCAGTATCTCAAAGTATATCTCAACCTGGTTGAGAAACCCTCTGCATTGGATTGGATCGCCCCCAAATCGCTGGGGAAGCAGAGCGGAATCAGACATACCTCTCATATAGAGGTAATACTCGAGGTGGCTGTTTGCACAGTGACTGGAGCAGCAGCAGGGATGGCCTGCAACACAGGTTGTACCACAGTGGGAAATTCCAGGTGAGCTGTGCAACTCAGGAGCGTTTGTAACGCCATGGCAAACTGATCCATGCCATGATCCTGCTCATCCAATCTGGAAAAAATATTACCAACAAGTGGATTGACTGCGTCTTCTGAATTCATGGCCTTCGCCTACTGTCAGAAACCATGAATCAGACTGAGACAGAAGTACAGTTAAATCTCACTTGTTTAATAATAATAATAAAAAAAGGTAAACAGAGTAAACGTAGTCAAAACATAGCCAGAGTTCAGGAACCGGAATGGATAGTCAAACAAGCCAAAACATCAGGGAGTCAGAGATGAGCGTAGTAGAACAGCAAGCAGGATCTGGAGCCAGAAGGGATGTCAGCCAAGCAAGTCTTTAGCAGGAACATATGAGAACATCTATAGAGATGTGACCAAGGCAGAGATCATCTGGACTGGAAGGCTTAAGTAGGCAGGACTGACATGCAGGATATCATCAGGTGAGTCACTGTGGAGAGATGGGAGCTGGCAATTAGCCGACAGCTGAGTGGCCAGCTCAGAGAAGGAAGGACTCAGCCCAGTCCTGACACCAGGACTGGGACTAGGGATGGGCGGGAGGGGCAGCTGCCCTGGGCGCAATAGTTTACTATAGGGATGGGGGTGTCTTCCTTCTGTTACAAGGCTGACAGGAGGCCATAGCTGGGAACTCAATGAATCAGGATAACTGCTGGAGGTGCAGGTAGGCACCCTCCACCCAGTCTGGTGGATTCCTTCTAGCAAGGAGAGGAGGAAGACCTTGCTGCTCCAAAACCCAGACTACTTATATGCCTCTCCACTTCTGGACAAACCTCCCAAGGGATTGGCTGGAGCACACAAAATATTCAGGCTGAGATTTTCCTTGGTCAACCTTCTATGTTCCAGAAGCCTCTGGAAGACAGGCAGCAGCAATCAAACCCACAGTCCTGTGAAACCCAGAGCAGCCAGAAAGAATGAACAACTGCTCCACTGACTACAGAGGAGCCAAAAAGAACTAAATGTTCCTACATCATAGCAACCTAACTAGAAGGATGCTGCACAGGACTTCAAGCTCTGAAAGGTGCCTATGCTTTTGATGGCTTTGCAAGGCTATAATAAGGATGGAGTGGGTTAATCACATAAGTGTGGACATCAATTTTCAAACCAAAATAGTTCTTACATATTTTTTTCAGCCATGGTAAATATAATAGCATTCACATGGAGTGCCCCATCAAGACCTTCACTCTCCAGTCAAGGGCTGACCTTCTCTAAATTACTTTTTCCCACCTCAGTTAACTTCATGCCCTAGGCTGTCAAGCAGGCAAAATAGTTGAATTGATAAATAAAAATAAAAAAAAAGCTCCCGCTAAACATCTATTGGTAAAGCAGAAGTTCGTCCCTGAAACATATAATATATAATTGTTTCTATTGTGGCAAAAACCTTTACATTGGGAGAATGTTCTTCATGTTCTCAGACAATGCCTCAATAGGTCCATTGTCAGTGGGTGTGAACAGAACGTACATATAAAAATTCCACTGCGCCGTTGTTGTCAAGGCAGGGAGAGGATAACTATTTCTCTTCACCTTGCCATGAGACCATGTATTTTCTTAAGTTTGTCATGGAACCGTACAAAGCTCTGCTATTGATAATATTACAGTATTTCACTTTTTTTAGTCTCCGGTTCTAGTAATGTTACAGACAAATTTTCTCCTTTTCATTCTAAAATTGTAGGACATGTACATGTCAAAGGTCAGGGACACGAGAGAATAGAATATAGTCAGTGCTCTCAACTCTAGCAGAATTGGAGGTGGTTTTATTATGTTAGAAGGCTCAATGGTAGGGGACAAAAAAGTTTGTTGCTTGTAAATTGAAATGAATATCAATATGAAATGAATATGCCCTATATTACCAAAAGTATTGGGGCGCCTGCCTTTACATGCACGTGAACTGTAATGGCATCCCAATCTTAGTCCGTAGGGCTTAATATTGAGTTGGCCCACCCTTTGCAGCTATAACAGCTTCAACTCTTCTGGGAAGGGTGTCCACAAGGTTTAGGAGTGTGTCTATGGGGATGTTTGACCATTCTTCCAGAAGAGCATTTGTGAGGTCAGGCACTGATGTGGACAAGAAGTCCTCGCTGGCAGTCTCCATTCTAGTTCATCCCAAAGGTGTTCTATCAGGTTGGGGTCAGTGGGTAGGGCCAAACTCACTCATCCATGTCATTATGGACCTTGCTTTGTGCACTGGTACTTAGTCATATTGGAACAGGAAGGGACCATCCACAAACTGTTCCCATAAAGTTGGGAGCATGAAATTGTCCAAAATGTTTTAGTATGCTGACGCCTTAAGAGCTCCCTCCACTGGAACTAAGGGGCCAAGCCCAACACCTGAAAAACAACCCCACAACTTAAAGTGGAGTTCCGCCCCCCCCCCCCCCGAATAAATTCAAAGTCAGCAGCTACAAATACTGTAGCTGCTGACTTTTAATATTAGGACATTTACCTGTCCAGGGTTTCCACAAAGTCGGCACCCCAGACAATTTTTTGATCGGCTCTCGGGTCCTGCCACCATCATGCATGGTGAGGGAAACTGGCAGGGGGGGCCGAACTTCTAAGGGACCTCGCCATGGCGGAGACTCACGGAAGTGGGGATGGGTACCTGTCAAAACCAGGTACCTGTTCCCCCCTCCCCCCTGGAAGGTGTCAAATGTGGTACCGGGGGGGGGAAGCAGATAAGCAGAGCTTACACTTTTGGGTGGAACTCCACTTTAATCCCCACTCCACTAAATGATTTGGACCAGTGCACAAAGCAAGGTCCATAAAGACATGGATGAGTGAGTTTGGGGTGGAGGAACTTGACTGGCCTGTACAGAGTTCTGACTTCAACCCAATAGAAAACCTTTTGGATAAATTAGAGAAGAGACTGCGAGCCAGGCCTTCTCGACCACATCAGTGCCTGACCTCACAAATGCGTTTCTGGAAGAGTGGTCAAACATTCCCATAGACACACTCCTAAACCTTGTGGACAGCCTTCCCAGAAGAGTTGAAGCTGTTATAGCTGCAAAGGGTGGGGCAACTCAATATTGAACCCTATGCACTAAGACTGGGATGCAATTAAAGTTCATGTGCGTGTAAAGGCAGGTGTCCCAATACTTTTGATTATATAGTGTATATGAAATATTTAAACAGAACCAATCAGGAATGGTCATTTGTAACACTATGAAGCCAGTCTGGGGTCAGGCTGGGAGACCAGTAGCTATAGCAGCAGAGAGGCTCCCACTGACCAGCTGGATAAGCGATCAAGCAGGTCAACTTGTTGGATGACACAGGCTCACCCAAAGTGCGGGGTATAAGTACTAACTGGTATTAACCTGAGTGCCTGATGATGGAGATGGGCTTTGTTGCATGTTAGTACCAGGTCGCGGTTCTCAGGATCGCCCCACCAGGAGGTTAGCAAGCCGAGGTCCAGTAGCAGATATAGTAGGTAGGGATCAAGTAGAAGCGTAGTCAGCAAACAAGCCAAAGGTCGGTAACAAGTGGTTCCAGATTAGGATCAAGCAGAGGTGTGGTCGAGGAACAAGCCAAAGGTCGGTAACGAGTGGTAGCAAAGATACAGACTGCAGCAAAAATAACAAGAGCGAGATATTGCCTTGAGGGAGCACAATAATCTGGTGCAGAGACATGGCTTAGATCAGGAAGTTCATGGGAGGAGCAAGGGGTTCAAGGTTCACGAGAAACAAGACATAAGGCAGGTGGCCCATCAGAATTGGTAACGGATGTGACGTTCCATCACCATCATCTTGCTACACCCCACACTCCTCCATAATAATGATACACCGAGAAGGGGGCAAGCGGACATCTTGTTACACCCACCGGAGTTTTGCATTTCACAGTTATTTTTAACAGTAAACTGAGGTTATATGGTGAAATACAGGATTTGGAAATCCATCGGACTGTTTACTGTTGAATTATAAAAGCAGTGGCAAACCTGCTGATCTCACAGATTTGCTAATGTGACAGAACAGGGCTGCTTTTATAATTCAACGTGTAAACAGTCTTATGGTTTTCCAAATAATTTATTTCACCATATAAGCTGTGTTTCCTGTTAAAAATAACTGTGGAATGCAAAACTCCGGTGGGTGCAACAAGATGTTCGCTTGCCCCCTTCTCATGTATCCTTACTGTGGAGGAGTGTGGGGTGTAGCAAGATGGTGGCGATGGAATGTCACTTCCATTACCAATTCTGACGGGTCGCCTAATTTGACGAAACACAGGAAATCCAGTAGGGAGCTGTCCATCATCTCAGGTGGTTCAGCGAGAAGACTTACTGCTACACACAGGAGAGGTCCAGGACCTGACGTCTCTCAGCGACAGCTGTGTGTGCTATTATTTAGATGTCTTTCCTCCCTGTAAGAGCAGAAGTGTCAAGTCAGGGTCAGGCAGGAAGGCCCCCTAAAAGGCTGACCTATCTTCTGCCTGAGGTGGCCTTGGAAGGCGGCCTTGACTATACCAATGAATGGATGGTATCATGCCATCTGGTTACCTGTACTGGAAAGAAAATTTAACAATCCTTTGATCATTAAGTAGCAGTTTAAAAAGAATGGTCATGTCAGCACTGTTTACTCCTGGCTTTGAGGGAAGCCCGGCATAAGACTAATGCATCCTCTGCCATGTGCATCATCTTGAGGAAGCCTCTGTCAGATTTTGACACAGAGTTCCTGTAAGATTTCGGTGACCACCTTAGGACACAGGAGAGCTATAGATAGCTTTTTCTACATTATTAAGGGCTTCTGCATTGGGAAGTGTTAGGTTAGGGACAGGACCAAGTCTTGTATAGGGACAGTTTGGGCTTGGGTGCAGCTTTAACCCCTCAGTTAAAGCAAATAGAGGACCAAGAGTTTCAGTCTGTCCTCCACAATAGGTCACCTCATGGGTGGACAGGGTGCTTGCCAGAAGAAAGTTCCATTGGATGTGGTTTGGTACAAGGTTCACGAGAAACAAGACATAAGGCAGGCAATCCGGCAGGGAGCTGTCCAACATCGCAGGTGGTTCAGCGAGAAAACTTATGCCGCGTACACACGGTCGGACTTTTCGTCTACAAAAGTCCGACAGCCTGTCCGACAGACTTCCGGCGGACTTTCGGCGGACTTGCAGCAGACTTTCTAACGAACGGACTTGCCTACACACAACCACACAAAAGTCCGACGGATTCGTACGTGATGACGTACACCGGACTAAAATAAGGAAGTTCATAGCCAGTAGCCAATAGCTGCCCTAGCATGGGTTTTTGTCCGTCGGACTAGCACACAGACGAGCGGATTTCGGGGTCCGTCGTAGTTACGACGTAAAGATTTGAAGCATGTTTCAAATCTAAAGTCCGTCGGATTTGAGGCTGAAAAAGTCTGCTGAAAGTCCGGAGAAGCCCACACACGATCGGATTACCAGCCAGCTTTAGTCCGTCGGCGTCCGTTGGACTTTTGTAGACGAAAAGTCCGACCGTGTGTACGCGGCATTACTGCCACACACAGCAGAGGTCCAGCACCTGACGTTTTCTCTCAGGGGACAGCTGTGTGTGCTATTAATTAGATGTCTTTCCTCCCTGTAAAAGTAGTAGTGCCAAGACAGGGTCGGGCAGGAAGGCCCCCTAAGAGGCTGGCCTATCTTCTGCCTGAGGTGGCCTTGGGAGGCAGCCTTGGCTATACCAATGAAGGGATGGTATCACGCACACGAGGTTCAATCTGTCCTCACAATAGGACACCTCATGGGTGGACAGGGTGCTTGCCAGAAGAAAGCTCCATTGGATGTTGAGTTCCCCTTTTGTAGAACTCTTGGGTGTCCTGAACTATATGAGGCCTTGTGAGTAATACATAATGGAGCACAGTACTTGAATGAATCAGGAGCTTAAGGCCCCTTCACACCTGAGCATAGCGTTTTCAGGCAGAAAGTTGCACGATTTTGCCGCGATTCTGCCGCATTTTTTAGCACGATTTTTTCATGTTTTTGCCGAAGATTTTGTCAAAAGGTCACCAATGTAAAAAACAGAAAAACGCCCAAATCTGCCTAAAAAAAAGTTCCAGAACTTGGAGCTTCTGGCTTCAGGCATTTTGGAGTGGACATGTGAACCATCTCCATAGAGAATACTTGATTTTTTCCCATCCAGCGTTTTGTAGCTTCAGGCTTCAAGCTACAAAACGCTCAGATGTGAATGGGGCCTAAGGGAGGCAACCTCTGGCATTTCCCACTACTCTGTAAGGACTGCAGATCTATGTATTGAGCTCGTTGAACCTGTACTGTTTGGAAGAGGAACTACGCGTGTGTTCTTCTTTTGCCAACCCATGTGATAGAATTAATACCGGTACATGCTGACTATTTTACCCATCCACAGTTTTAGGTCCCACATTTCATATTCGCCTAGGTCCTACGCTTTCTCCATCCGCTCCTGCCTTTAACAAAACAAAATGAAAAGGATCGTTTTTCAGAATGGAATAAGTAGATTCATTTGGTTATTCCTGGGACTGATGGAATACACCAGACTGAACGTTCTCTAATTTTAGTATCATTCTCTAAAAAGTCTGCAGTATCTCTGCATGGAAAACATGATCGCTCTCCCATGGGATGTCACTTCTGTGAATCGATGACACATAATGGTAAGATCATGTGAGCAGAAAGAAAGTACTTTTTTTTAACATTTTTTTTTTAATTTTTAAAGAAGAATTCCAGGTACGGATATTTTTACATAGTTGAAATGGGGCAAGCTTGGACCAATGTAACTATGGATATACTATACCTATGAGATGCTTTTAGATTTGCAGGGGTCTCAAACTGGCGGCCCTCCAGCTGTTGCAAAACTACAAGTCCCATCATGCCTCTGCCTGTGGGAGTCATGCTTGTAACTGTCAGCCTTGCAATGCCTCATGGGACTTGTAGTTTAACAACAGCTGGAGGGCCACTAGAGACCTCTGCTCTAGAAGCTTGAAATCACCATATTAGACACCACTCACCACTACTCCAGTGATGTCCCATGCCGAGTGGCTGCCCTACTGCAATATGAGCACAGGAGGTCCCCGCTTAGCATGAGTGCCATTCAGAGATTGCTTTATTTTTTCCTAATTGATACAAAGCATTGTTTGATTGGACGAAGTGGGGGTGGGGGTTGAGCGGTGACATTATGCTCTCCATCTTGTACAAATTAGACCAATGTAAAAATATCTACATAACTGGAATTCTTCTTTAAGTAAGTATACTTTCCTGATACGTCACACAATTCAAGATGTTCATATCTAATACGTTGTACATTGTAACGCTTTGGAATACAATTTCAGAAACTGGAAATCCCATAAGTGCCGGTTCACACTGGGGCGGCTTCAAAGTCGTCCAAATCTGAAGCTGTTCTGCACAGGGCAACCTCAGCGCGGCTTGCAAACGACTTCTTTAATAGAAGTCAATGCAAGCCACTCCGAAGTCGCTCCCAAGTAGTGCAGGAACCTTTTTCTAAGTCGGAGCGACTTGAGTCGCCCCCATTAGAACGGTTCCATTGCACTGAATGGAGAGCGACTTGTCAGGTGGCCAAGTCGCCTGACTGGTCGCCCCAGTGTGAACCGTCCAATGTTTAGTTTTTGCTGACATACATTGTAAAATGTAGCAGAGCAGCTACAGCACATTTGCCAGACACAAGGCCCACGGGCCGAATCCGGCCCGCCAGGTCATTTCGTGTGGCCCTTGCACCTCTCCTGTAGCTGCGGCACCCCCCTTGTCTCCACCACCACCTTGTGTCAGCAGCCGGAAGCAGAGAGGAGGACAGAATTCCTTCTCCAGATCCTGCGCCTCTCTGTGCAGCAGCAGCACCCCCCTCGTCTCCGCCTCCCCTGGTCTCAGCATTCAGCAGATTCCTGCAACTGACTCCAGTCCTCCTCTGGTCCTCCTTCCAACCCTGCACTTTCTGCTTTCCAGCTCTGCCCCCACCCTTCTTCCTGGCAGCAGCACAAGGTAAGGGGAGGTGCACTGTGATGTAAAGGAGGGTAGGGGACTCTTAACTTCTGATGGTGAGGAGGGTTCTTGACATCTGATGTAAGGGGGGGTTGGGGTGCTCTGGACATCTAGTTCTACAGATACAACCGGCCCTTTCAGGGCAACCATACTGCTGATGCAGCCCTCAATTAAATTGAGTTTGACGCCCCTGAGCTAGAGGTAGAATACATCCAAAAACAAAGGCACAGTTTTACATTCACAATAGATTCCAGATACCTACAATGGCTGGCTTGAAAGAGAATGTTCTGGCTTTTGAAGGATTTAAGCTGGCCATACATGGATTGAAATTTGGTCGATTCAGCAGGGACCAGCCGAATTTCCATCTATGCATAGGCATGCACACAGGGTGTGCCGGGTGTGCCTGGCCACACCCTAATCACCCCGTGCAGTGCAGATTCCCCTTGGTTCCTGTCCCCCCCTGCAGTGCTGCCAGCTTAACTCCTCTCCTCTCAGGAGCGGGGAAGGGGCTGGTAAATATTTCATTAACCGGTCTCTTCCTTTTCTGAATGAACACAGTGAGTGATCTGTACCCATTGCTCCTGTCTTCATTCTTTACTGAAGCATAGTAAACTATGTTTACTGTTGAGAAATGGACTGGGGGATCTCTGTCCTCAGTTTATTTTTCTGTCTCAAAAGTGAGACATCAGGGGTCTGTTTAGACCCTTGACATTTCACCAAAACCCCAGAACGGGGCTCTTAAAAAAAAAATTGTAAAAAAGTAATAAAAAAAATATTGTAAAAAGTAATAAAAATAAAATAATAATGTGAAAAATAATAAAAATAAAAAAACTACTGACAGTGTCCCATGCCCTACTGGCACCAATCTCTGCTCTACTGATATACACACATGTGTGTTGCACACGCCAATGCATCCATATATGGGCATTCTGGTTGTACAGAAGTGTCAGAAACCATGAAATCAGACCGAGACAGAAGTACAGTTAAATCACACTTGTTTAAGAAAATAGAACAAACGTAGTCAAAACATAGCCAGAGTTCAGGAGCCGGATAGTCAGACAAGCCAAAACATCAGGGAGCCGGAGATGAGCATAGTAAAACAGCAAGCAGGATCTGGAGCCAGAAGGGAGGTCAGCCAAGAAAGTCTTTAACAGGAATGCAGGAGAATGTCTCTGTGATGTTGACCAAGGTGAAGGCAGAGATCCCTTGGACTGGACGGCTTAAATACGCAGGACTAACAAGCAGGATATCATCAACAGCTGAGTAACTGTGGAGAGATAGAAGCTGGCAATTAGCCGACAGCTGAGCGGCCAGCTCAGAGAAGGAAGGGCTGAGCGGAAGAACGCAATAGCACAGCAAGAGTGATTCCCCCATCCATATAGAATTTGTGGATGGGGAAATCGGCAGGTTGAACGAAAAATTTAATGTAAAATGTATGGCCTGTCTAATATTGAAAACAAATGGTAATTTCATTTATTTGTTTGTGAAATCACAACTGTGCAAGACTGAAGGGAAGGTAGGAGTTCAGCTTTAAGGGATATGTTTATGAAGGTGAAGCTGAAGATTAAATTCAGAGCTTAGATTTAGGGGGTTATGTTGGAGTTAAAAGGGGCTTTGACTTTTTTGGGTGTTCAAATAGATTTTTTAAGTGTTAAACATGCACAGCATTGGGTAAATTGACTCTGGAGTGCCCCTCTATTTAATGGTGTATTTTAATTTTGTGCTGCCTTGGCAAGACTAAAATGGGGCACCCCCGCCCACCAGTCTAAATTTGTCCCACCCCTTCTTGTTTAAGATCCACCCCTTCATCTGTAAACTCCCCGACTCTTCACAGCTCTCACCTCTTCACAAATTCCCCTATTGGCAATCCCCCCCCAATCTTCACTGCTCTCATCCAGTGGTGGCCCTGCCCATTAGGGGCGCCGCCCCCTCTCTCCTCGCCAACCCCCTTACATGCATAATGGAATGATTCATCAATTTACCCATGGCTGCCGCAGCCACCCCCTATCCATGCGTCCGGCCCCTTTTGGGGCATCGGGCACATAAATGACAGCGGCGGGGTATTTTATTGAAGCACCTGATTAGAGCCAGAGGCTCTAATAGGGTTCAAAATAGGGTGGGCTCGGGGGCGCAGAGCATGCGACCGGAGCCCACCCTGGTGTGTTACAACAGTGGATGAACATTCGCTGTTGAAACACTGATCCTCAATCCGACCAATCAGAAGCGGGTGTGTGAGACCCGTTTTCCAATTGGCCGAAAAGAGAAGACTCCCGATTGGCCGCAGATGAGGGGGAAACGAAGCCGCCGCCGCCGTGGAGAGCAGGAGAACGGGAAGCCGCCGTGATGAAGAGCAGGGGTACGGGAGGCTGCCGCCGCTGAGCAGGGGGAAGCCGCCGGTGATGGGGTTAGTGCTACCGACTGACTGACCGACCGAATGACGGGGGGGGGGGGTGGCATACTGTTTGCCGCCCCCCCTCCCCCAGTTTTTTTTTTCCACCAGCCACCACTGCTCTCATCTGTGCAAAGCAGGGACACGGATATATGCCTTCCCTGAGTAAACGCACCTCCCCCACAGTACACAGGCACTGGTTAGAAACAGATTTTACCCTTTGACTGCCCCCTGATGTTAACCCCTTCCCTGCCATTGTCATTAGTACAGTGACAGTGCATATTTTTTTGGCACTGATCACTGCATTGGTGTCACTGGTCCCAAGAAAGTGTCAAAAGTGTCAGTTAGCGCCTGGTTTGCCTGCCGCAAAATATCGCAGTCCTGCTATAAGTCGCTGATCGTCCGCCATTACTAGTAAAAAAAAAATTCAAAAAAATAAATAAATAAAAATAAAAATATCCCGTAGTTTGAAATAACCTTTGCACAAAAAAATCAATATATGCTTATTGGGAATTTTTATTTTACCAAAAATATGTAGCAGAATACATATTGACCTAAATTGATGATTTTCTCGATTTTTTTTTAAATTTTTTTATTGGATACGTTTTATAGCAGAAAGTAAAAAATATTGTGTTTTTTTCGGATTTATCTGAATGATGCTTTATTGTGCACGTCTCTTGCAATCTTGTTGAACGCAGACTCCAAACGCACACAGAGAGGCGATGTACCCGATCATACAAAGCACATTTTATCTCCCTGACAAATATGAGTGGAATTAACTGTCCTAAAATGTAGGATATCCACTGAGCGATCGGCAGAGCTCTTATGGGATTGGCTTGGAGATAATGGGGCCTGATGTATGACGAGGGTTGAAGTGAACCTGTATTTGCTGAAGCTGCGTGGAGAATAAGCTCTATTTTGTAAATCCCAACTGAACTTTCAGTTTGAAGTTTTTCATGAAAATTTAAATGGTTACATGATTAGGTTGAAAAAAAAAAGACACAAGTCCATCTAGTTCAACCATAAAAAAATAAATAAATAAATAAAATAACAAAATATCATACAATCCCATATACCCAATCCTTTACCCACAGTTGATGGTGAACTAGCTCACAGGGCCCCTTCCCAAGTCCCCATTGATCTTTATTAACTGGAACTCTATCGTACAAAATAAGGTCCTTTGATACTGTTTTTATATATTGACCCTGTTCTGCACACAGTGTCCATAAGGGGGCGCTACCCCCCCCCCCCCCCCCAATCCATGCGCCCGGCCCCTAATCTACATACAGGGCGCCTGATGCATGGAGTCCAGTGGGGTGTTTTTTTTTTTTTTTGGAAGCACATGATTAGAGCTGGAGGCTCTAATTGGCTTGAAAAAAAGGGTGGGCTCGGGGCGCAGAACACTGCGCTCTCCTCTTTCACCTTCATTAAACGCTTCCCGCCCGCCAAATAGCAAAATAATGACCGGAAAGTGGTTCTGTTATCCTGACTGGGCGTCGTATGATAAGGTATTGGATAGAAAGATCTGGATGCCGCACACTGGATAAAGTAGAAAACTTGTCTTTATTGCAGAGATAGGACCATCAAAAGTACAAGACAATCATGCAGGATGTACAGGATCTACTGTCGCGTTTCACCCTCGAAGCTGAGTGCTTACTCATAGCTATGAGTAAGCACTCAGCTTCGAGTGTGAAACGCGACAGCTGATCCTGTACATCCTGCATGATTGTCTTGTACTTTTGATGGTCCTATCTCTACAATAAAGACAAGTTTTCTACTTTATCCAGTGTGCGGCATCCAGATCTTTCTATCCAATACCTTGCTCTATTCAGCATTTAGCCAGCACCTGGGGCTCTTCAACTCTGAAGGCTTCACATTAACTTTACACCTGGGTCTGGATCCACCTGAGCGGTGAAACACTCTTCCTGCTATTATTGCATCTACGGATATGGGCGTCATATGATGTCCAGCAGGAAAATCCGCGATCGCACGCCCAGTCTGACACACCGCATCTCTGATCGAGGTAAAGAGCCTATGACGTAGGCTCTTTACCACGTGATCAGCTGTGTCCAATCACAGCTGACCACGGTGTAAACAGGAAAAGCTGTGTATTGGCTTTTCCTCCGCACGCACTGACTGGCACGAGTAGAGGAGAGCCGATCAGCTGCTCTCTTGAGAGGGGGGGTCTGTGCTGATTGATTATCAGTGCAGCCCCCCCCCCGAGGATGCCCACCCAGGACCAGCAGGGATGCCCACCCATGGCCACCAGGGATGCCCACCCATGACCACCAGGTAAGCCCACTAGAGCCCACCAGGGATGCCAATCAATGCCTATTAGGAATGGCATTCTGTGTCCATCAGTGATGCCTGCCAATGCCTCGTGATGAGTGCTGCCTATCAGTGCCATCTATCAGTGCCCACTAGTGCCAAAAAGTGCCGCATATAAGTGCCCTCCAGTGCCACCTACAAGTGCCCATCAGTGCCATCTATGAGTGCCTATCAGTGCCACCTATCAGTGCCCATCAGTGTGGCCTATAAGTGCCCATCAGTGCCGCCTATGAGTGCCCATCAGTGCTATATATCAGTGCCACCTATCAGTGCCCATCAGTGCTGCTTATCAGTGCCTATCAGTGCGCCAGTGCATATAAGTGCCTCATCATCAGTACCACCTCATCAGTGCCAATCAGTACTGCCTCATCAGTGCCCATTAGTGAAGGTGAAAACTTACTTATTTACAAAGTTTTGCAACAGAAACAAAGAAAAAATTTTTTTTTTTTTCAAAATTTTCGGTCTTTTTTTATTTGTAGCGCAAAAAATAAAAACCCCAGTGGTGATAAAATACCACCAAAAAAAGGCTCTTTTTTTGGGAAAAAAAAAGGATAAAAAATTTTGTTTGGGTACAGTGTTGCATGACCGCGCAATTGTCATTCAAAATGTGACAGCTGAAAATTGGTCTGGGCAGGAAGGTGTATAAGTGCCCGTAATTGAAGTGGTTAAGAGACTCTTTAGTTCTCCTTCACTTTCTGCCATTAGAGCCCTTGCACACTGGGACGGGGGCGGCGTCGGCGGTAAAACGCCGCTATTAATAGCGGCGTTTTACCGTCGGTATGCGGCCGCTAGCGGGGCGGTTTTACCCCCCGCTAGCGGCCGAGAAAGGGTTAAAAACCACCGCAAAGAGCCTCTGCAGAGGCGCATTGCCGGCGGTATAGCCGCGCCGTCCCATTGATTTCAATGGGCAGGAGCGGTAAAGGAGCGGTATACACTCCGCTCCTTCACCGCTCCGAAGATGCTGCTAGCAGGACTTTTATTACCGTCCTGCCAGCGCATCGCTCCAGTGTGCAAGCCCTCGGGGCTTTCACACAGGAATACATGCAGCGGCACTTTCGGGGCGGTTTGCAGGCGCTATTATTAGCGCAATAGCGCCTGCAAACCGCCCCAGTGTGCAAGGGCTCTTAGTGGTATCATCTGCATATCTCAGGTTGCTGATATTTCTACCAATGATCTTAATTCTGGCTTGTGATTCGCCGATCCTTGCATTTAGCATGATGTACTCTGCATATACAGTGGGGAGAACAAGTATTTGATACACGGCCGATTTTGCAGGTTTTCCTACTTACAAAGCATGTAGAGGTCTGTAATTTTTTATCATAGGTACTCTTCAACTGTGAGAGATGGAATCTAAAACAAAAATCTCATTGTATGATTTTTAAATAATTAATTTGCATTTTATTGCATGACAAAAGTATTTGATCACCTTCAAACCAGTAAGAATTCCGGCTCTCACAGACCTGTTATTTTTTCTTTAAGAAGCCCTCCTGTTCTCCACTCATTACCTGTATTAACTGCACCTGTTTGAACTCTTTACCTGTATAAAAGACACTTGTCCACACACTCAATCAAACAGACTCCAACCTCTCCACAATGGCCAAGACCAGAGAGCTGTGTAAGGACATCAGGGATAAAACTGTAGACCTGCACAAGGCTGGGATGGGCTAC
The DNA here is from genome assembly GCF_042186555.1 of Aquarana catesbeiana. Classification (NCBI taxonomy): domain Eukaryota; kingdom Metazoa; phylum Chordata; class Amphibia; order Anura; family Ranidae; genus Aquarana; species Aquarana catesbeiana. The sequence goes on from NC_133334.1 coordinate 22,531,279, forward strand.
AGGACAATAGGCAAGCAGCTTGGTGAAAAGGCAACAACTGTTGGCGCAATTATTAGAAAATGGAAGAAGTTCAAGATGACGGTCAAACTCCCTCTCGGGCTTGGGCTCCATGCAACATCTCACCTCGTGGGGCATCATGAGGAAGGTGAGGGATCAGCCCAGAACTACACGGCAGGACCTGGTCAATGACCTGAAGAGAGCTGGGACCACAGTCTCAAAGAAAACCATAAGTAACACACTACGCCGTCATGTATTAAAAACCTGCAGCGCACGCAAGGTCCCCCTGCTCAAGCCAACGCATGTCCAGGCCCGTCTAAAGTTTGCCAATGACCATCTGAATGATCCAGAGGAGGAATGGGAGAAGGTCATGTGGTCTGATGAGACAAAAATAGAGCTTTTTGGTCTAAACTCCACTCGCCGTGTTTGGAGGAAGAAGCAGGATGAGTACAACCCCAAGAACACCATCCCAACCGTGAAGCATGGAGGTGGAAACATCATTCTTTGGGGCTGCTTTTCTGCAAAGGGGACAGCACGACTGCACCGTATTGAGGGGAGGATAGATGGGGCCATGTATCACGAGATCTTGGCCAACAACCTCCTTCCCTCAGTAAGAGCATTGAAGATGGGTCGTGGCTGGGTCTTCCAGCATGACAACGACCCGAAACACACAACCAGGGCAACTAAGGAGTGGCTCCGTAAGAAGCATCTCAAGGTCCTGGAGTGGCCTAGCCAGTCTGCAGACCTGAACCCAATAGAAAATCTCTGGAGGGAGCTGAAAGTCCGTATTGCCCAGCGACAGCCCCGAAAACCTGAAGGATCTGGAGAAGGTCTGTATGAAGGAGTGGGCCAAAATTTCCTGCTGCAGTGTGTGCAAACCTGGTGAAGAATAACAGGAAACGTATGATCTCTGTAAATAAAGCATGGAGACATGGACAGATGGGGGAGATTGCTTTGAATATTAAAGTGTTACTAAACCCACAACAGTAAAATCATTCTGTATATGCAGTAAAGCATGCTTATTTTACTCACAATGGATCCTAAGGGGTTAATCCTCTGCATTGTGTAAAAAAGCTGGTTGATCCTGTTTTCTCTGATCCTCCCCTTCTTCCACTGTCCCCAATTCATCTCCTGATAGAACAGAGTCCAGGGGACAAGCTGCACATGCTCAGTTTGGTGTGTATTGCTAGAGAGTATTTATTTTCTTGGGAGAGTGCATGTGATCAACACAGGGCCAATCAGCACTGTCCAGACAGAGGGTCAGGGGTCCTGCAGCCTCATAGAACAGTCAGAGGAAAAGGAAAACTTATAGACACTGATAGAAGTCACAAGGCTGCTATATACTGCTGATGAGAAAAAGTATTTAGCAGTTTACATTTACTAAAACTACTGCATGTTCAAGTTCTGTGTACTGTAGGAGACCAGAAGGGCTGAGGCAAGGGGTGGGCAGGAGGGGGCGGCTGCCCTGGGCACTGTGGAGGCATGTGAAGTGTGTGTGTGTGTGTGTGTGGGGGGGGGGGGGGGCACAAGGAGATTGGGGGGAGGATATTTTTGTTGTGAGGGTGAATTTGGAGGTCGGCAGGGGGTAAGAATTGTTCTAGAAGGAGAAATTTGGGGATGGTGTGCTGGGAGTGGTGATTTGGGGGAATTTATGTTGGGATGGGGGAATAGGATTTGTGCTAGGAGTGCAGATTTTTGGGGTTTGTGCTAGAAAAGCTATGGCAGAGGGGGGAGGGAGTTTGTGCTAGGAGGGGATTTTTTTTTTTTTTAGGGCGAGGGGAATTCAGCAGGAGGGGCAAATTTGTACTGAGAGGAGGTAAGCATGCAAATTTGTTTTCTTGTGAAAAAAAAAGCATGCAAATTAGTGCTTGATTTTTTATTTTTTATTTGGAGGGGGGGTTTGCTGACACATAATGCTTATACATCTTGGGTGGGGGGGTGCAGTTTGGTAGGTTCGCTCTGGGCTGTAGATGACCTTGTCCCAGTGCTGAAGACCAGATATAGTGAATGCAGGGTCCTGGGTTTAGTAACACTTTAAAAATTAGTGAAATAGCGTTTTTAGCTTATGGTGATCAGATATAGTGTAGTTCTGCTTTTATTTATTTATTTATTTATTTATTTTAGTTTTTATTTTATGTAAGGCTTTTCTTTTGAGACCTTTCTTTTTTGTTGTTTTATTTTTATTTATTTATTTTTTTTTAATTTCTTCATTTGGTGGAAAAAATGTTTTGTTATTGAGACTTTGTTTAATTTGTGTTCTTTTTTCATTTGTGTGATTTTTATTTTAATGGTGGAAAAAAATTTTAACAATAAAAAAAAAAAAAAAAAAAAAAAAAGACAATGCAATGTCAAAATCCTGAACAGCAGGAGTAGCAAACCTTTTTCGGTTTGGTTTGTCTCACAGCCGTTGGATTATTCTGAGCTGTACATGTTTGGTGGTGTTTGAGTTTCAGGAGTCCCGAATCGCTCATCAAAAGTCTGTTATTAAACACATGTTTAAAATCCTCCCAGGTTTCAGCACTGTTTTATTTTTTCCCCTCTTTGGGTTCTCCTAGCACTATACACACTATTTATACGATTTTGACACGTTGTTCTGTTTCTGCAGAATCCTTGATCATCCACAGTCCAGCCTGGGTCTCCTCTCCTACACGCTCCGCTTGCTAAATGGTCCTTCTGCGCCATTAAACTTTGCTGCAGTGATGTTCCCATAGGAATGTGGCTTTTTTCCAAATATTCTCATGAACATTTCATTAATCTTCCTGGCTTGGAGACAATCTCAAAACATTGTTGTAGGGAGCCTTAACTCTTTGTGTTTCCTACAAGGATTTATTTAAACCTTCAACCTTAAGTTAGGCCTCGGTGGATTTTTACTGTTGAGCTTGGTTTCTTTTTTTTTCCTTTTCTCTTTTTTTTTTTAACGCTTTGTAGTTTCTTTTTATCCTAAAAAAAAAACTTTTTTCTTTAAAAAGATGCTCCAGTCATGAAATGTTCTCCAGCAGTTGTGATGGCTTCTGCCTGCCTACAAAATCCTGAAAACCATTTATTGGCTTAAGCTCTTCAACCAGCAGCCTGGCACCACTCCATACCATCCCGCGCGGCTCTACTCATCCACCTCACTTGCTCCACACGAGCTCTCCTCCGCTCTGTCACTTCCTACGCTGGCTGCCAGTTATAGAGATCATAGGTTTCAGATTTTAACTCTAACTTACAAGTCTCCTTTTAGCTGTTCTCCAACATTCACTTCCTCGATTAATATTCAAATACTACATCAAGCGCAGCTGCTGAAATCCTCCTCTTTTCTACCCTGGTGACCTCTTTACACTCACGCCTTCAGAACTTCTCACGACCTTTTCACTTTTGATGGGATTCCTTTCCACACAGCATTTGAAATTCTTGGCATTCAAATTATTATACTTTTTTTTTTGTAATGGTGAGGAACACTAGATTGGTCAATATGTTTTTGTTTGGTCATGGTTTTTATATGGGAGTATTTTATGCCCCCTGGCAGGAGACATATGGGCCTGTAACCCTAGTGGTCCATGGTCTTGTTTGCTGCAAATTGGAATGAGGTCACAACCCTCGGGATCGCCCCCATGAAGGGGTTGGTAGGACAAAGGGGCTAGGGTGGGGTAGACACAATGTAGGTAGGTAAGCAAAGGTTGTGGCAGATGGCAAACAAGGGGACAGTCTGGCCAATCTAGGTTGGCAACAAACAGGCAATCCTTTTCAAACATCATTTAGAATTCTTGGCATTCACATTTTTATACTTTTTTTGTGATGGCGAAGAACACTAGATTGGGTCAATATGGTTTTTTTTTGGTCGTGGTTTTTATACGGGAGTATTTTATGCCCCCTGGCAGGTGACATGGGCTAACCAAAAGGCACAGAGTCTAAGTGACAGTTGGTCTCCACTAGAGCACTTGGGGGTTGGAGATGGGTCTGTAACCCTAGTGGTCCCTGGTCTTCTTTGCTGCAAATTGGAATCAGGTCACAGCCCTCTGGAAGGGGTTGGTGGGACAAAAGGGCTAGGGTGTAGTAGACACAATGTAGGAAGGTAGGCAGAGGTTGTGGCAGGTGGCAAACAAAGGAAGAGTCTGGTAGTTTTGAGTTGGCAACAAACTGGCAACTGGCTGGTAAAAATTATAGTTCTTGAGCTCTCAGGATGCTGGCAATAAGACACAGCACCAGCCACTTCAAAGGCTAGACCTTAAATACTCTACTAGTCTTAAGACATACCCAACATCTTTACTGAAAGTCCTGGCAGGGATTCTGCAAGTACCATTGGAAGTTCTGGCAGGGATTCTGTGAGTACCATTGGAAATCCTTGCAGGGATTCTGTGAGTACCATTGGAAGTCCTGGCAGGGATTCTGTGAGTACCATTTTAAGTCCTGGCAGGGATTCTGTGAGTACCATTTTAAGTCCTGGCCGGGATTCTGCAAGTACCATTGGAAGTCCTGGCAGGCATTCTGCAAGTACCACTGGAAGTCCTGGCAGGGATTCTGTGAGTACCATTGGAAATCCTTGCAGGGATTCTGTGAGTACCATTGGAAGTCCTGGCAGGGATTCTGTGATTACCATTGGAAGTCCTGGCAGGGATTCTGTGATTACCATTGGAAGTCCTGGCAGGGATTCTGCAAGTACCATTGGAAGTCCTGGCAGGCATTCTGCAAGTACCATTGGAAGTCCTGGCAGGGATTTTGTGAGTACTATTGGAAGTCCTGCCAGGGATTCTGTGAGTACCATTGGAAGTCCTTGCAGGATTCTGCAAGTACCATTGGAAATCCTGACAGGAATTCTGTAAGTACCAAAGGAAGTCCTGGCCGGGGTTCTGCTAGTACCATTGGAAGTCCTAGCATGGATTCTGCAAATACTATTGTAAGTCCTGGCAGGGATTCTGTAAGTACCAATGGAAGTCCTGGCAGGGATTCCGTGAGTACCACTGAAAGTCCTGGCAGGGATTCTGCAAGTACAATTGGAAGTCCTGGCAGGGATTCTGTGAGTACCATTGGAAATCCTTGCAGGGATTCTGTGAGTACCATTGGAAGTCCTGGCAGGGATTCTGTAAGTACCATTGGAAGTCCTGGCAGGGATTCTGCAAGTACCATTGGAAGTCCTGGCAGGCATTCTGCAAGTACCATTGGAAGTCCTGGCAGGGATTTTGTGAGTACTATTGGAAGTCCTGCCAGGGATTCTGTGAGTACCATTGGAAGTCCTCGCAGGATTCTGCAAGTACCATTGGAAATCCTGACAGGAATTCTGTGAGTACCAAAGGAAGTCCTGGCCGGGGTTCTGCTAGTACCATTGGAAGTCTTAGCAGGGATTCTGCAAATACTATTGTAAGTCCTGGCAGGGATTCTGTAAGTACCAATGGAAGTCCTGGCAGGGATTCCGTGAGTACCATTGGAAATCCTTGCAGGGATTCTGTGAGTACCATTGGAAGTCCTGGCAGGAATTCTGTGATTACCATTGGAAGTCCTGGCAGGGATTCTGCAAGTACCATTGGAAGTCCTGGCAGGCATTCTGCAAGTACCATTGGAAGTCCTGGCAGGGATTTTGTGAGTACTATTGGAAGTCCTGCCAGGGATTCTGTGAGTACCATTGGAAGTCCTCGCAGGATTCTGCAAGTACCATTGGAAATCCTGACAGGAATTCTGTAAGTACCAAAGGAAGTCCTGGCCGGGGTTCTGCTAGTACCATTGGAAGTCCTAGCAGGGATTCTGCAAATACTATTGTAAGTCCTGGCAGGGATTCTGTAAGTACCAATGGAAGTCCTGGCAGGGATTCCGTGAGTACCACTGAAAGTCCTGGCAGGGATTCTGCAAGTACAATTGGAAGTCCTGGCAGGGATTCTGTGAGTACCATTGGAAATCCTTGCAGGGATTCTGTGAGTACCATTGGAAGTCCTGGAAGGGATTCAGTGTGTACCATTGGAAGTCCTGGCAGGGATTCTGCAAGTACCATTGGAAGTCCTGGCAGGCATTCTGCAAGTACCATTGGAAGTCCTGGCAGGGATTTTGTGAGTACTATTGGAAGTCCTGCCAGGGATTCTGTGAGTACCATTGGAAGTCCTCGCAGGATTCTGCAAGTACCATTGGAAATCCTGACAGGAATTCTGTAAGTACCAAAGGAAGTCCTGGCCGGGGTTCTGCTAGTACCATTGGAAGTCCTAGCAGGGATTCTGCAAATACTATTGTAAGTCCTGGCAGGGATTCTGTAAGTACCAATGGAAGTCCTGGCAGGGATTCCGTGAGTACCACTGAAAGTCCTGGCAGGGATTCTGCAAGTACAATTGGAAGTCCTGGCAGGGATTCTGTGAGTACCATTGGAAATCCTTGCAGGGATTCTGTGAGTACCATTGGAAGTCCTGGAAGGGATTCTGTGTGTACCATTGGAAGTCCTGGCAGGGATTCTGCAAGTACCATTGGAAGTCCTGGCAGGCATTCTGCAAGTACCATTGGAAGTCCTGGCAGGGATTTTGTGAGTACTATTGGAAGTCCTGCCAGGGATTCTGTGAGTACCATTGGAAGTCCTCGCAGGATTCTGCAAGTACCATTGGAAATCCTGACAGGAATTCTGTAAGTACCAAAGGAAGTCCTGGCCGGGGTTCTGCTAGTACCATTGGAAGTCCTAGCAGGGATTCTGCAAGTACCATTGGAAATCCTGACAGGAATTCTGTGAGTACCAAAGGAAGTCCTGGCAGGGATTCTGTAAGTACCACTGAAAATCCTGGCAGGAATTCTGCTAGTACCATTGGAAGTCCTGGCAGCACCATTTGAAGTCCTGGTAGGGATTCTGTGAGTACCATTGGAAGTCCTGGTAGGGATTCTGCAAGAACCATTGGAAGTCTTGGCAAGAATTCTGCAAGTATTGTTGGAAGTCCTGGCAGGGATTCTGTGAGTACCATTGGATGTCCTGGCAGGAATTCTGCTAGTGCCATTGAAAAGCCTGGCAGCGCCATTTGAAGTCCTGGTAGGGATTCTGTGAGTACCATTGGAAGTCCTGGAAGGGATTCTGCAAGAACCATTGGAAGTCCTGGCAAGAATTCTGCAGGTATTGTTGGAAGTCCTGGCAGGGATTCTGCAAGTACTATTGAAAGTCTAGAAAATATAAAGGAAGCACTACTATGGCCACATGCGTATAAGGAATTGGTACAACAAAAGAAAAAATTGGGCATGAAATAGCCCAGGGTTGGACTTTAGAGGCACAGTGAACAGTAGTAAGTATAAATAATATATTTTATTTATAACAATACATGGTACAGAAGAGAAAAAAAGGATAAATTGTTAAAAGCATATGATACACTCTATACACAATACATGACAAAGATGAACATGCTAGTATATGTAGTATTGAGCCCCTGTGCGTCAACAAGTTTCGCTGTCTAGCTTAATCAGGACACAGTCAGGGGTTGTTGGAGGAAACAGGTCTCACTATCTAAGATAAAACACATGAATAAGACTTTGTATAATGGAAACATATTTTAAAAATGGACCATTATCATCTGAGCGGCACATACGTCACACACATAAAAGTTCCTTGCAAGGGAGTCCATGGAACTGGAAGGTAATCTCACCCATTAGGCCTCAAGTATCATCATATAAAGTGTCTCAGGTACTTAGGTATTCATAACAAAGAGCCAGCTAGAACAATTCATATAATGACATAAGTCATGAAGAAAACAAAACAAAACAAAAGCATCCTGAATATTCAAACAGAAGATACTGTAATGAAATACTCACTGGCTCAGAGTGCCAAGTAGCACCTATGTTGACAATATTGGCAGGTGGAAAGACTCAAAGAGACAAAAATAGGATGGGGGGGTGGTGGTGGTGGTGGTATGGACTTGGACAATGAGAGCCAGCAGCCCTAATAGTATAAACATATACTTAAAGCCACATATACATGAATACTCAGCAAAGAGCCCAGACTGCAATCAGCAAAGCAGAAGTCAGATTAGGTCAGCTTCATTAGTCCCTCAGAGCCATCTAGAAGGAAGGGAGAATAATATAGTATAAATATACTTTAACCAGGCACCGCGCCTGTGAGGCTGCCTATATTGATGAAGTTATCCTTGTTTGTGCTTACCATAACTAGTAGTCCGTCCAGCATATTCCCCAGGGAACCGCACATTCACCACACGGGGATAAGATGGAGGGGGCTATTTATAGCCCTCTAAGTACGCTCAAGACCCGGCCACATTGCAATGCACGTGGCACGGGTCATACGCCGAGCGACAGTGGTGCTGCCGAGTGAGGTCATCCAATGGTACGGCAGCCAACACGCCCCCCGCCTGACGCCAGCGGACAAAGGGCAGAGACACATCCGTCCCTAAAGGGCGTCAGGTGGATACAATGCAACAAAGGGGAGGACACCCGATCCTGCATCCTCCCACAGAAATTCTGTAAGTACCATTGGAAGTCCTGGCAGGGATTCTGCATGTACCATAGGAAGTCCTGGCAGGGATTCTGTAAGTACCATTGGAAGTCCTGGCAGGGATTATGCATGTACCATAGGAAGTCCTGGCAGGGATTCTGTAAGTACCATAGGAAGTCCTGGCAGGAATTCTGCAAGTAGTCACAAATACTGTATGTATGATTATGAAGGAAGTAATGATGAAGGAAGTAATGATTAAGGTTTATTCCAGATGACTGATGTGTACTCAATGAGCTGGTTGTGAATGGTTGGTGGCCAGTATGGGTTTACAATGGAACATGACATTGGGTGGTGCTGTCAAGGACCTGGCTTTAAAAGCTGTATTACAATTCATGTATGTTTAAAGAATTGATTTCTACATGATGTTATTGGTATTATCTTCTTATTCCGTAAAAACTGTGGCCTTAATATTCCAAGGAAAAAACTTAAGTGTTATCGCCTGGGAATAACCACGCAACCACCTTGATGAAATTAAATTCACACCAAAATCCCCCCTTTACATTAGAGGTTCCCCCATCATGTCAGAGTTACCACTCACATCTGAGGCCCCCCATCACGTCAGAGGCAGAGCTCCCCCAACACATCAGAATCCCCCCGTTATGTCAGAGTTCCCCCAATCATGTAAGAGTTTCCCCCATCATGTCAGAGACCTCCCATAATGTCAGAGTTCCCCATCATATCAGAGTCCTTCCTAGGAGAGGTGGGGCAGGTCTGAAGGAGCCAGACTTCCATCCTCTCCTGAATGCCATAGGTGGCCCTGCATGCCACCGGCCCCCGGATCAGCATCACGAGTTACCACGCTGCGGGCAGACTAACCACCAACACCGTAGCAGCGTATTACCCTGGAGCATCATTGGTGCTGCTGGCCTGCCCGCCCAAACCATGGCAATTCATGAAACTGACTCAGAGCAAACTGCTCACGGCACCCCAAAGGAATGCAAATGGCACCCTGGTTGAGAAACACTGATTTATGATGTTTAATTTGGAAGCATGGGTTTTCATCGCAGTTCTCATCCCTAAACCTGCATATTCAAAATTTTTTTTTTTTTTTCTGATGGAGTTGACAGCAAGGATAAACATCTAGAGCTCAGTCTTCAAAAAAAGCAGCATTATTTTCTAAGCCCTTTGCGGAGAATTACATCTGAGAAGTGAATGGGAAGGGTATCGTCTTTTTTTTTTTTTTGGAAACCCATTCTCTCATTGTGTTGAAACGACCGTGTTTTACTCATATCCTGCGCAGAAAAAACATCTTGAATATATTATAATAGAGGGATCGCGTTACATGTCATGCAATTAGGGCATCATTTTCCAAATGAGTTAGGTCTCTAGGACGACGCTGGCTCGGCTCTGTCTTACTCCAGAGGAAAACCAATCACACGACGTATGTATAAACTAACCAGCACACAAACAGATCTGCTTCTCATTGGCGGGGTGCATTTAATACGGGCCGTCTTCACAGCTGCCAAGTAACCTTTAGCCGTTACAGAAGTTCACCGACAAGAAGTGCGCGCCGCGCTTGTGGATCCGTGCGCCCGGCGGGCTTTCCAGACAGCCATGTTAGAAGAGAAGGGGGTGCACGGCGTTCCCTACAATTTGATGGCCCTCCAAGGAAAACTTTCCTAAACTATGAAGACATCGAAGAGTGTAAATTGTGTTATTTTACTGCTTCGTGTATCTGGAAGGGACATCAAAGCTCAGAAAAATTCCATGTGGGATTGTCACATCTTTGGCATCTATTTTGTGGAAAATGTGTGAATTGAACCCAGGACCCCACTGATGCACGAGCTGCCATGTTAACTTCTAAACCCGCAGGTGTTCCTATGTTATCATATTCCAGTGCTTGATACGAGAAGGGGATAGCATTACAACACAGCAACACATCCCTACAATTTATTATTTCTCTTGTTTTTTTTTTTTTCTGTTTTCTTTGCATCCCCTTAACCTTGTCCTTTAGCATTCAAGGAAAAGCAACAGGTTCACTTTAACAGTAGCTACGCCAGAAGCTTATACTTATGAATTATTCAGTGCCACTCAAATCAGACACTGGGAAAAATGAAGAGCACCCAATACTTCTGGGTATGAGGAGGCGGGGGTATGTGACACCAACTGGTGCTTGATTACAGGGCTATTCAGCGGGGGTAACATGAGGACAAAATCACGTTTCTTAATTTCTGAAACTCACCAAATATGCAGCATTTGCTATTTTACAAAAACTGTCCCTAATTCACCTTTTGACATAAAGCCACAAAACGTTTGACCTACACCCCAATAGACAACAAGGCTGCTAAACAACATGGTCACGAGCAGAGCTTTTTTTTTTCAGAGATTAGGTGCAGGAACTCAACCATGCCCACCACACACACATACCTGCCAAATGGCATCAAATAGTAGCTCTTCCCTCTGCATACAACCCCCTCCCTCCACTGCCCTCATTTTCTCCCCCCTCCTTAAAAGCGCCACCATCTGTCATATATCTTACCTTTTTTGCAATATTAAGCTAAAGCACCTATCCGGCTGTAATACCTCCCAGCATACTATACTATACTACAGTCACATGCAAGGGAGATCATGCAGTAGGAGCATCAACAACTGGTCACCAGGGAAAAAATAGAGACCACAGAGGGTGCGGCCTACCACACACCCTCTCCTTCCCATGACTGCACTGAACCCTGGGCACCCGTTCTGTATGTCCCTTGTCCCTGTCCGGCACTCAGTGGGATCTGCACAGGGGATCTAACCTGTGGGAGCTACTGGGAGCTAAGCTATCACTTGTAAACACAGAAGCTGGACTTCAGTGTTACCAAGTGATAGTGGTGAGCAGGGAGCAGAAGACCTGAGCCAGAGGAGGTGGAACTGAGTTCTCCCTAGTTCCTGCTGAAAAAAAGCCCTGGTCACAAGTATGTGGACACCTGACCATCAGACCTAGATTACATGGCTAAAAGTATTTTGACACCCCTTCAAATGATTGAGTTGAGGTTTATCCAATTAATACTCCATTATACAAAGACATTGTACACCACTGAGCTCTTCCAACCTTGTGGTAACAGTTTGAGGAAGACCCTTTTCTGTTCCGGCATGACTGTGTCCCTGTGTACAAAACCAGCTCCATAAGGATATGGTTTGACTAGAATGGTGTGCAGGAACTCAAGTGTCTTTCACAGAGCCCTGACCTCAATCCTACTGAACACCTTTGGGATGAATTGAAAGAAGCCAAGTCTTCTCATCCAACACCTCCACATAGTTTGATAAGTTTGGTGTGGAGAAATGGAGTCTCTTGCACAGAGCCCTGACCTCAATTCTACTGAACATCTTTTGGATGAGATGGAATGAGCCAGGTCTTCTCATCCAACATCTTCATAAAGACATGGTTTGATGAGTTTGGTGTGGGAAAATGGAATCTCCTGCACAGAGCCCTGGCCCCCAACCCTACTGAACACCTTTGGGATGAGATGGAATGAGCCAGGTCTTCTCATCCAACATCTTTATATGGACATTGTTTGATAAGTTATGCCGCATACACACGACCGTCAGAATAAACTGACGGAATTCCGCTCAAGCGGTCTTGCATACACACAATCACACCAAAGTCCGACCGTCCAGAACGCGGTGACGTTCAACACGTACGACGGGTCTAGAAAAAGGAAGTTCAATAGCCGGTAGCCAATAGCTTCTGTCTCGTACTTGCTTCAGAGCATGCGTCGTTTTTGGTCCGTCGGAACAGCATACAGACAAGCGGTTTTCCCGATGGGAATTGGTTCAGTCGGAAATATTTAGAACATGTTCCATTTCTAGGTCTGTCAGAATTTTAGAAAAAAAAAGTCCGATGAGGCCTACACATGATCAGAATAGACGATAAAAAGCTTCCGTCGGACTTTTTCTATAGGACATTCCGCTCGTGTGTACACGGCTTTAGGTGTAGAGGAACTTGAGTGTCCAGCCCTGACCTCAACTCTACTGATTACCTTTAGGATGAATTGGAACAAGCACGGTCTTCTCAACCAACATCCTTATAAAGACACGGTTTAATGAGTTTGATGTGGAGAAGCTGGTGTATCCTGCACAGAGCCCTGACCTCATCCCTGCTGAACACCGTTGGGATAAACTGGAAAGAGCCATGTATCCTCATCCAATATCTCCATAAATACATGGTTTGTTGATTTTGGTGTGGAGGATGTGGAACTCAAGCGCAATTCACAGAGCCCTGACCTCAAACTTTACTGAACACTTTATGAGAAGAATAAGATAGCTGATTATGAGCTTTCTCAACCAACTTCAGTACCTGACCTCACAAATGGGCACACATTCCTAGAGACACTCTAAAATCTTGTGGAAAGCCTTCCCAAAAGAGTAGAGAATGTTATAGCTGCAAAACAAGGTATCTTCATATTAATGGCCATGGTTTTGGAATAGGATGATCAACAAGTTCATATAGGTGTGGTGGTCAGGTGTCCACCAACTTTTAGCCATATAGCACATCTCCACCTCACTTTGTTACATGTTGCAACATTTCTAATAATTTAAAGCTTTTTCCTGGGGGAATAGAAGTTAACTATGTCTATATCAGGAACTCAGTCCACCACGTTATACAGTACATGTAACACATGTACAAAGAAGGAGGTTTGTTGCTATCCAAGGGTACTTGTGATTGACATCTTCCTTTTTTTTTCTTGTCCTAAGCCAAGACCTACAGTATCTCACAAAAGTGAGTACACCCCTCACAATATTTTATTATATCTTTTCATGTGACAACACTGAAGAAATGACACTTTGCTACAATGTAAAGTAGTGAGTGTACAGCTTATATAACAGTGTAAATTTTCTGTCCCCTCAAAATAACTCGACACACAGCCATTAATGTCTAAACTGCTGGCAATAAAAGTGAGTACACCCCTAAGTGAAAATGTCCTAATTGGGCCCAAAGTGTCAATATTTTGTGTGGCCACCATTATTTTCCAGCACTGCCTTAACCCTCTTGGGCATGGAGTTCACCAGAACTTCACAGGTTGCCACTGGAGTCCTCTTCCACTCCTCCATGATGACATCACAGAGCTGGTAGATGTTAGAGATCTTGCGCTCATCCACCTTCCCTTTGAGGATGCCCTGCAGATGCTCAATAGGGTTTAGGTCTGGAGACATGCTTGGCCAGTCCATCACCTTTACCCTCAGCTTCTTTAGCAAGGCAGTGGTGGTCTTGGAGGTGTGTTTGGGGTTGTTATGTTGGAATACTGCCCTGCGGCCCAGTCTTCGAAGGGAGGGGATCATGCTCTGCTTCAGTATGTCACAGTACATGTTGGCATTCACGGTTCCCTCAATGAAGTGTAACTCCCTAGTGCTGGCAGCACTCATGCAGCCCCAGAGGACGACATTCCTACCACCATGCTTGACTGTAGGCAAGGCACACTTGTCTTTGTACTGCTCACCTGGTTGCCGCCACACACGCTTGACACCATCTGAACCAAACACGGCTGTCTTGGTCTCATCAGACCACAGGACATGGTTCCAGTAATCCATGTCCTTAGTCTGCTTGTCTTCTGTCTTCGGCAAACTGTTTGCTGGCTTTCTTGTGCATCATCTTGTGCGTCATGCTTCTGGGATGACAACCATGCAGACCAATTTGATGCAGTGTGCGGTGTATGGTCTGAGCACTGACAGTCTGACCCCCACCCCTCCAACCTCTGCACCAATGCAGGCAGCACTCATACGTCTATTTCCCAAAGACAACCTCTGGATATGACGCTGAGCACTTGCACTCAACTTTTTTGGTCAACCATGGTGAGGCCTGTTCTGAGTGGAACCTGTCCTGTTTAAACGCTGTATGGTCTTGGCCACCATGCTGCAGCTCAGTTTCGGATCTTGGCAATCTTCTTATAGCCTGGGCCATCTTTATGTAGAGCAACAATTCTTTTTTTCAGATCCTCAGAGAGTTCTTTGCCATGAGGTGCCATGTTGAACTTCCAGTGACCAGTATGAGAGAGTGAGAGCAACAATACCAAATTTAACACACCTGCTCCCCATTCACACCTGAGACCTTGTAACACTAACAAGTCACATGACACCAGGAAGGGAAAGTGGCTAATTGGGCCCAATTTGGACATTATCGCTTAGTGCCGGTTCACACTGGGACGACTTGTTAGACGACTTAGCCGCCTGACAAGTAGTGTCCCGTTCTGTACAATGGAACCGTTCTAATCGTAGCGACGCAAGTCGCTCCGACTTAGAAAAGGGTTCCTGTACGACTTTGGGGGCGACTTGCATCGACTTCTATACAGAAGTCGTTTTGCAAGTTGTCACTCCTGTCGTGTCCAGGTCGCCTGAGGCAGTCGCGCTGCAAGTCGTGCTGCCTCAGTGTGAACCGACACTTAGGGGTGTACTCACTTTTGTTGCCAGTGGTTTAGACATTAATGGCTGTGTGTTGAGTTGTTTTGAGGGGACAGCAAATTTACACTGTTATACAAGCTGTACACTCACTACTTTACATTGTAGCAAAGTGTCATTTCTTCAGTGTTGTCACATGAAAAGGTAGAAGAAAATATTTACAAAAATGTGAGGGGTGTACTCACTTTTGTGAGATACTGTACTTCCGGGTATCATGACAGTTGAGCTTTATTTGCTGCAGGGGAGTGTCATTTTGATAGTTAATGGCAAATTTATTACTCTACCAGTTAGGAGAGACTAGCTTCACAGAAGCACAGTGGAAGATGGCATGGCTCACTAACAGTGTTAATTTTGTCAAAAAAATGTTTTCATCAAAGATTTCGTCAGAGGAATTTTTACAGTGACGAAAATGAAACGAAAAGTACAGAACATTTTCGTCCACTGATGAAAGCTATGACGAAAATCAGATCCGTTTTCGTTAACGAATGAAAATGGTCCGAAAATGTCAGGCAGGGACGTTTACCCTTGTGAACTAACTGCTGGTTTTCACGGAGCTCCACCTGCTTCCACAAACCGCTCCCAGCGAGCAAGCGCACCGTGACGAGGCGACTACCAGAGATTTGAGAGTGAGTGTGAGAGCAGCACTGTGCATTACAGGCCAGCCAGGCCTCCCGAGTCCTGACTTCTGACGAGACGACTGCGCCGTCAGGCGCCCAGAGCAGAGCAGTCAGTGAGTGTACAGTAATAACAGTTGTGGTACATTACAATTACAGCAGGCCTTAGGCCTCCCCTCCCCTCTGGCCACCGTCCATCCAGAGCACACTGTGCAACTGTGCATTACAGGCCTTCTCTGACCACTGCCAGTGGCATCCAGGGCACTGTGCAGCATTACAGGCCATCCCTCAGACCACCATCCAGCACTGTGCAACATTACAGTCCTCCTCAGACCACCATCCAGAGCACTGTGCAGCATAACAGGCCTCCTCAGACCACCATCCAGAGCACTCTGCAGCATAACAGGCCTCCTCAGATCACCATCCAGAGCACTGTGCAGCATTACAGGCCTCCTCAGACCACCATCTGGAGCACTCTGCAGCTTTACAGGCCTCCTCAGACCACCATCCAGAGCACTGTGCAGCATTACAGGCCTCCACAAACCACCATCCAGAGCACTCTGCAGCTTTACAGGCCTCCTCAGACCACTGTCCAGAGCACTCTGCAGCTTTACAGGCCTCCTCAAACCACCGTCCAAACCACTGTGCAGCTTTACAGGTCTCCTCAGACCACCGTCCAGAGCACTCTGCAGCTTTACAGGCCTCCTCAGACCACTGTCCAGACCCCTGCGCAGCTTTACAGGCCTCCTCAGACCACTGTCCAGAGCACTCTGCAGCTTTACAGGCCACCTCAAACCACCGTCCAGACCACTGTGCAGCTTTACAGACCTCCTCAGACCACCGTCCAGAGCACTCTGAAGCTTTACAGGCCCCCTCAGACCACCGTCCAGATCACTGTGCAGCTTTACAGGCCTCCTCAGACCACCGTCCAGAGCACTGTGCACCATTACAGGCCTCCTCAGACCACCGTCCAGAGCACTGTGCAGCTTTACAGGCCTCCTCAGACCACCGTCAAGAGCACTGTGCAGCATTACAGGCCTCCTCAGACCACCGTCCAGACCACTGTGCAGCATTACAGACCTCCTCAGACTGCCCAGAGCTGCTAAATCTGTATCTGTGAGTTTTTTCAAACCTTAATACCATAAACAATAACATGATATTAGATTTTTTTACTCCTGGAGTATATAATGAGTTTGAAAATTCTAGAAAAATGCTTAAATAATGCATTACAATGTAACTAAACACATTAGATTTTAGTTAAAACTATTTTATTGGATTAAAATGTACTGGAGATATTAGTTGACTAAAATACAATGACTAAAATGGGACTAAAACTAAAATGGCATTTTAGTCAAAGACTATAACTAAAACTAAAACACTTGCAGAAGACTAAACTGAAACCAAACCTAACATGTCATTTAAAACTAAATCAAAATTTGCTGCCAAAATTAACACTGCTCACTAAGAAGACTTGACAGAACACTGGGCCTTTACAGTATGGCGCTACGCTCAGGAATAGAGATTTCAACCAAATTGATTTTGCTGCAAATTTACTGATTTTGCCCTTGGGGAAAAATAAGCAGAAGCTCTCAATTTCACTCATTGAACTGCTTAGGTTAAATTTGCTTTGGGAAAAAAGAAGGGGGGTGGGGTAGAATTAGAGCAGTTTAGTGTATTTCATTTAGTATACTTTGTATTTGTGGTACTCTGTGGTTTATTGTTGCTTTAAAGCGGTAGTAAACCACACTTTTTTTTTAAACTAAAAGACAATTGCATAATGTGCTAGTATGCATACTAGCACACTATGAACTGCTTACATAGAAACAAAGCCTTCCAGCAGTGCGCTGTCGCGGTTGACAGGGCTTCTATCTTCACCCGGTCTTCCTTCCAGGTTTGCATCCTCCGGCCGTCTGATTGGCCGTGCCACAATCACATGGCACATGCACGTGGGAATCACGGCCCGCTGCACGGAGCTCTGAAGGGACAGCACGGGTATCGGCTGCATGCAGTGTGAATATCTCCTAAACCGTGTACAGTACCTACAGGCAGTGCTGTGTCTTGGTCTAGGCCCCCCAAACGAAACCCCCCCTCCCCGATTCGTCCTCCCGAGTCCCGGCTCCCGCCGCCTCCTCCCGAACAGATACAGCCTCCTGTGCAATGGTGTATCATCCATGTGTGCGGCCCCATAGTTCAAGTAGAATTTGAATGTGTGCACACACACGCGGCGTCGGCGGCCGCATCCGCTGATGCCCTGTCTATAGATCCGGCCGCCGCCGCCCACAGCCACTGAGGTGCCTGGCCAATGGTGGCGTGATCTGCAGCCTTGTGTGCTGCGCCGGGGTGTGGGAGCCGGGACTTGTCTTCCGACATTAGGAAATCCTGCCTACTGCCCCACTATGCAGCACGACATACCGCCTAGACTCAGGTAGGACACCATTGTAAGGGGAGAGTGGGGAGGAGTGTATGGCAGCCAGGGAGTGAGTGTCGGGGGGTGGAAGGCTGTGCAGTCTCCTCATGTTGTGTTTGGAGGACTGGTGGCAGCCCACTCTTCTGGGACTTGTAGTGGCCCTTGTGGGGGGCTGAGATATGGCAGCCTCCTATGCTGGGACTTGTAGTGACCTAGACTACAGAAGACTGAAGAATGGCAGCCCACTCTGCTGGGACTTGTGGTGCCCCTTGTGGGGGGCTGAGATATGGCAGCCTCCTATGCTGGGACTTGTAGTGACCTAGACTACAGGGGACTGAAGAATGGCAGCCCACTCTGCTGGGACTTGTAGTGCCCTTTGTGGGGGGCTGAGATATGGCAGCCTCCTATGCTGGGACTTGTAGTGCCCTAGACTGTGGGGGACTGAGGAATCCTCAGTCCCCCACATAGGACACTACAAGCCCCAGCAGAATGGGCTGCCATTCTTCAGTCCCCCACAGAGGGCACTACAAGTTCCAGCATAGGAGGCGTCCATATCTCAGCTCCCCACAGAGGGCACTACAAGTCCCAGCATATCGGGCTGCTCTTCTAGAACAGGAGAAGGAGCTGGGGCGGGGGGGTTTGTACTCGGAGGGGAGAGAAGGAGGCACAGGTTTGAGATGGGGGAGAATTTTTTTCTGAGAGGGGGAATTTATGCTGGGAGTGAGAGATGGGGAGGATTTGTGCTGGGAAAGGGGAGGTTGAGGCAAGGGTTTGTGCTGAGAGGGGGGATTTGTACTAGAAGGGGTTATATGAGGGTAATGATTTGTGCTGAAATTAGTTTATTTACCAAGTTTTTTTTTTTAACGTAACCGCTTGCTGACCAGCCGCTGTCATTATACAGCGGCAGGTCGGCTCATTCCTGTGAATCCCCGTAGCTGTATGTCGGTCCATTTTACAGCTATAGCAGGCGCATGCGTGCCCCACTGCATGGCAGGGGGAGCTGATGCACGTGGCCGGCGGCCACCCGCGATCGCTCCACAGAGAGCAAAAACAGGTATCTGTCAATGTTGTAACCCTGCACTCAAATGAGACCGACGGCTACAGGACTTTTTTTCCACAGAGATTAGGTGCAGGAACCCTATCACGCCCCCCCATCACACCACTCATCATCAACATCATGAACAACACCCCACCTCCCCTCAATTTGCTACATACAGAAAGCAGAGATCAGGAGTGCGTTAGATTCAGAGTGCAGGGTTCAGAAGTGGGTTACATTCAGAGTGCAGGGTTCAGAAGTGGGTTACATTCAGAGTGCAGGGTTCAGAAGTGCGTTACATTCAGAGTTCAGGGTTTAGGAGTGCGTTACATTCAGATTGCAGGGTTCAGGAGTGTGTTACATTCAGAGTACAGGGTTGAGGAGTGCGTTACATTCAGAGTACAGGGTTCAGGCGTGCGTTACATTCACAGTTCAGGGTTCAGCTGTGCGTTATATTCACAGTTCAGGGTTCAGCGGTGCGTTACATTCAGAGTGCAGGGTTTAGGAGTGTGCTACATTTAGATTGCAGGGTTGAGGAGTGTGTTACATTTAGAATGCAGGATTCAGGAGTGCGTTACATTCCCAGTGAAGGGTTCAGGAGTGCGCTACATTCAGTGTGCAGGGTTCAGGAGTGCGTTACATTCAGAGTGCAGGGTCGAGGAGTGTGTTACATTCAGAGTGCAGGGTTGAGGAGTGTGTTACATTTAGTGTGCAGGGTTGAGGAGTGCATTACATTCAGAGTGCAGGGTTCAGGAGTGCATTACATTCAGAGTGCAGGGTTGAGGAGTGTGTTACATTCAGAGTGCAGGGTTGAGGAGTGCATTACATTCAGAGCGTAAGGTGTAAGAGTGTGTTACATTCAGAGTGCAGGGTTGAGGAGTATGTTACATTCAGAGTGCAGGGTTCAGGAGTGCAATACATTCAGAGTGCGGGGTTGAGGAGTGCGCACCATTCAGTGTGCAGTGTTCAGGAGTGTGTTACATTCAGAATGCAGGGTTGAGGAGTGCGCTACATTCAGTGTCCAGT
This sequence comes from Aquarana catesbeiana, assembly GCF_042186555.1. Taxonomy (NCBI): domain Eukaryota; kingdom Metazoa; phylum Chordata; class Amphibia; order Anura; family Ranidae; genus Aquarana; species Aquarana catesbeiana. The sequence goes on from NC_133334.1 coordinate 22,551,168, forward strand.
GTTCAGGAGTGCGTTACATTTAGAGTGCAGGGTTTAGGAGTGCGTTACATTCAGAGTGCAGGGTCGAGTTGTTGAGGAGTGTGTTACATTCAGTGTGCAGGGTTGAGGAGTGCGTTACATTCAGAGTGCAGGGTTGAGGAGTGCGTTACATTCAGAGTGCAGGGTTCAGGATTGCTTATGTACAGGTGTGCATAGATCACAGGCCAGTTTATAACTTCCCCCCACCAAGCTCTCTCCTCAAATTTTTGCCCCCCCCCAGTGCAGATCGCCCCTCTCTTTCTGTTCCAGACCTTTCCCCTCCTCCCTGTCCAGTGCACAGTGCTCGTCTACCCCACAGAAGAGAATGTACTGTGCCTTACAATAGCAAGTCAGGCTGCCGACACGGACTTCGGGAGATGCCGCGGGCGCAAGGCTGGAGTGTGCATACCCCACCCCGCCCCCTGTTTCTCCTCCTCCTCTGTTGTATATGCAGGGAGAGCAGGGAGGGTTAAGTGTGGAGCTTGAGTGGCTTTTTTCCTCCCCTATGCACGTGTGCATAACGGAAAAAGCGTGTCATCGGTTGTTAGGACACGGGTGGTCCCAGCAACAAATTACTTCAAAGGAGATCATTGAGCCGGGTGGGGGAGGCAGAGAGCACAGATAGGCGCTGAGCAGCCAACATAAGCCCTCACTGGATCGGCACTGGCTCCATCCCCAGAATAGATTTACCTGACGGTTGGGACTGGAGGTATGCTGTGTCTGGCTTTTAGGTGGAGTCAAACCCGGGCAGAAGCATCAAAACCTGGACTATTCGGGTCAATCCCGTACAGGTGGCAACCCTATTGGAGAGGAAAGAGTTAGATGATGCTGCATGTCCTTCAGCCAGGAAATGAGGCGGGCTCTATCTGACTCACTGCAGCTTCCAATGCAAACTGTGAGAATTGTTGGTTATGTGATAAAATGAGGTATTGAGATCTTGAAGAACGTAGAATTTAGCTTTACTTGCATAGGAGAACAGCATACATGTGTGAGAACAGCATTACAGGAGAGAGAACAGCATTACAGGAGAGAAAACAGCATTACAGGGGAGAAAACAGCACTACAGGGGAGAAAACAGCATTACAGGAGAGAGAACAGCATTGCAGGGGAGAGCAGAGAGAATAAAAAAAATGGTCCTGCCTGTGCAGAATATACAAGTATATACGTATAAACACACAGATGCTAGTATATCACTACAGCGCCATCTATAGCTTGGAGTGCACAGTACATGCTGTTGCCTTCCAACAAGAAGCTCACAGTGTGCAGTAAACAATTTCAGTCCAGGAGAGGATTTTCTTTTTCCTTGCTTCTGCTTTTTGCTAGTAAGCCCCGCCCTTAGAGCGGCAATATATTCAGGGTTTTGTTGGGAAATGTAAATGAAATTTCACGTTAAGTGCAGTTTCATTATAATAAAAAATGAACAGTTTTTTTTTAATGCTGTAATTGTTCCCTGTGAGTAGATTAAGATATTTTTTCTTTTTCAAAATCACCCAGGAACTAACCACAAGATGGTGTACGTCTGAACAGTTGGGTGAATTTACCAACACGGCACGTCACAAATGTAATATTAACTGTTAATCCACTTTAGAGGCTTCCAGTGAGAGCTCCGAATAGGAACATGTGTGGAATTTCACAGACTCTGAGGTTTCTTCATATACACTGTCCAATCCAGGTCCACGGTTCATTTAACACTGACCTGACAGAAAGAATAATTACTATCTTCCGGTTGCATAATCACATCTGAAGAGAACAAGTACTGTGCAAATAAGCTTTATGTAAGCAGTCATGCAATCGTTTTTTCTTATGAAATAGCAGCGGAGAGATCATATAATGTTGCAGTAGAAATTTGCATGAGTAAAGCATCACCTTCTCATCCTGGATGGTTATTTTGATTCCTTATACCAGGCTAGGTTCCTTCAGATGTTGCTAGAGGTTACATAGTTACATAGTAGGCAAGGTTGAAAAAAGACACAAGTCCATCAAGTCCAACCTATGTGTGATTATGTGTCAGTATTACATTGTATATCCCTGTATGTTGCGTTCATTTAGGTGCTTATCTAATAGTTTCTTGAAACTATCAATGCTCCCCGCTGAGACCACCGCCTGTGGAAGGGAATTCTTACCGCTCTTACAGTAAAGAACCCTCTACGTAGTTTAAGGTTAAACCTCTTTTCTTCTAATTTTAATGAGTGGCCACGAGTCTTGTTAAACTCTCTTCTGCAAAAAAGTTTTATTTCTATTGTAGGGTCACCAGTACGGTATTTGTATATTGAAATCATATCCCCTCTCAAGCGTCTCTTCTCCAGAGAGAATAAGTTCAAGTGCTCGCAACATTTCCTCATAACTAAGATCCTCCAGACCCTTTATTAGCTTTGTTGCCCTTCTTTGTACTCGCTCCATTTCCAGTACATCCTTCCTGAGGACTGGTGCCCAGAACTGGACAGCATACTCCAGGTGCGGCCGGACCAGTGTCTTGTAGAGCGGGAGAATTATTGTTTTATCTCTGGAGTTAATCCCCTTTTTAATGCCAATATTCTGTTTGCTTTGTTAGCAGCAGCTTGGCATTGCATGACATTGCTGAGCTTATCATCTACTAGGACCCCCAGGTCCTTTTCCATCCTAGATTCCCCCAGAGGTTCTCCCCCAGTGTATAGATTGCATTCATATTTTTGCCACCCAAATGCATTATTTTACATTTTTCTACATTGAACCTCATCTGCCATGTAGTCGCCCACCCCAATAATTTGTTCAGATCTTTTTGCAAGGTTTCCACATCCTGCGGAGAAGTTATTGCCCTGCTTAGCTTAGTATCGTCCGCAAATACAGAGATTGAACTATTTATCCCATCCTCCAGGTCGTTTATGAACAAATTAAATATGATTAGTCACAGCACAGAACCCTGGGGAACCCCACTACCCACCCCTGACCATTCTGAGTACTCCCCATTTATCACCACCCTTTGAACTCGCACTTGTAGCCAGTTTTCAATCCATGTACTCACCCTATGGTCCATGCCAACGGACCTTATTTTGTACAGTAAACGTTTATGGGGAACTGTGTCAAATGCTTTTGCAAAATCCAGATACACCACGTCTACGGGCCTTCCTTTATCTAGATGGCAACTCACCTCCTCATAGAAGGTTAGTAGATTGGTTTGGCAAGACGATTCTTCATGAATCCATGCTGATTACTGCTAATGATACCGTTCTCATTACTAAAATCTTGTATATAGTCCCTTATCATCCCCTCCATGAGTTTACATACTATTGATGTTAGGCTAACTGGTCTGTAATTCCCAGGGATGTATTTTGGGTCCTTTTTAAATATTGGTGCTACATTGGCTTTTTTCCAATCAGCTGGTACCATTCCAGTCAGTAGACTGTCTGTAAAAATTAGGAACAACGGTCTGGCAATCACTTGACTGAGTTTCCTAAGTACCCTTGGATGCAAGCCATCTGGTCCCGGTGATTTATTAATGTTAAGTTTCTCAAGTCTAATTTTAATTCTGTCCTCTGTTAACCATGGAGGTGCTTCCTGTGTTGTGTCATGAGGATAAACACTGCAGTTTTGGTTAGTGAAGCCCCCCGATTCACTCGTGAAGACTGAGGAGAAGAATAAATTCAATACCTTCGCCATCTCCCCATCCTTTGGTCCAAATTTGTATAGTTTGTCGGGTGAGGTCACTCAGGGGCAATCCCCCTTTTAGGAATTCAGTAGGCGTCCACGGTAGTGCGTGGAGATCTATTGAATTGAGATGGCTCTCTATTTGTACCCATAATTTGGTGGAGGAATGATGGAACCAGTTAACTATACGTGTTAGTACTGCTGCTCTATAGTATATAGAGGCATCTGGAGCTCCAGCTCCACCACAAATCTTGGGGAGCGATAGCGTCTCATAGCGTATCCGAGGACGAGCCCCCCCCCAGATACAGGAGGAGAACAGTTGGCGGAGTTTCTTAAAGAACCAGGAGGGTATTGAGATGGGAATTGTCAGGAACAAATAAAGAAACCGAGGGAGGACGTCCATTTTTAGAGCATTCACCCTGCCTAGCCACGATAGGCGTTTTTTCGTGTAGTTTGATAGATCAGTCTTGGTTCTAAGCAGAAGGGGAGCATAGTTCAGAGAGAACAATTGGGACCTTTCTGTGGGTATTTGGATTCCGAGGTAACGGATGGAAGTGGAGCCTATTTTAAAGGGAAACTTAATGGAGACTTGGAGGAGGGCCTCTTGGGATAAAGAAATGTTCAGGATTTCTGACTTAGTATGATTCACTTTGAAATTGCTCAGCTTCCCAAACCTCGTGAATTCCTGCATAATATGTGTTAAAGATAGATGGGGTTGGGTTACAAACATTAGTAGGTCATCCGCAAAGAGAGCCAGTTTGGAATGAATAGGGCCTACCGATACACCCGAGATGTTAGGGTTATTGCGCAAGGCAATTGCCAGGTGTTCCATGACAAGGACATAGAGAAGGGGAGATAAAGGACAGCCTTGTCGTGTTCCGTTATGGATGGAAAATGAAGGTGATAATGAGCCGTTCACCCGTATTCTAGCAGAAGGAGAGGAGTAAAGGGACATAATTCGTGATAGCATTTTGGGGCCCAGACCTATCTGTTTCAAAGACATCTGGAGGAATTGCCAGTCAACCCAGTCAAATGCCTTTTCCGCATTGATCGTCAAAAGACATAGAGGGACATCATGGGTGCGTGCATAGTCGGTAAGAAGCAGAGTTTTCAGGGTGTTATCCCTTGCCTCGCGACCACTTACAAAACCCACCTGGTCCAGGTGTATGAGGCGGGGGAGAAGCGGCTTCAATCTAGTGGCTAAAATTTTGGCATATATTTTCAAGTCCACTCCAATTAATGATATGGGCCTATAATTAGCGCACAAAGTAGGGTCCTTATCTGGTTTTGGGATAATGGTAATGTGGGCTTCAAGCGTTTGTGGAGGAAACGCCAAGCCTTCCGATATAGAGTTGAATACCCTAGCCAAGAAGGGGGTCAATAGGGGAGCAAATGTCTTGTAAAATTTAGGGGTGAAGCCGTCGGGCCCCGGGCTTTTCCTTCCTCATTCTTTATGGGGCCAATATGGTCAGTCCTCCCTTTTTTACTGTTTACATACTTAAAGAATTAATGGGATTTTTTTTGCTCTCCTCCGCTATGTGTCTTACATGTTCTATCTTAGCCGTCCTAATTGCACCCTTACATTTCTTGTTGCATTCTTTATAAAGTCTGAATGCTGAGGATGATCCCTCAACCTTGTATTTTTTGAAGGCCTTCTCCTTTGCTTTTATATGCATTTTTACATTGGAGTTAAGCCATCCAGGACTTTTGTTCGCCCTTTTAATCTTATTACACAATGGGATACATTGGGTAATGCCCTTATTTAAAGCGGGGTTCCGCCCAAATTTTGAACATTATCTCTATGCATTCTCTTCCTTGCCTAGATGCTGACTTGCTGTGTAAAAAAATTTAAATCGCCGTAATTACCTTTTTTTTTCTAATCTTCTTAGCACTTCCTGGTTTTCCTCCCATGGGAGTAGGCGTGTTTCTAGCCTCTCCCAGACCTCCCACAGTCCCCTGGGAGCTAGTCTCAGGCTTCCCAGCATGCATTGTGCAACAGCGTCATCACAACATCTCGGTGAATGCTGGGAGCACAGCATTCACCGCATCCAGGAAATACATGCTTGTGGGCTTCAAATGCCCACAATGAAGATGGAAACCGCCTTCAGTGAATTTTATAAGTTATTCTTTACAACTAAATCGGACACAGGCGGACTTATTACACAGAACATATGAGTAGATAATCATGAGAAGAAAAGTTTGTGAATGAACTCCAAAAAAAAAAAAAACGATAGATAGGTGGACCCCCACTTTAATATACTCTTAAAGCAAACCCATCTCTCCTCCGTATTCTTTGTTCCTAATATTTTATCCCAATTTATGCCTTTTAGCAAGGTTTGTAGTTTAGGAAAGTTGGCTCTTTTGAAATTCAGTGTCTTTGTATTCCCTTTATGTTTCCGATTTGTGAGATTTATACTGAAACGAATTGACCTGTGATAGCTCTTACCTAAATTGCCCCGTATTTCCACATCCGTGATCAGGTCTGTATTGTTGGTAATCAGTAGATCCAGTAATGTTTTATTTCTAGTTGGTGCATCTACATAGCTCCCAACTGTCCCTCATTTCGAGGGACTGTCCCTGATTTGGAGCAATGTCCCTCTGTCCCTCATTCCTCCTAATTTGTCCCTCATTTTGGTCTGATCTATATAGTTGTATATAAAATGCACTTTTTATCTATCAAAAAGTGTTTTCCAGCACTAAACCTTTCATCAGATTTCTAAATTGCTGCATTTGTAAATTCCAAAAGCCAATATAAAGGAATAGTAGTGGTAAAAAAACACTTGTGGGTTTAACTAATCTTGTTTTTTTTGTACAATTCTCCTTTAAGGGGCGTGGAAAGGGGTGTGCCCTATGCCTGCATACTTTTGCTGATAGGTGTCCCTCATTCCCATCTCAAAAAGTTGGGAGGTATGCGTCTACCATCTGACCCATAAAATTGTCCTGCAAGACATTAAGGAACTGCGAGCCTTAAATGAATGCGCGGTTCCCTCCGCCCAGTCTATGTCTGGATAGTTAAAATCCCACATTATGATAACACTTCCCATCCTTACTGCTAATCCAAATTGTGATAGGAGATCTGTCTCCACTTCCTCCCTCAGGTTAGGGGGCCTATAGCATACTCCTAGTATTATTTTCCCCTTAGCTTCATCCCTTTGGAGCTCTTCCCATAAGTATTCCACCTCCTCCCTAGCTCCCTCAGTGATGTCATCTCTCACATTCACTTGTACATTATTCTTGATATATAGGCATACCCCTCCCCCTTTTTTACCCTCTCTATCCTTGCGGTAAAGGGTATACCCTTGAATGTTTGCCAGCCAATCATGAGAGCTGTTGAACCAGGTCTCTGAAATTCCCACAAAATCCAAATCCTCCTCGTACAACAGTATCTCTAGTTCACCCATCTTGTCCGCCATGCTCCTGGCATTTGTGAACATGCCACATAGTTTAGACTGGTCGCATATTGTCCTCGTATTGGGTGTTTCGAGATTGCAACTAGGACTTGCTACCATACTTACCTTGTGTTTTTGTGCTTTGGTCAACCTACCACTAATGCCCCAAATACTACCCTCTGGAATATCTTCCACGCTGACTATCTCTACCTCTGGACCCTCCCCCCCATCGACTAGTTTAAAAACCCCTCTAACTTTTTGGCCATCTTCATTCCCAGCAGATCTGCACCCTCCTCATTTAGGTGCAGTCCGTCCCTTCTATAGTACCGGTTATCGACTGAGAAGTCGGCCCAGTCCTCCAGGAACCCAAACCCCTCCTTACCTACACCAGGTGACTTTAGCAGTGGCAGATTAATCTCTAAATTACAATGAGAACCAATATAAGGGAAACATTTACCACTGACATCCAATGTAAGGGGTCACTTCTACACTTCTATCAATCTAAAGGGATTCTTCTCTATTGGTCACTACCGATGTAGGAGGACACTTGTACACTGATCACCCATCTAAAAGGGTTTTTTCTCTATTGACCACCAATGTGTGGGGACCTTTTTTATTGACCACCAATGAGGGGTCATTTTTATATTCACCACCAATGTAAGGAGTCACTTCTACAATGATCACTAAGCCAAAGGGATGTTTCTCTACTGGCCACTAATGTGAGGGGTCATTTTTATACTGGCCACCAATGAGGGAGTCATTTTTATATTGGCCACCAATATAAGGGGGTCACTTCTACAATGATCACTAAGCTAAACTGATATTTCTTCACTGGCCACCAATGTGAGGATTTTGATTCCTTATACCAGGCTAGGTTCCTTCAGATGTTGCTAGAGGTGACTTGAGCAGTGGCAGATTGATCTCTAACCTACAATGAGAACCAATGTAAGGGGCCATTTGACCACTGACATCCAGTGTAAGGGGCCAATTCTACACTGATCATCAATCTAAAGGGATGCTTCTCTATTGGCCACCAATGTGAGGGGTCATTTTTCCATTCACCACCAATTTAGGGGGACACTTGTACACTGATCTCCCATCTAAAGGATTTTTACTCAATTGACCACCAATGTAAGGGGTCATTTTTATACTGGCCACCAATGAGGGGTCATTTTTTTATTGACCACCAATGAGGGGTCATTTTTATATTGGCCACCAATGTTAGGGGTCTCTTCTACACACTGATCACCAATCTAATGGGGTTTTTACTCCATTGATCACCAATGTAAGGGGTCCTTTTTTATACTGGCCACCAATGAGGGGTCATTTTTACATTGGCCACCAATGTAAGGGGTCACTTCTACAATGATTACTAATCTAAAGGGATGTTTCTCTACTGGCCACCAATGTGAGGGGTCATTTTTCCATTGACCACCAATGTAAGGGGTCAGGTGTGCACTGATCACCTATCTAAAATGTTTTTTTTCTATTGACCACTAATGTGAGGGGACATTTTTCCATTGATTACCAATGTAAGGGGTCTCTTCTACACTGATCACCAATCTAATGGGGTTTTTACTCCATTAACCACCAATGTGAGGGATCATTTTTATACTGGCCACCAATGAGGGGTCAGTTGTATATTGCCCACCAATGTAAGGGGTCACTTCTACAATGATCACCAAACTAACGGAATGTTTCTCTATTGGCCACCAATGTGAGGGGTCATTTTTCCATTGACCGCCAATGTAAGGAGTCTCTTCTACACTGATCACCAATCTAAAGGGGCTTTTCTGAATTTACCACCAATCTGAGGGGCCCTTTTTCCATTGACCACCAATGTAAGGGGTCACTTATATACTGTTCAGCAATCTAATGGGGCTTTTCTCTATTGACCATCAATGTGAGGGGGGATTTTTCCATGGACCACCAAGTAAGGGGTCTCTTTTAAACTGATCGCCATTCTAAAGGGGTTTTTCTCTTCTGACCACCAATATGAGGGGGGATTTTTCCACTGACTATTAGTGTAAGGGGAAGCTCCAATTTTCACAGTCTGTATTTCTTTTCTGGCCTTTAATATGATGTATAGAGCAGTGGAATGTTGTTAAATAATCTGCTCTGGTTAAGAAATACTCAAGTTATGCCAGTTTCTTTATTCTTCTTTTTAAAATGTTCCCCAACCTACTGATCATACTAATGTACTGTGACCTGGCTGTAGATATAGTATTTTTTAGGGGTTCCCTGAGACCTCAGCATTATTTGAGGTGACAAGTTGACAAAGGCTGATTTATGTAAATTCATAACTATAATTCTATTTGATTATGGTGCTATGTGGGAGGTTCTTAAAGTGTTACTAAACCCAGGACTCTGCATTCACTATATCTGTACAGTACACAGAACATGGAAATGCAAGTATTTTAGTAAATATAAACTGCTAAATACCTTTTCCCATCAGCAGTATATAGCAGTCCTCTGACGTCTATCAGTGTCTGGTTAAAGCTTGTAGGAGGAGTTTTCATCCTCCTCTGACTGTCCTATGAGGCTGCAGGACCCCTGACCCTCTGTCTGGACAGTGCTGATTGGCCCTGTGCTGATCACATGCACCCTCCTAACATGTCCTCTGCCAGTGCTGGGACAAGGTCATCTAGAGCCCAGGGCGAACATGCCTAAAAAAGAAATAAATAATGGAGCACTATTCTGCATGCTTGCTCCCTGTGCCAAAATTCCCCCTCCTCCCAGTACAAAGATGCTCCCCATGCTGAAATCAACCCTCCCAACACAAATCTTTACCCCCCCCCCCCCTTCATTCTCTTCTAGCACAAATCCTCAAATTTCCCCTCCAAGCACAAATCTCCCCACTTCAAATCCCCCTCTTCCAGCATAAATACCCCTCCTCTAATCCCCCAACCTAGCATGAATCCCCCCCCACAAATTTCATTTCCCCTCCAAGCACAAATCCCCCCTCCACTTCAAATCCCCCCTTCCCGCATAAATTCCCCTCCCTCTGTCCCCCAATGTAGCTGTTTCTGGAGCGATCGCGGGTGGCCGGCGGACATCGAGTCTGCCGGACCCGCTGGTTGGCTCCCCCCTGCTGGTAAATGGGCGCGCGTGCGCCCACAAATCGCTGTGTACACGCCCGACGTACAATGACGACGTTTCGCGCAAGGGAGCCAATTTGCCGCTAACTAGTTAAATACCCCCCAAGGTAGTGATCATGCCCAGCATCAGGGACACACACCAAAGCATGCTAATGGGTGCTAACTCACGCATGCCACTTATGGGCATTACCAGCCATCAGGGCTGGACTGGGACAAAAATTTGGCCCTGGACTTCACCCAGACTGGCCCACTTTGACAGGTCTCTCCCATGCCGGCTTGCCACCCAAGCCCCCCCCCCCACTAGCTATTAGCCGTTCTACATTATTTCTCTTATAGGCAGTACCAGTGGGGAAGCTAGACATTATTTCACCTGGGGCAAAGAATCAGTTTGGCGCCCCCCCCCCCCCCAATGGGACAAGATTAGGCAGGAAAGTGAGGCCGCCCTCCTTCCAGATCGTATGATGAGCTTCTAAGTGTTGACTCCTGAGCATCATGTCTGTATTCAGTTGCGCTGCATAACTAGCCAGGGAGAGGAGGTGAGCACTGCGGGGGGGGGGGGACAGAGGACTGGAGGGAGGCAGCGGTCCACTGTCACTGAAATCGGCCCACTGAGCCATCGGCCCACCGGGAAACTCCCTGTAGTCCCAATGGCCAGTACAGGCCTGCCAGCCATAGCCAAAAGGCCACGAGCTGGTGAACGCATGATAGGTGGCAGACAGACAGGACAGGTCACGTTTCTGGCTGTACAGATTCAGATCATAGAGGTACTGTAACAAGACCTCTGCAGAGAGACTACAGCTTCCTCCACACAGAGAGCAATGGACCTTCTTTAAAACATGCTGGCAGAGGACAGGCTTTTCTACTCAATCTGTGGCTGCTTTCTAAAGACAACAGACTGTAACATCTTTTGTTTTGCTGCACCAGGAACGTTTTTAGCTGATTTAAACACTAAAGTACACTTATGTTTTAAACATCTATTTACATATTTCTATCATTATTACTATTTTTTTTTTTTTTAATTGAATTTTGTCGTTTTTTTTTTTTTGGTCTTTGGTTGGGGTTAGCTGTACATTTGCATTTACCATGAAGACCAGAGAAGTAAACCAATTATCGTAATGCTTCCAGGACCAAAACAAAGGACATTCCTGGGAAAACAAGGACACAAGTGGAACATATCTGGCGGGGACCCAAGGGGTTGTTATCGACTTGCTCTCTTGTGCATTGATTGCTAAGGAAACCGGGAGTCAGGCTGACATTTGGATGGATTTTTCCTATTTGTACAGCAATTTTGCAAGGCAGGCTTCGGTAGTGAGGATAGCTGTATCACTTACGTTCGCCATGATGCTGTCAGTAGGGTTTGCATTCTGTAAGATTTTGGGCAGAATGCTGTACATGGGTTATGCATGTAACCGCTGCAAAAGATGCTGTTTTTTTTTGTGGCCTTAAGGGCCCAATCTATCCCGAAGATTTTTCCTAAGGCCTAGCTATGCATCAGTCATCCACATCTGAAGGGATTTCAATCCTAGCCAAAGTGTATGATTGCTCTTATTCCTCATAGCAGACCAGGTCTAAACGGGGGGAGAAAAAAAAATCGTGCAAGCTCCCATGATGCAACAGCAGCTTTCCCCCCTTCTGTTCTGCTGTGTTGTCAGCCAGCATGATATAACAGAGGAGTTGACGCTGAACATGGTTAGTGTAACTCTTTATTTCCCGTGTTCTTCTATTTTGTAATTATTATTATTATTATTACTATTTTCACAAGCTTTTATATAGTGCATACAATTTAAACAGTGCTTTACATACTGTACATTCACATTAGTCCCTATCACACATTCATACATAATGTATGTAGAGTACAGGTGCAAAGTTGTCTGGTGTAGTTCCAAAGCTGGCCACTAGATGTCGCCATAGTTAAGGTTGGGGACCCTAAGCAGTGTAAGTGCCTAGGTAGCCACTAGTGGTCCTCACAGTAGTGAGTGGGGTGTAACATATATAGTAAGGGAAGTGTCAGACCTGCCCCTGCCAGTTTGGGCCATTTTCAGAAAATAAATAGTCTGGTGGAAGTCTGACCATAGCTAGTTAGTCATGGGAAGCAGTGGCAGCCTGTGCATTGCATTGCCGCCGCCTCCCTATCCATGCGTCCGGCCCCTTTCAGGACGCCGGACACATGGATTCCTATGGCGGGGGGTGGGAGAGGTTGTTTTTTTTTTAAGCACGCGATTAGAGCCAGAGGCTCTAATCGGCTTAAAAAAAGGGTGGGCTCGGGACGCAGAGAGCGCGCCCTGATCCCACCCAGTTGTGTGATCATAGCAAATGAATTTTTGCTATCTTCACACTACAGTGCCTCAGTGCCTCCCCACCAATCAGAAGGCAGGTTGGTGAGACCTGTTTCCCGATTGGCCAAAGCGCCAGGCAAACTTGCTGGATGCCTAGTGTCGCTTTGGCAAGCGGAGGAAGCATGAGAGGAGCGGAAACCTCCGCCGCAGAACAGAGACACAGAGGATGCTTTTCAGATAAGTGCTGGACCTCCCATGGGGGGGGGGTCTAGAGCTGTGAGGGGGTGCAAGTGCCAGCAGCTGCGAGCCCCGAGCGGGGGGGGGGGGGGGGGGTGCATGTGTGCAAGACTTACTGCTAAGTGACTGCATTTGATTGACACAGGTGGCTGCATTTGATTGGCACTAGTGGCTGCATATGATGGGCACAAGTGGCTGCATATGATGGGCATAAGTGGCTGCATATGCTGGGCACAAGTGGCTGCATTTTATGGGAACAAGTGGCTGCATTTGATTGGCACAAGTGGTTGCATATGATTGGCACAAGTGGCTGCATTTGATTAACACAAGTGGCTGATTATACTGGGCACAAGTGGCTACATATGATGGGCACAAGTGGCTGCATTTGATGGCCACAAATGGCTGCATATGAGGGGCACAAGTGGCTGCATATTATGGGCACAAGTGGCTGCATTTGATTGGCACAAGTGGCTGCATATGATGGGCACAAGTAGCTGCATTTGATGGGCACAAGTGGCTGCATATGATGGGCACAAGTGGCTGCATATGATGAGCACAAGTGACTGCATATGATGGGCACAAGTAGCTGCATTTGATGGGCACAAGTGGTTGCATATGATGGGCACAAGTTGCTGCATATGATGGGCACAAGTGGCTGCATATGATGGGGCACAGTGGCTACATATGATGGGCACAAGTGGCTGCATGTGATGGGCACAGTGGCTGCATATGATGGGGCACAGTGGCTACATATGATGGGCACAAGTGGCTGCATGTGATGGGCACAGTGGCTGCATATGATGGGGCACAAGTGGCTGCATATGATGAGGCACAAGTGGCTGCATATGATAGGCCCGATGGCTCAATTGATGTGGGGGGGTTCACTTTGTTTGCGCCCCCGAAAAATTTTGAGCACCAGCCACCACTAATGGGAAGCAATGCAAGGACCAAGGCATGAAGGGAGGAGAAAAGGGTGACGCGCCACCTAAGTGCAGAGATTAAAATGCTTTATTAGCGCAAGGCTGAATAACACTTACAAGATAAGGTAGTTCAAGCTCATAAGTCCAAGGGTGAAGGAGATGGTTCAGCTTTTTGGCATCCTTAAGGGTCCTCTGTCACTCTCCAGGCTATGTGGACAGATAGATATTGTTCTGTGCACCCTGTGGCCACCAGGAAGCAGGAAACAGGAACCAACAACCAGCGTGGAACGCAGCCTGAACGACCGGTTGGGCAGAGGATAGGCTGCCCACTCGGAGCACCAGCTCCTTCTACAGGACCAAGGTATGCACAGATGTAATGTTCGTGGCTCTAGCTTCTGGGAGCTTCCCATTATGCAGGAGACATGGAAAGAGAGGTGTAAGACCAATGGGAGTATTATCATCCCTTTGGCATGGGATAGCAAACCCCTAAAGTTATGGGCACCTCGTTGACTTTGCTTTCATCTCTTATATTCTCTGTTTGCAACTAAGGAATGAGCTATGACCAATGGGATGACTGAAAGGATATGAATCAAATGTGTTCCAGTAAAGAGTTGAAGGCAATTGCTGTGTGGACTCCTCCATCTAACCTCAAGATAAAAACATCTTCTGGAAATGAAACTTGTGCTTGGTGAGTGCGAAGAAGGAAGCCACAGGAGGGACCACTGGTGTCCACATTTATTAGGACCGGTGTTCACAAGCTTGACATTGACAGTACTTGTCTAGGACCACCTCTCTAAAGTTTTTCACCCATAGGGCCTACTAACAAAGCCCTATGGGTGAAACGTCTTAGTGGGATGGTCCTAAATGAGACCTGTCAATTTCAGGCTTGTGAATATCATTCCAAATAAATGTGGATGCCAGCACTCCCTCTCGTGTGAGTTTCGTTTTCTTCTTAGTATTTGATCTGTGAGCGGAGTGAATGAATATTCGCTATCCTCAACCCGGCCAATCAGAAGCAGGTATGAGACCGTTCCTTTTTCCGATTGGCCGAAAAGAGAAGAGTACCAATTGGCCGCAGAGGAGGAGGTAGGAAATGGAAGCCGCCGGTGAAGACTGGGAGAAGCGCTGCCCACCATAGATGGGGTAAGTGTGCCAGATCTGACCGACCGGGGGGGGGGGGTTGCTGTGTTGGAACTGTGGGGATGGGGGGATTGGAAAAGAGGAGTGATGGACACTGAACGGTTGGTAAGGTGGATGAGTAATAGACTCTCCTGCTCCTGATAATCACAGCGAAACCACATATGGGTGTGTTATTTGTTGTTTGTACCCAAGGGCCCAGAAACAATAGTTTTTTTTATTATCCTACCTAAAACACACTGACACTAACCGACACCAATACTATTTTAAACAAATGTAGAACATTTTAAAAAATCCTATCCAAAATATACTGACCCCGACCGTTGACCCTTAACTTGTCCCTACACTAACCCTGGCACTGACCTAGATCAAACTTTGATCTAGCTATTTTTTTCTTTATTTTGTGATATATATATATTTTTTTTTTTTTATAATAATTTTTTTTTTTTACACTCTTTGTTGAGTTTTTTCTTCCCTGCAAGAAGAGAAAGATACAATGTATCTTTCTCCATTCAGATGAGAAAGGAAAACACATGGGCAGCTGAACAGTGACTGATCACTGCGATAGCCAGAGGCTGTCATTGTGATCGGGTGACCAGGAACTGGGAGTCCCAAGTCCAGATCTTAAGAACGACACCCGGTGACGCCGGTAGTTATGACTAAGGCCTTATAGACTGAAACGTGTCAACTGACTTAATCTGTGTTTGTTCACGGTGGCTATTCAATAAAATGAAGAAATTTTAAGAGCAACAATCGGAGTGTGGATCATTTTTTCTACAGCACAGGTATGCATATATGCAAAGTTGAAGACTCACTTTCCGTGAGGCCGTAGATGTGCGTATAGTCAGCGGGATGGGTGCTCAACCTGTGGCCCTCCAGCTTTTGCAGGAACTACAAGTCCCATCATGCCTCTGCTTTTTTGAGTCATACTCGTAACTGTCAGCTTTGCAGTGCCTCATGGGACTTATAGTTCTACAGTTCTGCAAAAGCTGAAGGGCCACAGGTTGAGCACCCATGGGTTAAACCCTTAGTTTACTTTCATCAGCTGATTTAATCACAGAAATGATCCAACCTCAAAATCACAGTCGCACCCCATTGCCGGCAAGAGAACCGTTCAAATCACTGCGACTCGAGTGGCAGCCACTTTGAAGAAGGTTCATGCACTACTTTTTGGGGATTTTTATGGAGATGGGTCGGGGACAGTGGAAGAAGGGGAGGATCAGAGGAGACAGCCTTTTTACACAATGCAGAGGATTAACCCCTTAGGTTCCACAGTGAGTATTACAAGCATGCTTTTCTGCATATACAGACTGATTTTACTGTTGTGGGTTTAGTAACACTTTCAGCACATAAAGAGGATCTGGCGTATAAAAGCTGTTATGGTCCCTTGAGTTTCGTTGCCGCCAAGCCCAGCTCTTCTAACAGGAGCCGCTTCTTGCGTCACTTTAAAGAGGGGAGAAGCTTAAGACGTTTAATGCGATGTCACAGCGATTGTCTCCCGCACCGTCCTATCATGACCGTGCATTTATAACTAAGCCAGACAAAGTACCGGTCGTGGTGATTAACGATGCCGTAATATGTCTCCCTCCAGCAGCATGCTGCACACAGCCACCAAGTATGGAATGAAGTCTGCGGATCTTGGCCCGGGTTCAGGATCCTTCCGCTGGAACTGGCTTTGTGTCAACGTTCATAAAACTTGACATTCAGCACCGGGGATTTGTGCGCATTTTTCTCTCTGGCAGCCAAGATGGCAGCTGTGCGTCGTCTCCGTCTGGAGAACATCATTGGCTGTTTTGTTGTTAAATGTAAAGTGGATCCATCGTATTTCAGTCCTATACACTGAGCTGGTTATAATAAAGTGTTGGATTATTTTAACCTTGTGCTGCTGATCGACGTATATACAGTGCCTTGAGAAAGTATTCATACCCCTTGAAATTTCCCACATTTTGTCATGTTACAACCAAAAACGTAAATGTATTTTATTGGGATTTTATGTGATAGACCAACACAACGTGGCACATAATTGTGAAGTGGAAGGAAAATGATACATGATTTTCAACATTTTTTACAAATAAATATGTGAAAAGTGTGGGGGGGGCATTTGTAAAGGCGCCCCCCGGAGTCAATACTTTGTAGAACCTCCTTTCACTGCAATTACAGCTGCAAGTCTTTTTGGGGATGTCTCTATCAGCTTTGCACATCTAGAGAGGGACATTTCTGCCCATTTTTCTTTGCAAAATATCTCAAGCTCTGTCAGATTGGATGGAAAGCGTCTGGGAACAGCAGTTTATAAGTCTTGCCACAGATTCTCAATGTGATTTAGGTCTGGACTTTGACTGGGCCATTCTAACACATGCATATACTTTGATCCAAACCATTCCATTGTAGCTCTGGCTGTATGTTTAGGGTCGTTGTCCTGCTGGAAGGTGAACCTCCGCCCCAGTCTCAAGTCTTTTGCAGACTCTAACAGGTTTTCTTCTAAGATTGCCCTGTATTTGGCTCCATCCATCTTCCCATCAACTCTGACCAGCTTCCCTGTCCCTGCTGAAGAAAAGCATCCCCACAACATGATGCTGCCACCACCATGTTTCACGGTGGGGATGGTGTGTTCAGGGTGATGTGCAGTGTTAGTTTTCTGCCACACATAGCAATTTGCTTTTAGGCCAAAAAGTAAAATTTTGGTCTCATCTGACCAGAGCACCTTCTTCCACATGTTTGCTGTGTCCTCCACATGGCTTCTCACAAACTGCAAACGGGACTTTTTTATGACTTTCTTTCAACAATGTCTTTCTTCTTGTCACTCTTCCATAAAGGTCAGGTTGGTGGAGAGCACGACTAATAGTTGTGCTGTGGACAGATTCTCCCACCTAACCCTGTTTTAAACTTCTCCACAACTTTATCCCTGACCTGTCTGATGTGTTCCTTGGCCTTCATGATGCTGTTTGTTCACTGAGGTTCTCTAACAAACCTCTGAGGGCGTCACAGAACAGCTGTATTTATACTGAGATTAAATTACACACAGGTGGACTCTATTTATTAATTAGGTGACTTCTGAAGGCAATTGGTTCCACTAGATTTTAGTTAGGGGTATCAGAGTAAAGGGGGCTGAATACAAATGCCCCCCCACACTTTTCAGATATTTATTTGTAAAAAATTTTGAAAACCATTTATCATTTTCCTTCCACTTCACAATTATGTTTGTGTTGGTCTATCACATAGAATCCTAATAAAATACATTTACATTTTTGGTTATAACATGACAAAATGTAGAAAATTTCAAGGGGTATGATTACTTTTTCAAGACACTGTATAAATGTCCTGTCGGCAGGGCTTTTTTACAATGGGAATGCAGTTTCGACACCTCCAGCACTGATTATAATAGGAAGGGGTGCTGGGGTGTGCTGCAGGGTCTATTGGTGCTGGCTGCTGGGGGATCTATTCTAGCTGGAAGAGATCTTTTTTTGCAGGTGGTCTATTGTTGCTGGTGGGGGACCTACATTTGCTGGGGGTGGGTCTTATATTGCTGGGGAGGGGAGGGGGGACAGTTGTTTCTGGACAAGATCTACTGTTGAGGGAGGGGTCTATTGTTGCTGGCTGTGGGGAGATCTATTGTTGTTGCCGGGAGTCTATTGTTGCTAGGGATGAAATTTTGCTGCGGGTGGTCCATTGTTAAGTGGATCGATTGTTGCTGGCGGGGGGCCCTGTTGTTGCTTTGCAGCAGGGGATCTATTTTCCTGCTTTTCTTGTTACCATGACCAAACTTCATACAAATTACTGAGCACCACAAAATGAAAAATGGGGTGCGCATGTGTGCCGCCGGCGGCATCACTACCGCTGTGATCATACACAGCAGGAGCCCAGCGGTAGGTACCGTGGAACGTTCGGGGGTTAAACTCTAAATTTAAAAGGGCCTCCTTGTTTGATTTCCTTAAGGCACACAAGCCTCATATACTGTGCCTACAGGAAATGCACCTTATGGGATCGAAAGTGCTTGCCCCCAAAAAATACTGGGTCATGCACGGATAACACTTCACATATTCTAATTAGGCCAGGGGGGTGTCCATTCTCATAAGGAAGGGCCTCCCCTTTTCATGCGATCGAGTGGTCCTGGACCCCAAAGGTTGTTATGTTTTTCTACAATGCATGATATATGCTACGCCACTGCTATTGGTAGTCACTGTCACGGCTGCGATCTTCACCGATTTGGCCACACAATTTTCCAAGTTGCCAACACTTCCTACCCTTATAGTAGGGGACTTTAACTCAGTACTTGACCCTAGTTTGGATCGATTAAAACCCCTCCAATATGAGTCTAGGCTGTTTGGTCAGTGGTGTGCCTCCTTTGGTTATGTTGATCTATGGCGACGAAATCATCCTAAGGCCAGGGAATACTCCTGCCAATCCTGGACATACCGTATTCTTTCCAGGCTGGACTATGCTCTGGGGACCCCTGATCCGGTCTCATATATTCAGACTGTTACATATCTACCTCAGACGATATCTGACCACTCCGCCCTCAGTGTTGAACTGTTACTAGGCCATAGGCCCTCCTTTCGTGTGTGGAGACTCAGTCCCCTCTGGATCTCCACCCCCGAATTCCAGGAGCCGGTCCGGCAGGACATGTTCCACTATCGGGGGGACAATGCTGGATCCGCTTCCTCTGGCCCCACATGGGAAGCCTTTAAGGCGACAGTGCGGGGCTCCTACATTTCGAACATCGCCAATCACAGGAAGTCCTCTCAGGCTGCTCCTCTGGCCTTGGAGTCCACCCTGGAGACTGCCAGGGCCCAATACTCTGCGCTTCCCACCCTGGACTCCCATGGAGTCTTGGTGGGAGCGCACAGGGCCCTGGACCTCCATAGGGTGGATGCAATGCGGAAGCAGCAGCTGTATCTGTCAGCCAGGTTGCATGAATATAGTGGCAAAAACAGCAAAATGTTGGCCTATCTCTCCCGTACGAAATATATTGACAGGACCCAAGCCCGATAAGGACAAATTGTTGTGTGGGTCTTACCGTCCGATCTCATTACTTAATAGTGATGTCAAGGTGTTAGCAAAAATACTAGCTCTGAGACTGCAGAAGGTCATTCTTCACCTCGTTCATAGAGACCAGACTGGGTTTATGCCTGGTAAGAGTACGTATGATAACATTCGTCGTTTGTACCTAAATGTCCACAGGGCTGCCACTGACCAAAAAAAGTGTTCTAGTGTTATTGTTGGATGTGTTAAAAGCCATTGACACAGTCAACTGGTCCTTTCTTTGGGAAACTATGCATCTTATGGGTTTCAGCTCGCAATTTATCCCACCAATAAATTGGATCCCACCAATCTCAACAACTTACGTCCAATCTCCTTCTCCTCCAAACTTCTTCAAAGACTGGTCTACAACCGACTAAGCGACCATCTGACTATGAATAAACTTCTAGATCCTCTCCAGTCCGGTTTTCGCCCTCAACACTCCACGGAAACTGCTCTCCTTAAACTCTCAAATTACCTACTAATGGCTAAAGCCAATGGACACTATTCTGTACTACTTCTCCTGGATCTCTCTGCTGCCTTTGACACAGTGGACCACCCCCTCCTCCTCAAAAAACTCCACTCCTTTGGTCTCCGTGACTGTACTCTTCGCTGGTTCTCATCCTACCTATCACACCGCTCCTTCAGTGTCACTTACAACTCTACTTCCTCCTCTCCTCTTCCTTTTTCCGTTGGGGTCCCCCAAGGTTCTGTTCTTGGACCTCTCCTTTTCTCAATCTACACCACCTCCTTGGGTCAGTTGATTGCCTCCCATGGCTTTCAATATCATCTCTACGCTGATGACACCCAAATCTATCTCTCCACCCCCCAGCTCTCTCCATCTGTCTCCTCACGCATTACCAACCTACTAGCAGACATATCAGCCTGGATGTCACATCACTTCCTCAAACTCAACATATCCAAAACCGAGCTCATGATATTTCCTCCCTCAGGTGCCACTTCCCCTGCTTTCCCTGTCAATATCAACGGCTCAACTATCAACCCATCTCCCCACGCCAGGGTCCTAGGTGTAATCCTGGACTCTGAACTAACCTTTCGACCCCACATTCTATCACTATCCAAAGCTTTCTGCCTCAACCTCCGCAACATCTCCAAGATACGCCCCTTCCTAACCAATGTTACCACAAAGCTTCTAATCCACTCCCTGGTCATCTCCCGCCTCGACTACTGCAACTCCCTCCTCATTGGTTTACCTCTAAATAGGCTATCCCCACTTCAGTCCGTCATGAACGCTGCTGCCAGGCTCATCCACCACACAAACCGCTCAGCGTCTGCTACACCCCTCTGCCAATCCCTCCATTGGCTGCCACTCAGTCACCGAATTAAATTCAAGATACTAACTATAACTTACAAAGCCATCCACAACCTGGCCCCCAGCTACATCTCTAACCTAGTCACAAAATACCAACCTAATCGTTCTCTTCGCTCCTCCCAAGACCTCCTGCTCTCAAACTCCCTTGTCACCGCATCCCATGCTCGCCTTCAGGACTTCTCCAGAGCCTCCCCCATCCTCTGGAATGCTCTACCCCAATCCGTGTGAATTTCTCCTACTTTATCCACTTTCAGACGATCCCTGAAAACTCATCTCTTCAGAGAAGCCTATCTGGCCCCCACCTAACAACTGTACATTTATCTTCTCAATCAGCACATCACCCACAGTTATTACCTCTTGTATCTTTTGACCTTCCCTCTTAGATTGTAAGCTCTAAGGAGCAGGGCCCTCTGATTCCTACTGTATCAAAGTGTATTGTATTTGTACTGTCTACCCTCAAGTTGTAAAGCGCTACGTAAACTGTTGGCGCTATATAAATCCTGTATAATAATAATAATAATAAAGTGGGTCCGCCTACTCTATACCAACCCTAGGGCAGGGCTGGACTGGGACAAAAATTTGGCCCTGGACTTCTCCCAGAGCGGCCCACTTTAATTTTGCAAACATGCACAAAAACAGTATATAAAACTATACGCAGTTGCGCAATATGGATACTTATTGAGTTTGGGATGGATCTGAGGGAAGCGGTGCGGCCTCTGTATGGGCCATCAGAGCGACCCGGGGGAAAATTGACACCTTGCCCTTCGGTAGGGTGACCACATTTCCAGACTGCCATTCAGGGACAATTTTGCCAAGGACCAGGGAGGGAAGGTTGTCTCAGGGTTGACGGGGAATTCAACGGTGGGGGTGATTTGTCGGGTGAATGACTGGTGCTGGCAATGAAAATATCCTGACACCATGCTTAATATGGTGTCAGGATGATCAAATCACATTATTTCTATTACTACATTGTAATACATAATGAAATAGTTCAACTCACCAGAATGCAGAATCAGTGGGAACCATTGCTTGTTACCAGATGAAGCATGTCATTTGCCACCGCCACCTGCCACCAGATGCATCGTGTCACTTTCCACCATCGCCTGCCACCAGATGCTGCATATCACTTGCCACCGTCGCTTGCCACCACATGCAGTGTGTCACATGCCACGTCGTCTGCTGCCAGAGAGAGGGCAGGGAGAGAGGGAGCAGAGAGAAAGAGAAAGAGAGAGAGAGAGAGGAGGGGGCAGAGAGTGGGGGGACAGGGAGAGAGAGAGAGAGGGGAGGACAAGGAGAGAGAGAAAGGGGGAGAGAGAGAGAGAGAAAGTGGAGGGGGCAGAGAGAGAGAGAGAGAGGGGGGAGGGGGGCAGGCAGAGAGAGAGGAGGACAGAGAGAGAGAGAGAGAGAGAGAGGGGGGAGAGCGAGAGAGAGAGAGGGGGGAGAGGAGAGAGAGAGGGGGGAGAGGAGAGAGAGAGGGGAGAGGGAGAGGAGAGAGAGAGGGGGGGACAGGCAGAGAGAGAGGGGGGGACAGAGAGAGAGGGGGGACAGGGAGAGAGAGGGTGGACAGGGAGAGAGAGAGGGGGGACAGGGAGAGAGAGAGAGAGAGAGAGAGAGAGAGAGAGAGAGAGAGAGAGGGGGGGGGACAGGCAGAGAGAGAGGGGGACACAGAGAGAGAGAGAGAGAGGGGGATCAGGGAGAGAGAGAGGGGGGACAGGGAGAGAGAGAGAGGGGGACAGGGAGAGAGAGGGGGAACGGGGAGAGAGAGGGGGGGACAGAGAGAGAGAGAGGGGGACCAGGAAGAGAGAGAGGGGGACAGGGAGAGAGAGAGAGGGGGGGACAGAGAGAGAGGGGGAACAGGGAGAGAGAGAAGGGGGGACAGAGAGAGAGGGGGACCAGGAAGAGAGAGAGAGGGGGACAGGGAGAGAGAGGGGGGGGACAGGGAAAGAGAGAGGGGGAGACAGGGAGAGAGAGGGGGAACAGGGTGAGAGAGAGAGAGGGGGGGACAGAGAGAGAGGGGGAACAGGGAGAGAGAGGGGGACAGGGAGAGAGAGAGGGGGGGACAGGGAGAGAGAGGGGGAACAGGGAGAGAGAGAGAGGGGGAACAGGGAGAGAGAGAGAGAGGGGGGACAGGGAGAGAGAGGGGGAACAGGGAGAGAGGGGGGACAGGGAGAGAGAGAGAGGGGGGGACAGAGAAAGAGGGAGAACAGGGAGAGAGAGAAAGGGGGACAGGGAGAGGCAGGGGGAACAGGGAGAGAGATAGGGGGGGATAGGGAGAGAGAGGGGAGGGGGCAGAGAGAGGGGTCTGGGTCTGGTCAGTGACAGTGCTCAGCTCACTCACTTGAATGGTGCAGGAGGGGCTTTAATGTGGCTGTCGACTACTTGTCGACACCTCTTGTTCTTCATCGATGTAACGCACAAGCAGGGAGAGAGGGGCGGGAAGCGGTGTGTCACAAGCTGGCTCATATACTGCTGAACATAGCAGTGTGCGAATCCCCTCTTCTAGGGCAGCTGTACCGAACACCAGGGATGTTCCGGAGGATGCAGCGGCCGTCGGAGGACTTCTGTCCCCGCCCACCAGCGTGACCTTTCAGATGCCTATTGCAGCAGCAGAGCCTATCGGCTCTGTGCAACAGGTGGTGGGCGGGCCGGAAACAGAAGCAGTGATACACTGAAGCACCATCCCGACCCAGTCCACTCCTGAATTGCCGCCTCGGTCCTATAGTAGGGCCGGCCCTGGGCAGTGCAGCAGTGCTCAAAATAATGGCTATGCGGGCCGTGCATTCATTATTTTGACAGGCTGTCACTGATACTGGCCCACTGAGCCATCGGCCCACCGGGAAACTCCTGGTAGTCCCGATGGCCAGTACATGCCTGCCCTAGGGCCAGGATAAGTACCAATAAGGATTTTTCTGATGTGTTTCATTTACAAAGGGGTACCAGGCAGGGCTGCCCGCTCTCTCTTCTGTTTGCACTGGCCATTGAGCCTCTTGCTCTGGCAGTGCGGCAGACGGCGACGGTAGGTGGCATCTGCTACGGTGAACTGTCTGAAAATATATCCCTATATGTGGATGATGCCCTATCTGAATGGCTCGGAACAATCCTTTATTTCCCTGTTGGGAGTGGTGGAGGAGTTTGGGAAGGTTTCCGGGTTAAGAGTGGGCTGGGATAAGTCTGTGGCATTTCCTATAGGCCCTAAGCTTGACTAACTACTTATCTCAATCCAAATTGACCATCCAACCCACATTTAAGTATTTGGGGATTTACATCAACGCAGACTTATCCATTTTTTAATCCCTCAATATTACTCTGATTATTACACATATGGAGACCAGGCTGCGTACCTGGGCCTCTCTACCTCTAAATTTAGTTGGTCATGTGAACATTTTTAAAATATATATCTACCTAAATTTCTTTGTTTTCCGGGCATCCCCAATCTTTTTGCTTAAAAAACTTTTCAACAAAATTAATTCACTCTTATCCTCCTTCCTTTGGCAGGGGTCAAACCCAAGAATTGCTAGGGCCTCCCTACAGGCCGCTAAGGTTGAGGGGGGGGGTTAGCCTGCCCCAACCTACGACACTACTTTATAGCGTCACAGCTTGCATACGTTTATGACTGGTTCCTGGAGGCCTCCTCATCCTGTTCCACATGCTCTTGCTGGTTCTGAGGCCTCACTTATTGATAATCTACATAGATCCATACCTAAACGTTGTTCCCATGGTTCTCCCATAGAAGTTAGCTGGCTAGCCTGGCATGAATGAAATAAGGTGATTACACAATCAGGTGGGGTGTCTCCCAAAGCCCCCTTATGGCACAACCCTAACTTCTTAGAGCTCCTGGGTCACCCAGATTCCCTGTGGTGGACACGACTTGGTGTCACCCACGCCTCTCACATTTTTGTTAATGATGCATTCATCTCCTTTGAAGACTTGAAGGCACGGTGTGGTGTGACTAACAAAGTCTTTTTTAAATATCTTCTATTACATCATGCCATCCGGGCACAATTCAATGGTCTGACCCAGGAGCTCAATGAATTACCTTTGGAATTGCTATTTTCATACCCAGACATTGAAAAACTGGTCACAACTATTTATTTACATCTGCAGGTTGCTGGGGTTAAACCCTTCCAGATTGCTCAGCGGAAATGGGTAGTGGACATTCCCGGGCTGGCCTCGGAGGGGTGGGAGGAGGCCTCGGAGGTCTGCTTATTGGGTCTAATGACCAATATGTACAGTTTAAATTTATACACCAGTTGCACTATACTCCTGCCAGGCTCGCCCCTATGGGTTATGACTCCGCTGCCTCCTATTTCAGGTGTGGCTCCACTGATGCATGCATATGTTTTGGTCCTGCCCAACCTTGTCAACATTCTGGAATGACTTATTCTCTTTTTTTGAAGACACCCTACATCTACCAGTACCTCGCACTCCAGAAGTCGGACTGTTGGGTGTCCTAAACGAGTTCCTACATAGGACCCATACTCGAACTCTGGCTCGCATAGTATTGTTTTACGCTCGGAAATTAACTTTGTTGCAATGGAAGAATGTATCTGCTCCTAATGTTCAAATGTTGTACCGCATGATTAATAAGATCATACCCATCTTTAAACTCATTTATAATGGAAGGGCTTGTCTCAAGAAATTTGCTAAGATCTGGCAACCTTGGCTTGATATAGCCGACTCCTTTTGGAATGACACCCCGCTTTCTCAGCAATAGGGGGCTTCTGTCCCCCTTTGAGGGGCCTGTGGTGTCTGTGGGCGGTTGAGTTCCCCAAGTAAGCTCAGTGCTCCTGTAGACTGGACGGTGATGAGCAGGAGCGGGGAGGATGGAGTGACTTTTTCCACCTGCAGTGATTGTAGGCAAGTGTGTGTGTGTGTGTATGGCTGTATTGGATTGTGAATGCAACCTTACTGTTTACAGCACTATGACTTACTGAAGTTGGGCCCTGTGCGGTCCACATCTATCAACCTAATATCATTTTATAAGTTTTTTCCTCCGTTGAGGAACTGGGATTTAATGACATCCGGTCGTTACTAGTAAGCCCTGTTCGGCTAATGTTAAGAGATAAGTGACATAGGTACGAGATGTAGCCGTTTATATATTTCGGTTATGTACTATAACTTTTTTCATAAACAATAAATAAATAAATAAATAAATATGTTTAAAAAAAAGTAACACAGGGCCGTATCGCAAAAAAATGGCCGGGTCATGAAGAGGTGACGTGGGTAAATGAAAAAAAAAAAATGTAAAAAATGCAAAAAAATATATATTTTTAAAAAATAAGAAACATTTAAATAATTAGAAAAAAGGCATCGTCAAGGAAAGAATATAAACAAAAAAGTCAGTGCTACTACCCATACATCACATAGAAAGCAGAGATCTTGGGTGCTCGATCCACAGTCGCTGGCTGAGTAGGGAAGTGAGGAAAAGATGATCCGCACTCCGTGATTGCTCTTAAAAAGTGTAATGTTTATTGACAAGCCACAGTGACCAAACGCAAATGAGAACAGTTGACGCGTTTCAGCCTATAAGGCCTTAGTCATAACCACACACATAACCACAGGGTTATGACTAAGTCCTTATAGGCTGAAACGCGTCAACTGTTCTCATTTGCGTTTGGTCACTGTGGCTTGTCAATAAATATTACACTTTTTAAGAGCAATCACCAGAGTGCGGATCATCTTTTCATCGTCAAGGAAAGTACTCTGTGAGATCTCTGTGAGAGGTTAATACCTGGAAGTGTTACACTGACACATTACTGAGCCTGTATTAACTTAAAATGAAAAAATTATTTAATAATAGGTCTAATTTAACATTTCTGGCCACAAGAGCCTAGAATTAGTCATGTGTTGTTGAAGAGCGATAATAAAAAAAAAAAGCACACACAGTCATAAGTGAATAGGTTTCTTTATTCTGAGTGAAAAAGCACATTCTGTGATACAAAGTATAAATATAATTTTCTTCATTCTAGAAGCAGCAACATACAGTTTACAGATGAAAGGGAAAAGGATGGAAGCATACTACAAAACGATCCCAGCAGTGACACGGGGGGTATAACTGACAACGTATCGCAACTCTATGAACATACACAGCACAAGTGGCTACCACTTCGATTCCTTTCTAGATTGTCCCCAATGGGATGACCTATCGGAATGCAATGCAGCATGGAGCCATTCAATTTGGAAACATCAGGGAACCTTTTGATTGTCCTCACTTTTACTTTGGCCTTGGCGACAGACTGCTGTCTCTTACAGACCTATATGGAAACCATTACACATCCCCAGTGCTGTCTATCCCAACCCTAAAATTGGTGCACTGGTGTCAGTCATGGGAGTAAAGGCCAAAATGTTGGGATCAGCCTTGAAAAAGAGTCAGGTGACTAATGCCAGGCAGAAACAACCTTCACAGGAGATGAGGACTGTAGGGAAGCAAGCTTTTTACTGAATTCTTGCTTACGTGTGGTCCCTAACCATGGTCCGTAGCCTGCGAGTCAGATGCTTCGGTTTGCTTTCTTTTAATCAGCCCATGGGGCACAATTCCCCCACTGACTCCAACAATGGGGCACTATTCCTTCCACTGTCAACACTCTTAGGGCACTATTTTTTCCATTGATACTATTGATGGGGCACTATTTCTGTCAATGGCTCCAGTGATGGGGACACTATCTCTCCCAATGACACCAACAATGGGGCACCATTCCTCCTACTGACACCAAACACGGGGCTCTATTCCTCCCACTGACACCAATGATGCACCACTATCCAGTGACACCAATGGTGGGGGCCTTTTGGCCTAAAAAGTTAGATGCCACCCATTCCTTTCTTTTAACCAGCCCATGGCACATAATTACCCTCACTGACTCCAACAATAGGGCACTATTCCCTTCCACTGTTACCACCCATAGGGCACTATTCCATCCAATGACACCATTGACGGGGCAGTATTTTTTCCAATGACAGAGCACTATTCCTTACCCTGACACCAACAAAAGGCCACTATTTCTTTCAAAGACACTAAGGATGAGACATAGTTCCTCCCATAGACACCAATCAAGGGGTATTATTCCTCCCATTGACATTAATGATGGGACACAGTTCCTCCCACTGACACCACCGATGGGGCACTATTCTTCCTACTGACAACAACTATGAGGCACTGTTCCTGCCATAGACACCAATGAGGGGGAATTATTCCTCCCATTGAGACCAAAGATGGAGCACTGTTTGTTCAATTATCATCGCGGATGGGGCATTATTCCTCTTCTCGCCACAGATGCTAGATTATTTTTTTGCTACTCCTGACCACAAACCCTGGGGCATTTTTTATTCCTGCTCCCCACTGAGGAATGGTGGTTGTTTACTCCTATTGACCACTGATGCCAGGGAATTTTTTTCCCCCATCTGTCCCCCCCCCCCAAAGTCTGAAGAACAGTGGGGGAGCATGGGTCAGGCCTTAACTCTTGGCGGGAGGTTGGTCACGTCATCCACTTGGGTAATCTCTGCCACCATGGAGTGGAGAGGTGGAGAAGGCAGAAAAATGGACAGGTGGTGAGCATAGTTGGGTTACTTTTCCTTGGTGGTGGGGTTTGGCTATCAGGACTATTATCCTAAATGCGCAAAGGATAGTGTGTCTTTAGGCCACTTAGCTAAAAACAGATTGGAAAACTGTTGATGGGGGCTGCAAACTAAAATCCCCCATGTATTGATTATACAAGCTATATGTTGCTCAACTGGCCTGCCTAACAGGACAGTACCTTCAAAAATTTAGTAAAGCGAAGAAGTGCACAAGCAATCTAATATTACTATTACACGCAGAGTTACGTTAATATACATGCCTTGAATCAACCAGCTTTTGTGATGCCGTGCAATTCTACAATGCCCAGACCGATGCAAGCCACACACAGGCAAATAAATGTCCAACAACACATATCTAGTAATAGTTGGTCACATTCAACTGGGCTTGTTCTGTAATGTTGAAGATGTTTCGTAGCTTCTCCCACCCACTTCTTCAGTTCTAATGGGTGTCAGGAGGATACCCCAACATTTATATCCACACAGGTAGAACAGACACCTAAATCCAATCACCGTGAAATGTGTCAAGGCAGATGGTGATTGCCCAAGAAAGGGATGGGAGATGTGAAAGTTGTGGAACCACCCTAGTTGACACCAACAATGGGGCGCTATTTTTCCAACTGACACCAACAATGGGGCCCTATTCCTTCCAATGATACTAGCAATGGGGCACTATTCCTTCCAATAACAGCAATGATGGGGCACCATTCCTTCCATTTGACATCAACGATGGGGGCCTACTTCTCCCAATAACAACAATGACTGGGCACTATTCCTCCTACTAACACCGTTCATGGGCACTATTTCTCCCACTAAGACCACTGACTGGATCCTATTCCTCCCAATGTAGATATTTGCCAGCACACCAAGGATCGGCACAAATTGGCGTCCAAACGGGTAGTTTATTGCATGATCACAACACAAAAAAAGGTGCAATGTTTCGGAGTCACGCAGGACCCCTTCATCAGGCATGTGACGAAGGGGTCCTGCGTGACTCCGAAACCTTGCACCTTTCTTGTGTTGTGATCATGCAATAAACTACCCGTTTGGACGCCACTTTTTGCCGATCCTTGGTGTGCTGGCAAATATCTACATTGTTACTTGAACCAGTATCCAGCTGGTTGTTGCTGCAGCACCCAAACCTTGAGAGCTTATACTAGGAACGCGTGCGATGGGAATATGAAGTATTACTATTCCTCCCAATGACACCAATGATGGACACTATTTCTCCTACTGATACCACTGATTGGGTTAAATTCCTCCCAATGACACCAGTAATGGGGCACTTTTCCTCCCTTTGACATCAACATTGACATCAACAAAGGGGACCTATACCTCCCAATAACAACAACGACGGGGCACTATTCCTCCTATTGGCACCATTGATGGGCACTATTTCACCCACTGATACCATTGATTGGGTCCTATTCCTCCCACCCACACCAGCACTGTTTGTGCCACTATCATCAAGGATGCATAGTTACAAAGTCACATAGTTAGTCAGGTTGAAAAAAGACAAGTTCATCTAGTTCAACCAAAAAAAATAAAAAATACAATCCCATATACACAATCCTTCACCCATAGTTACATAGGTTAGTCAGGATGCAGCATTACTCCTCTTCTCACCACAGATGCTAGATTATTTTTTTTACTATTCCTGACCATCAACCCTGGGGCTTAGTTAAATATTCCCAACCTTGGTGTCAGGAGATCTGTTCCACTATCAACAAGGATGAAGCATTTTTTTTTCCTCTTCTCACTTACCAAAGTTTATTTTTTTTATTACTCCTGACCACCAACTCTGAGGCATAGTTAGATAATCCCAACCTTGGTGTGAGGAGATCTACGAAGCCCCATGACTCTAACGATTAACACATAAACAGACTGCCGCCAAGGCTGCAGTTATGTAACTAAAACAGGGTGGCTCCACCTCCATCCTGTTCTTGGACAATCAACATCTACCTTGACAAGTTCCATTATTATTGGAATAAATCAGGCTTTCTCAACCTTTTCAACACAGAGGAACCCTTGAAATAACTTTCCAGTTTGAAAGAACCCCTGCTAAAATGACTATATCTACAACTCATGATAGATTACCGTGAAGGTCAGTGGGAGGAATGATCCTTTCACTTGTGGTTATCAGAATTACCCCCTTACAGATACTTAAAAAGATCAATGGTGTCAGTGGGAACTTATCTAAGAGGCAAAAATTGCTCAAGGAACCCCGAGCAACCTCTGGGGGAACCCTAGTTACGAAACCCTTGACTAATGTGTCAATGCTACCTGTGTGGATATAAGGGCTGCAGTAGCTTTCTGAATCTTATTAGAAGTGAAGAAGTGGCTTGGAGAAGCTTTGAAACATTTTCAACATTACAGCACCGCTCCACTGAGACTAAGTACTACTACTAGATAAACATGACCTGGATAAATGAGAACCTTCACAGACGTCCAACAAAACAGCAATATCTTCCTTCCCATGTGAGGACACCACTGTTTTTATGCACAGCTGCTGAGCCAGAGAACAATTTTCAGCAGGTTGGAACAGGGTTTCTCAACCAGGATTCCATAGAACCGTAGGGTTCCTCTAGAAGTTTCTAGGGGTTCCTTGAACTGTGGCTGATTGACCTCTCATCTGATGATGCCTTGGTCCAAAACCACTTGGCAGAGCCAGTATCATGACACCATTGATCTTTTTAACTCTTTGGAAGGGTGGCCTTCTAACCATCGATGTAAAGGGCATTCTTCCCGTTGACCACCAGTGGGTTCCTCTGGGGTAAAAGGACTGAGAAAGTTTGGTCCAGACCAAGGTTTCTCAACCAGGGATCCATGGAACCCTAGGGTTCCTCCAGAGGTTGCTAGGGGTTCATTGAGCAATGAGCAATTTCTGCTTCTCAGATAAGTTCCTACTGACACCAATGATCTTTTTAGCTATCTGTAAGGGGGTAATTCTTCCCAATAATCACAAGTGTAAGGAGCATCCTTCCCACTGACCATCACAGTATGTATCATGAGTTGTAAATATAGTACATTTTAGCGTGTGTGTGGGGGGGGATTCCCTGAGACCGGGGAAGTTATTTCAAGGGTTCCTCCATGCTGAAAAGGTTGAGAAATGCTGGGTTGGAATATAACGCGCATGGTCACCTGACTGTCGTTGCCATCTGCAACTTTATTTGATGCATGAGTGCGTAAGGAGCATCCTTCCCACTGACCATCACAGTATGTATCATGAGTTGTAAATATAGTACATTTTAGCGGGGATTCCCTTTAGACCGGGAAAGTTATTTAAAGGGTTCCTCCATGTTTAAGAGGTTAAGAAACGGTGGGTTGGAATATAATGCGCATGGTCACCTGACAGTCGTTGCCATCTGCAACTTTATTTGATGCATGAGTGCGTGGCATTGCTTCCGAAACATTGGCTTGCCTATGGCAAAGATAAAAAAAAAAAAAAAAAAAATGAAATATATATTTTTCTTTACAGTTGTGTCTCCCTTTAAACCTGTTATTAATACATCTTTAGCTCATAAAATACAATTTAGCTTTATAAAAAATGGAATATATACGGAATAAAATAAAAAAACACTTAAGTGAATAATTCCGACATATATATGAGACAGGGAAAAAAATAATTTTGTCGAATGTCTGCTTATTTGTGGTTCTTTACATGCAATCAAGACTATTAAAAAAATAAATTAATACATGTGATTAATAAAAGCGTATAAAAATATTTTCAGCCTTAAGTGTCACAATTAAAAAGAGAGAAAAAAAAAAAAACTCATAAAAGGATGCAGGAAATAAAAAAAATAAAAAAGCATTGGCGGTTGATGGAAAGCAGCTAATTTTCAAGGTTATGCGGCAATTATCACAATAGGCATTCTATATTATTACCGGAACGGCACTCTGTAGTACATTCGTGGCGTGTGATACGTGGATAAACATAGCACCTTTTCACACACGGGAACATGACTGGTAATTAACCCATCCGACAGACCCTGCGGGGGTTAATAAACGTTGTTATGGATCATAATTTGAGAGCCTGCGATGGGGCGGTATGTGTGTTTGTGTATCGGAGGCAGATTAATGGCGCGCAGCGTGATTTTTTTCATATATACATTTCTCCGTCTTAATTCTCCCAGCGGGTAATTATAAGCTTGCACTCATTATTCATTAGCAGAGTTTTGCAAAAAAACTATTATATTATTAGCGCTAACCAGCTGCAGGTTTTCATTTATCAAGCGGCAAAGAACTGTCTGCAATCCGGCAGAAAATTCCTACATGGAAACGAAAAGGGGGCTGAAATATTTAGATTAGACCCTGAGTGCTAGATTAAAGCTGAACTCCAGATGCAAAAAAATATTTAACCACTTCAGCCCCGGAGGATTTGGCTGGCAAAAGACCAGAGCACCTTTTCGCGATTCGGCGCTGCGTCGCTTTAACTGACAATTGCGCGGTCGTGCGACCCGGCTCCCAAACAAAATTGACATCCTTTTTTTTCCCCCACAAATAGAGCTTTCTTTCGGTGGTATTTGATCACCTCTGTGATTTTTATTTTTTGCGCTATAAAAAAAAAAGAGCGACAATTTTGAAAAAAAGCAATATTTTTTACTTTTTTGCTATAATAAATATCCCCAAAAAATATAAAAAAGAAACAAAACATTTTTTTTCTCAGTTTAGGCCGATATGTATTCTTCTACATATATTTGGTAAAAAAAAAATCGCAATAAGCGTTTATTGATTGGCTTGCGCAAAAGTTATAGTGTTTACAAAATAGGGGATAGTTTTATGGCATTTTATTAATAATTTTTTTTTTACTAGTAATGGCGGCGATCTGCGATTTTTATCTTGACTGTGACATTATGGCGGACAGATCGGACACTTTTGGCGCTATTTTGGGACCATTCACATGTATACAGCGATCAGTGCGATTAAAAATGTACTGATTACTGTGTAAATGTGACTGGCAGTGAAGGGGTTAACCAGGAGGGGGCGCTGCAGGTGTGTCCTAGGGATGTGTTCTAACTGTGGGGGGGGAGGGGCTATGTGTGACACGTCACTGATCACCGCTCCCGATTACAGGGAGCAGAGATCAGTGTCACTAAGCAGAACGGGGAAATGCTTGTTTACATCAGCATTTCCCCGTTCTTCCTCTCCGTTAGACGATAGCGGGTACGGTCGGACTTACGGAGCTCACGTCCGTAACAATAACGTGATTTCGTGCAGCGGAGCCAACCTGCCGCAGTAAAACTGCGGCGGCTGGTCCGCAAGCGGTTAATCTAAATATATATATATTTTTTTAAAAGCCACAAAGGATATAAATCCACTTTGTGTACACTAAATGCCTTTGTAAGTCAAGATATTATCTTGTAAGAGTAGCAGTGACGTCATCACTGTGCTGTGCATAACCTGTGCAGAGAGCAGCAAGCTCCACCCGCTAAAGAGAACAACAGGAAGGGGCGGAGACAAGACCAGTCATCCTGCGCAAGGAGAAAGAGCAGATATGTGGGAGGGGCCCAGCAGGCCCCACCTACAACAAGCTGCCTGAAGAAAACTGCTGGAGGGGGCGGAGACAAGACCGGTCACCCTGCACAAGGAGAGAGAGAGCAGAGCTGTGGGAGTGACCCAGCAGGCTCCACCCACTACAGGCTTCCTGCAGAAAACTGCAGGAGGGGGCAGGGACCAGACCAGTCACCCTGCACAAGGAGAGAGGGCAGCAGGGAGCGGTCTTTAATGCAGGAAGTCTCACTCTGAATTACTGTACAGGTAGAAATACACAAAACACACCAGGTTTCAAGAATATTTTTGTGAATTTGGAGTTCAGCTTTAAGCATCATTTTATAATTAAAGTGTATCTAATGCCCAAATATTTTTTTGCATCTTGGATAGAGTGGGAAAAGGTTAAAAACCCTGGGCTGCTTTTTTTTTTTTTTGCCTTCTGTGTCACATTTTCCCATCACTTCCTGTTCTATAACAATGACAGGAAGTGAGTGGAAATCTCACTAGAAATTCCCAACTTTGTTGTCACCAGTGTCATCATTGGAAGATTTCCCCTCCTAGTGACAACTGAAACATTTGAATTTTCCTTCATTTTTTAGTCCTGGTCACCAGGACAAGTAGAGAGGGCGAATCTACCCAGCGGGGACAAAAATAGAAATAAAAATCTGGCAGAGGTTCTAACCCCTCACCAATCCATCCAAAACTAAAACTAAATGTTTTGGCTTTAGATGCACTTTAAGTTCGATCGTAAGCTATGCATAATCATCAAATCTACCTTTTAATTCAATATAAATATTCAGCTTAAAACAGATTGGGAGGGCTGATAGGACAGAGGTCCCTTTTTTTTTGTTTGTTGTCATTTTCTTTTCTTTTTTTGTATGTAACAAAAACATTTAAAAAAAAAATTATTTGATTAAAAAAAAAAAAAAAAAAGAAGCTATGCTTAATTTTATACGGTTTTAGGTCTTCGCATATCATTTATGTGCCTCCCTGCAGTCAAAGGGGATGCTATTTAAACATCTGGAATCAGCTGCACGCCCTAAAAAGTACATTTAAGCTTTAAAGTTCTAAAGTTTTCAAAAAGTCTTTTAAAAGTTTTAAAGTAAAGACTCTTTGTGGTTTGGAAACGGTAAAAGACTACTCCCCCCCCCCCCAATTTACAAAATATTCATATAGATAACATGATATAGCTGTCCTAAATCGATTTCAAGTCAGTTGTTCCAGAAAATAAAAATTTAAATAAATAATAATAAAAAAAAAAAATTCAATTTTGAAAAAGCAGTCATCACGAATTAAAAAAAAAAAAACAAAACGTTGTAAAACTGGGATTGTTTTTTCCTTTTTTCGATTGTGTGTAGAACATAAAATAAAATAAAAAGTCAAATTTTGAAAAAGCAGTCATCACAAATTAAAAAAAAAAAAAAAAAACTTTGTAAAACTGTGATTGTTTTTTCCTTTTTCCGATTGTTTGTAGAACATAAAATAAAATAAAAAGTCAAATTTTGAAAAAGCAGTCATCACAAATTAAAAAAAAAAAAAAAAAAAAAAAAAAAACTTTGTAAAACTGTGATTGTTTTTTCCTTTTTCCGATTGTTTGTAGAACATAAAATAAAATAAAAAGTCAAATTTTGAAAAAGCAGTCATCACAAATTAAAAAAAAAAACAACTTTGTAAAACTGGGATTGTTTTTCCTTTTTCCGATTGTGTGTAGAACCATTTCTTGTGTCTATTTTTCCATCTTAAAATAATCACACACAATAGGCGCACGCATTTCCTTTACCCGAAATTTGTGTTTTAGCATTAAATTAGAATGTACTATTCCTGTTAGATAAAGTCAGTTCCGTTTATGAAATGATTGTTGGAAATAGCCCTGAGTCTGATATCTGGTGGATGTAAGGTAGCACTGGAATGAAAGATGAGATTTTTATCTGTACAGAAAGGTGGTTCTCCTTTAAGGTGAACAACCTAGAAGTGGAGGTCCAATATATAGAGACCTGTTATAAGTCTTTGGCTGCCACACAACAAATAATGTGTTTTTGAGCATAGAAATAAGAGCGCCCAGTAGGAATGGTCACACAGCTCGACAATTATTAAAAAAAAAGTTTTTGATTAAGAATATCCAGTATTTTTTAGGGGAAAAAGGTGTCCCTATTCTTCAGGGCTTACATATAAAAAAAAAAAAAAAGTTGTCCCCATTCTTCAGGGCTCACATTTGAAAAATAGAGAAGACAGAAAAAACAAAACTACTTTTATTACTTTTATTATTATATTATTATTATTTTTTTTTCTGTCTAATTTTATATATTAGCCCCGAAGATTAGGGGGGCCGTTTTCGCCCCTGAAATGTGTTGGTGGAAGTGTAAACGCAATTAATAAATTGCCCAATTTCTTTTGACTATTTTCCACATTTTACAAAATGATATTGATTCCTGCCTTTTCATTATTACTATAATTATTATTATATTATTAATCATTAAAGGCAAGAAGCAATAAAATATTGTGGAAAGTGAAAATGACATAATTTGTACAGTTTTTTTGACTATTTTCCATCTTTTTACAATATTTTAGTGATTCCCGTCCTTTATGATTACAAGAATTATTATTATATTATTAATCATTAAAGGCACGAAGCAATAAAATATTGTGGAAAGTGAAAATGACATAATTTGTACAGTTTTTTTGACTATTTTCCATCTTTTTACAATATTTTAGTGATCCCCGTCGTTTATGATTACTATTATTATTACTATATTATTAATCATTAAAGGCATGAATCAATAAAATATTGTGGAACGTGGAAATTCTTAATAAACTGTACAATTTTATTGACTATTTTTCACCTTTCACAATATTTTATTGATTCTTGCCTTTTACGATAACTATTATTATTACTTTATTATTCATCGAGTAATGCATAAAATAATAAAGTGCTGTGGAAGGTGGAACTGTACAATTCTATCAACTGCTTTCCACCTTCCACCAACATTTTTAGGGGGGAAAAGGCCTCCCCATTCTTCAAGGTCAACATGTAAAAAATAAGAGAGAAGACAGAAAAAAAACAATTCTGTTATTATTATTTTTTTTTTCTGTTTTCTCTATTATCTCTTATATGTTAGCCCTGAAGAATGGAGAGCCCATATTCACACACCCCCCCCCCCCCAAATGTGATGATAAGTAGTTGATGAAACTGTACAATTTTTATTGACTACTTTCCACCTTTCACAATATTTTTTTTTGATTCTTGTCTTTTATAATTACTATTCTTATTACTATATTATTAATCATAAAAGACATGAATCAATAAAACATTGTGGAAGGTGGAAAACAGTAAAATTGTCTTCTTTATCATCTTATCTATATTTGCCCTGAAGTAGGGGGGGGGCTTTTTTTTGCCCCAAAAATGCATGGGCTTTTCTTAATCAATTTTTTTTTTTTTTGAATTATTACTGTATTATTAATCAGAAAAGGCATGGATCAATAAAATATTGTGGAAGGTGGGAAAATAGTAAAATTGTCTTCTTTATCATCTTTTATACGTTTGCCCTGAAGAAGGGGGGAGGCCTTTTTTTTCCCCCAAAAATGCATTGGCTTTTATTAATCAATTTTTTTAAAATTATTACTGTATTATTAATCAGAAAGGGCATGGATCAATAAAATATTGTGGAAGGTGGAAAATAGTAAAATTGTCTTCTTTATCTTATATATGTTTGCCCTGAAAAAGGGGGGAGTCCTTTTTTTTCCCCCAAAAAAACCCATTGGCTCTTCTTAATCAAAAAACATTTAATTATTACTATTTTATTAATTATAAAAGGCATGAATCAACAAAATGTTGTGAAAATGTTGTGAAGGTTGGAAAATAGTAAAATCGTCTTCCTTATTATCTTATATATGTTTGCCCTGAAGAAGGGGGGGGGCCTTTTTTTTGCCCCAAAAATGCATTTTAGCTTTTATTAATCAAATATTTTTTTTAAATGATTACTGTATTATTAATCAGAAAAGGCATGGATCAATAAAATATTGTGGAAAATAGTAAAATTGTTTTCTTTTTCATCTTTTATACGTTTGCCCTGAAAAAGGGGGGAGTCCTTTTTTTTGTCCCAAAAAACGCATTGGTTCTTCTTAATCAAAAACCATTTAATTACTACTATGTTATTAATCAAAAAAGGCATGAATCAACAAAATATTGTGAAGGTTGGAAAATAATAAAATCGTCTTCCGTATTATCTTATATGCTTGCCCTGAAGAAGGGGGGAGGCCCCCCCCCCAAAAAAAAACACATAGGCTTTTCCTAATCAAAAAATATTTAATTATTATTGTATTATTAATCAGGGATGAATCAACAAAATATTGTGGACAGTGGAAAAATAGTAAGAAAGGAGTTAGACCTTTTTTTGCCCCAAAGTACAAAAAAAAAGGTCTCCCTTCTTTTTCAGGGCAAACATAAATAAGATAAAGAAGACAATTTTACTATTTTCCACCTTCCACAATATTTTATTGATTCATGCCTTCTCTGATTAATAAATACAGTAAAAAAAATTTAATAATAATCAGCTATGTGACCATTTTCACTAGGTGCTAACCCTATAATCAAACTAACAGGCCAATTTATAGAGAGCTGCTTTTCATTTCTCAAAAAAAAAAAAAAATTAACAGCCAATTCTTTTTCTATAAAAAAATGAAATGTAGAGTTAAAAAAGACAAAAGGCATATCAGTTGGACTAAACATAGAGAAAATATATATATATATATATATATATATATATATATATATATATATATATATATATATATATATTATATATATATATATATATATATAATAATAAAAAAAATGAATGCCAGCTTAAGAAACCTTCAACCTCCCTCCTTTGAAAATATCGGACCTTTATGATGGATTGCATAAATCAACAGTGAAAATTTCAGTAAAAAAGGCACAAAAGGGGAAAATAATGCATTAAGGCGACTAGGTGGTGCTGAGTATTTTGGGAAATAAGTAGGCTCCTCATCTCCATCTAGTGGCCATAATGCAGTATTTTTTTCCCACTTACACAGTTTTTTTCAATGGATAACATTTGATCTGCAGACTATACTTGCAGTTTTAATAGATGGACAGCTATGCAATTATTTTTTTTAATAAATACAACACTTTTAAGTTTTTGGTAGGCTAACCCTGTAAATCACTTTGAGGTGTATTTATAAAAAAATAAAACGGCATGAAAATCTGATCTGTGTGCATGGGGCAATCGAATGTCCTCAGGCTATATTTTCTGCCGAATGAATGTTATTTAAAAAAATTTAAAAAAAGGGGGAAAATAATGAATTAAGGCCACTAGGTGGTGCTGAAAATTTTGGGAAAAGGGTAGGCTCCTCATCTCCATCTAGTGGCAATAATGCAGTATTTTCCCCATTTGCTCTTTTATCCAATGGATAACATTCAATCAACAGAATTTACATGCAGTTTTAATAGATGGTCAGCTATGCAATTATTTTTTTTATATAAATACCCCACTTTGAGTTTTTTGGTAGGCTAAAACTGTAAATCACTTTGAGGTGTATTTATAAAAAAATAAAAAATAAAATGGCATGAAATTTTGATCTGTGTGCATGGGGCAATCAAATGTTCTCAGGCTATATTTTCTGCCGAATGAATATTATTCAAAAAAAAAAAAAAAAAGCAGTGTTAGGGGAAAATAATGCATTAAGGCCACTAGATGGTGCTGAGTATTTTGGGAAATAATTAGGCTTCTCATCTCCATCTAGTGGCCATAATGCAGTATTTTTCCCCCACTTACACAGATGGACAGCTTATGCAATTATTATTTTTTTTAATAAATACACCTCTTTGAGTTTTTGGAAGGCTAAACCTGTAAATCAAAAACATTCATGACTGTGACTAAAAGCAGCAGCCAGAATGAGTGTGATTCCAGAACGATTGCCGC
This sequence comes from Aquarana catesbeiana, assembly GCF_042186555.1. Classification (NCBI taxonomy): domain Eukaryota; kingdom Metazoa; phylum Chordata; class Amphibia; order Anura; family Ranidae; genus Aquarana; species Aquarana catesbeiana. The sequence continues at coordinate 22,591,214 of NC_133334.1, forward strand.
CATCCTAACCATACAGATTAATAAATGATCCCTATAACAGCGGGGGGAACTTCGTTAGCCCTCGCTAATTTGAAATGCTTTTTTTTTTTTTCTTTTTTTTTCTTGCGAGTCGCCTTTTTTTTTTACGACTCACAATATCAAGTTTCTTTGTGCAATAGAAAATAAAAATAATACAAAAATGTTCCCTTTTTTTTTTTCTTCTTTTTCTCCAGCGGTAAGTAAACACCACTAACAGGAATGAAGAAGTATCGATGGATCATTATCTTTAGATGTGAATTCCGGAGGTCGAGTGCTTTTTTTTTTTTTTTACTCCAGACTTCGATACTTGGTGAAGAGATTGTACAAGACGCGGAGAGTGGATTTCAAGTCGCAGTTGACAATGTCTGTAGGTAGAACACAAAAGCCAGGAGGTCAGAATTCAATTCAAAAGAAACATTAGCGCGGAAACGGCAACAACAATAACATAACCGACCTTCCGGCCTTGGCTTTGGTTTCTCCAGACCGCCATCTTGCATGAGCTCAAAGGAAAACGATACATTGAGGACCTGACAATAGGAAAATCATTTTTTTTTTTTTAATGTTATCCAAGAACAGTTCAAGGCAAAAAAAAAAAAAAATCCTCTACATTTAATTTGGTATTCAGTCTAAAGTCCTAATGCCCAACCTACAGCCCTAAGGCCATATGCATCCCCCCCCCCCCCCCATTGGTTGCGGCCCTTGGACCCAGCAGTGAGGGGGGAGCATTGATTTGAAGAGGAGTATCGTTGTTATGGCAGCAGATAGCTACCATCACCCCGGTATCCTCTTCTTCAGCGAGCGGTCCGGTTTCAGATAAAAGTGGTCTCTGCGGCGAATTCGCCGCAAGATCACTTTTATCGGCGGCGGGAGAGGCCCCCCCTCCTCGCCGTGCTCCGGTGCCCTCCGCCTCTGCCGACGGCTCCGGATCTTCACCCTTGCTGGGCATGGAGACGAGTGAGAGGAAGATGGCCCCCACACCCGTCTCTATAACATTGCAGGGCGGAAGTGACATCAAAACGTTACTTCCGCCTGTAGCTCTTAAAGGGCCATTTTTTTTCAATTATTTTTTTAAATGACAATTTTTTTTTTTTTCTATTGCATTTTAGTGTAAATATGGGATTTGAGGTCTTTTTGACCCCCAGATCTCATATTTAAGAGGTCCTGTCATGCTTGTAATAGGAATAAAAGTGACATTTAAAAAAAAAAAACAATGTAAAAATTAAAAGGTAAAATAAATAAGAAAAAAAATGTTTTCCTTGTAATAGGAATAAAAGTGACATTTTTTTAAAAAAGCAGTGTAAAAATTAAAAGGTAAAATACATAAGAAAAAAAAAATTTTTATACGCGCCCCGTCCCGACAAGCTCGCGTGCAGAAGCGAACGCATACGTGAGTAGCGCCCGCATATGAAAACGGTGTTCAAACCACACATGTGAGGTATCGCCGCGATCGTTAGAGTGAGAGCAATAATTCTAGCCCTAGACCTCCTCTGTAACTCAAAACATGCAACCTGTAGAATTTTTTTAAATGTCGCCCATGGAGATTTTTAAGGGTAAAAGTTTGTCGCCATTCCACGAGCGGGCGCAATTTTGAAACGTGTTAGGTATCAATTTACATTACCTTTCACAATATAAAACAAAATTGGGCTAACTTTACTGTTGTCTTACTTTTTAATTGAAAAAAGTGTATTTTTTTTCAAAAAAAGTGAGCTTGTGCGCAAATACTGTGTGACAGAAAGTATTGCAACGACCGCCATTTTATTCTCTAGGGTGTTAGAAAAAAAATGTATAATGTTTGGGGGTTCTAAGTAATTTTCTAGCAAAAAAAATGTTTTTAACTTGTAAACAACAAATCTCAGTGGTTAATAAGTCATCTCTAGAAGCTTAAAGCGGAACTTCAGTAATTTTTTCATCTTTCCATCTATTAAATCTTCTGCCCTTGTTGTTGTTTTAACTTTGGATAGTAAAACATTATTTTTCTGCCAGTAAATCCCTTATACAGCCCACTTCCTGTTTCTTGTCTAGTCATTAGCCTAGGCTTATGATATCATACACAGCTCTTTCAAGAGTTTGCCAGGAAGGGAGAGGGGGATGAGTCATAAGAGGGTCAATGAGAGCTGCAGAGCTGGAGGTGTGCCTCTGTGTAAATCCAGGAAGTGAACAGGCAGCAGCTTTAGCTGCCCACAGTTAAAATGGCTGCAGCCATACTCAATGGAGGGAGATTTCTGCAGCATATTTGGCAAGTACAGAATCACAGTATATATAAAATAATATTGCAAAGTGGTTGGAGGGAAGCTTTCCGAATGGCAAAGATGTTTTTATTAAGAATTATGTGAGCAGACTGCAGTTCCTCTTTAATACCATAAATAATAACACATTCGATTTTTCACTCCAGCAGTATATAATGAGTTTGGAAATTGTGGAGAAATGCTTATATAATGCATTACAATTTAACTACACCCATTCGATTTTTAGACGAAAAAAATGATTTTAGTCGACCAAAATGTACTGGACCAAAAAAGTGTCACTTGGTGTCCAGTTTGTCCGTCGCAATGTCGCAGTCCCGCTACAAATCGCTGATCGCCGCCATTACTATTAAAAAAAAAAAAGTCCCTAAATCTATCCCATAGTTTGTAGACGCTATAACTTTTGCACAAACCAATCAATATATATATATATTTTTTTTTACTTTCTGGTATAAAATATTTCCAATAGAAGAAAAAGTAAAAAATTTTTATTTCTTCATAAATTTAGGCCAATATGTATTCTGCTACATGTTTTTGGTAAAAAGAAAACAAACAAAAAAACAATAAGCGTATATTGATTGGTTTGTGCAAAAGTTATAGCGTCTACAAACTATGGGATAGATCTAGGGACTTTTTTTTAATAGTAATGGCGGCGATCAGCGATTTTTAGCGGGACTGCACACATTGCGGCAGACAAATTGGACACCAAGTGACACTTTTTTGGGGACCAGTGACACCAATACAGTGATCAGTGCTAAAAAAAAATTGCACTGACACTGTATAAATGACACTGGTAGGGAAGGGGTTAACATCAGGGGGCGATCAAAGGGTTAAATGTGTTCCCTGTGTGTGCCTTCTAACTGTAGGGGGGAATGCATTGACTAAAGGAAAATAGAGATCCGTGTTCCTGCTTAACAGAAACAGGAGATCTCAATTTTCCTTTCTGGCAGAACTGCGGTTTGCCTTGTTCACATAGGCAAACTGCCGTTCTGCCTCTCTACGAACGATCGCCATCGCGTCCGCCGGAAAACCGCTGATTAGTTCCCACCGCGCGGGGTCTCCGGCGGCGCACACGCGCGCACGAGAGCCGAGGACGAGAATCACGTACAGGTACGTGATTTTACGCTAAAGGGCCCGCCCTGCCGCAGTAAATGTACGTGGGTGGGCCGGTCCTTAAGCGGTTAACAAAAAGTTTTTGGGTTCCTTTTAAATCCATCTCAACATTACCTGTCAAGTTATACTTTCTAGTTACAAATATAAATGATAACTTTAATTCTTACATGCGTTCTGCAGAAAAAAAACGAAGACAATGTAACTAATTTACATGAATGATATCAATTCTACTTTTGTATTAAACTATTGCAGGTTTCCAGCCAATGGTTACCTTCTGTTCAAAGCTGTCGGGAGTCAGAAAGAAATTGTAAAGGGGAACAAAGTATCCTTCCAGAAGACCCATCAACAGGACCAGATACACACCATCTGCAAACTGAGACCAACACAAACATATTTCAAAACAAATTTCCCAACTTCCAAATTGGTACACAGCTAAGGACAAGTATATTTACAGAAAAACTCCCACCTGAAATTAAAAAAAAAGTCTTTCTAAATCCTCCAGGGGCCCCAGTGCACATAACACTTGTGCCTGTTGAAATCTGTTGCAGGGGTTCAGAAATAAATGTACATTTTTATTTCCGTTTGTACTTTCTGTAGCTCCACCCCAGACAGAAGCCCAATTTATTGGCAGTCCTATGGGGAAGAGGGAGGGGAGGGGGACAGAAAGAGTACAGGTAACACTGAAGGCACAGCCCCCTCGCTGTTTTACGTCCCTGCTCGCCGTATAGCCCTGTCCCTCCTCTTGGCCACTTTGTACTGGTAAAAGCCTGAATCCGCAAACTCCCACAGCCGACCAGATAGTTGGAGATGACTACAGTAGTAGCTGGTGGCTTGTGTTGTGAATGAGAGCAGCTGGAGAGCAGTGCTGCCATTCGCAAAAACTAGACATGTGCACTGCTGAAAAATTTGTTAGTTTTCGTTTCATTAGTTTTTGTTTTTTTTCGTTTTTCGGGTCAATCGTTATGATCGAAATTCGTAAATTCATAAATCCGAAAATCCGGAAATTCCAAAATTTGAAAAGTTGAAAGAAAGAATGAAAATCCGAAAATTTGAAAGAACGAAAATCGGAAAATTCAATAATTACTAACTAACTAATAATATCTAACTATTAGATTATAAGTATTGGAATTTCCTTTCAAATTTGGCTGTTAGTCAATTTAACGAATACGAATTTTCCGAAATAACGAAGTCCGCATCTAAACAAATTGAACGGAATGAATTAATAATAATAATAATAACAATAATAAAAAGTTTTTATTATTATTAATATTGTCATTTATTATTATTAACTCGTTACTTTCCATTCGTTCAGATATGGAATTCGTTACTTCGGATAATTCGGAACTTCGGATAAATTCGTATTCCTATACGCTCACTAAGAGCTAAATTTTAAATTAAATTCCAATACCTATCATTTAATATTTAGTAATAGTTAAGTTATTATTAGTTAGTTATTATTTCAGATTTTCAAATTTTCGGGTTTTTGAATATTCGTACTCATTTTCGTTCTTTTGAATTTTCGTTCTTATTTTTGGACTTTCTAATTTGTGAAAATTAGAATATTTCAATGTACGAATATTCAATCTTACGAATTTTCGAATATTCAAATTTACAAATATTCGGAAAAATTTGTTAAACGGGTTTCCATTAATTGGGATATTTCCGAAGTAACGAATTTGTTGAAATTTGTTAAAAAACTAATTTGGAACAAAACAAATTGCACATGTCTAGCAAAAACCAAAGGGGGGAAGGTGATGTAAAGGGAGGGTGGGGGATGTGTGTGTGGGGGGGCAATGCTATGGGGGTGTGATGTGAAGAGTGCAGAGCACACTACTTTGTGTGTGTGGGGTATTTGTGATGTTGGGGGGGGGGGGGCGGTTGCGTGCTGTGAGGGGGGGGGGTTTGTAATGTGCTGTAGTGTGGCAATGCTGTGTGTGTGTGTGGGGGGGAGTGATCTGAAGGCGGGGCAGTTCTGTGTGGGGGGTGATGTGAAGAGAAGGCATGTGATGTGAAGGATAACAATGCTGTGTGTGTGTGTGTGGGGGGGGGGGGGGGTGTGATGTGGAGGGAGGCAGTGCTTTGTGTGTGTGTGTGTGTGTGTGTGTGTGTGTGTGGGGGCGGGGGGGTTGAGAAGAGAGTACAGGTGATGTGAAGGGAGGCAGTCCTATGGAGGGGGGGTGTTGTGAAGACAGTGGGTGATGTGAAGGGAGGCAGTGCTGTGTGTGTGTGGGGGGAGGGTGTTGTGAAGGGGGGACGGGTGATGTAAGGGGGGGCAGTGCTGTGTGTGTGTGGGGGGGGTGATGTGGAGGGAGGCAGTGCTTTGTGGGTGTGTGTGTGTGGGGGGGTGAGAATAGGGTACAGGTGATGTGAAAGGAGGCGGTGCTGTGGGTGGGGCGTGGTGTGAAAAGGGGGGGTGATGTGAAGAGGGGGGGTGATGTGAAGGGAGGCAGTGCTGTGGGGGGGGGGGTGATGTGGAGGGAGGCAGTGCTGTGGAGGGGGGGTGTTGTGAAGAGGGGGGTGATGTGAAGGGAGGCAGTGCTGTGGGTGGGGGGTGGTGTGAAGAGGGGGGGTGATGTGAAGGGAGGGTGTCCTGGGGGGGGGTGATGTGGAGGGAGGCAGTGCTGTGTGTGGGGGGGGTGATGTGGAGGGAGGCAGTGCTTTGTGGGTGTGTGTGTGTGTGGGGGGGGGGTTGAGAAGAGGGTACAGGTGATGTGAAAGGAGGCAGTGCTGTGGGTGGGGGATGGTGTGAAGAGGAGGGGTGATGTGAAGAGGGGGGGTTATGTGAAGGGAGGCAGTGCTGGGGGGGGGGGTGATGTGAAGAGGAGGCAGGTGATGTGAATGGGGGCAGTGCTGTGTGTGCGGGGGGGTGATGTGAAGGGAGGCAGGGGACAGTACCCTGGATTGGGGGGGTGATGATTTGAAAGGTGGTTGATGACTCTGAATAAAGGGGGTTCAGTACACTACTGTGAAGGGGGGGGGACAGTGATGTGCGGGGGACTGAGAACACTGAAGTAAGAACAGGATTGTGATATAAGGGGGGGGTATGTGATGGGAAGGATCTGAGTCTTCCCATAAACATGAGATTCGGACCTCTGTTGGAAGAAAATTTTACTGATCAGACCTCCATAAATTTTAATCCAATACCCCTGAACTAGACCAATATATTATCTCACCTGTGTCTCCAGCTCTGTCACTTCCAGGTTCAGCTTATTTAGGTGTTTGTTAACAAACGTGATCAAAGTCTGAAATGCAGATTAAAAAATACAGTAAATACTTGGTGTCCGAGCGATAGTTTGAGAAAATGAGCAGAATCCACTTAGAATAGAAAACAAAATGGTTTGGGTTCAGTTTTACGATAACTGATTTTATTTATTTGATACATTTTTTATTTTGTTATCCTAGTGTGATATCGGTGTGTTTGAGGCTGTTTTCTAATGTTTTCTTATTACTAGTTTAAATGCTGTTTATATTTTTAAAATGATGACGATATACAATCTTTGTTTTATCAATAAATATTTAACACATGACAAAGGATTCCCAGAGTTTCACAGGTTAGTTTAAAGGACTGTGTATCTAATGCCATTTTTTTTTCTCTTTTTGTTTTGCATAAAGTAGGGAAGGGTTTTAAACCCCTGCCCCTTTTTTTTATATGTCCCATATGAGGAGGTTTTCCTCCACTTTCTCATTCAATAATTTTATTGATTTTTTCCACAAAGGAGATATGAACAACTGGAAAGCCCACGCAGGAGCTAAAACATTTGTAGAAAACAGAGGTCACCACAGAAGTAACACATGGATTCAGACTCCCAAGGGGCAGAGTGTTCAAGGTTTGCATCAGAGTTGGTGGGCTGCAGGCCAAGTAGGCTGCCACAAGGGGTTGAAGAGTTCTTTTGAGTGGACAAAAATAAGTTCCGAGTAGGAGAACAAAAGGCAGGCAAAAGGGATAAGAGGGAAAAAGGAGGAGGGAAAAAGTAAAGAAGGGTTTATAAGGAGTCCCTGCAGACTTGGGTTCCTGTCCAAACGTAAGGCTAGAAATTTGATAGACTTGCAAGGTGTAAAGAAGGTAATTAAGCCATGGTACCCATATTTTCAAAAATTTGGGTTGGGAGTTAGACATTTTTTTGTTGACTAACGTTAGATTCATACGGTTTATGACTTCTTGTAAGTAGACCAAGCGCTTCTTCCAGGCCTTAGCTATAGTCTATTAGAAGAGATACGTTGCCAGTTTTTGTTGAGGGTAAAGACCTGGGGTTGGGCAATGAAGAAGAGCTAACTTAGCACCCCTAAGGACTATGAGGTGAAACAGGTTCTGGAAGACCGCAAAAATTCTGGACCAGAATGTTTTCCTCCACTTTCTGTCCACCAACAGTATAGGATATAAGAGAAGACCTCTCAAAAGTGAGCAAAATTCCAGCTTAGAGTTTTGGCACCAGAACAAGTGTCACCATTGGAAGACTCCTGGTTTAGTGCAACTCAAAATGGTAAATGTTCTTACTAGACAGGAAAAGAAAATTCCCCCCAATGGGGCACAGAGAGGAGTTTTAACCTTTCCCTGCTCAACCCAAAACTAGAAAAATTTACCTTTGGATAAACCAAATCAATCAAGGTGACCTCTTTGCAAGTTGAGCTTTGCTCCATTCCTTTTCCTGATGTTAACATAAGAAAAGCAATGTGCAATGATCTTGTGAACCCCAACAAGACTCACTAGTAACGTATCCAACATATCCCAAAAGGCCAAGATCAAGGGCACTTAGAAAAAAGCGATATCTAACCTTCTTTACTACATTCAGTTTATCCGGTGCATGGTCAAAGAGCGTATCAAATGCATCTCTTTCTGGAAGGAGAAAAAAAAAACATATAAAAACTCAATAAGCAGTGCTGGAGCACACATATTATTTGATAATTTCACCTCTTATTAGAGTAGAGTTTTGGTCTCCCAATAAACAAATATGTGCCGTAGCACTTAAAGTGGTTCTGAAGCCTAAACATGGTCCGGGTCTCGCTGGCTTTGCTGAGCCACCAGGAGCCATTGGCTCCCAGTGCTGTCCATCAAAGCCAGTGATGAGGGAGCATGGGGGGTGGGTGGGGACGAGTCCCGCTGTTTGTGTCAATGGACGCAGCAACGGGGCTCAGGAGCGAGCGCGCACAAGCACAAGTGCAAGTGCCCCCCATGGGAAGCCGCTTCCCATGGGGGCACTGGACAGAGAGGAGGGGCCAGGAGCACCAGCGGGGGACTCAAGAAGGGGAGGTTTGCGGCCGCTCTGTGCAATTCCAAAAATGTTTACCCTTACAATTGCTTTAAAGTGGTACTAAAGGCTAACTATTCTTAAAAAAAAGTTCCCTTCTTCTCCTACCTATCCTGCATACCCTGTATAAAAAAAAAAAATATCCATGGACTTAACTTTTAATAATCCAGTCCGGTCACATGATTCAGCAGCTCCAACCGTGTCAGAGAGCGCTCAACAGATGTGATTTCCCAGAGCCATGACGTCATCCATAGACTCCTATGGCCCACTGTTGTTGCTCCCTCCTCTCCCCTGCAGCAGCCACTCACTGACACAGGGGAGCCAGAGCTGCGGGATCACATGAATGGCCTGGGTTAAAAACAGGGTAAGTACACCGATCTTTTATATACAAGGTACACAGGATAGGTAGGAGGGGAAACAGAACATTTTTAAGAACAGTTAAAGTTAGCTTTTTCTAACTATAACTATTAACGGTGTAAATATCAGGACCGAGAATGGATGGACAAAGTTAGAAATTAATTGGCAGGAAAAATGATATACATTATATATACACTGTATATATACAGTATCTCACAAAAGTGAGTACACCCCTCACATTTTTGTAAACATACTTCTTTGGTCGACCATGGCGAGGCCTGTTCTGAGTGGAACCTGTCCTGTTATACCGCTGTATGGTCTTGGCCACCCTGCTGCAGCTCAGTTTCAGGGACTTGGCAATCTTCTTATAGCCTAGGCCATCTTTATGTAGAGCAACAATTCTTTTTTGCAGATCCTCAGAGAGTTCTTTGCCATGAGGCACCCTGTTGAACTTCCAGTGACCAGTATGAGAGAGTGAGAGCGATAACACCAAATTTATCACACCTGCTCCCCATTCACACCTGAGACCTTGTAACACTAACGAGTCACATGACACCGGGGAGGGAAAATGGCTAATTAGGCCCAATTTGGACATTTTCACTTAGGGGTGTACTCACTTTTGTTGCCAGCGGTTTAGACATTAATGGCTGTGTGTTGAGTTATTTGGAGGGGACAGCAAATTTACACTGTTATACAAGCTGTACACTCACTACTTTACATTGTAGCAAAGTGTCATTTCTTCAGTGTTGTCACATGAAAAGATAGAAGAAAATATTTACAAAAATGTGAGGGGTGTACTTACTTTTGTTACAGTATGTGTGTATGTATGTGTATTTATACATATATATATATATATATATATATCACTATATCTAACAAAGTTGCAAGGGTGAGGTGCTCGTCAGTCATAGATGTACGTGCAATGCAATCAGGCTTTCCCAAGGGCTATGTATACATATATATGCTGGACAAAATGCTTATCATATCATCAATCTCCTGGACATTTGGTCATGTGAGTTCTCCTAAAGCCAAGGATCAGAGTTCTAATTCTGCTTTTTAGTAGCGTTTTTGTGTGCGCACTACTGCAGGGATCCAGGAGCAGCATTTTCACCAGGAAAGGAACACATTTCAGCCTTTTCTTCTACTCTATATTATCCTTACATTTGAGTGCAGATCCTCTGATCTGGAGTTGAAGGCTGTGGAGCTGAAGGAGTGAAGGCCCGCAGGCTTATGTAATGAGCAATGTAGAATAATACTTAATAATAATATTAATAATTAATATTATTAATTCATAATAATAATTTCCACAAATACTAATTTCCCCAAATTATTCTCTACATTTAGTTCTGAAGTGTTATTCGAAGAGTGCAGTGATATGTGTGAAGGGTGGTTCAGGGACTCTCTGAAATGTGTATCATGCAAAATCCAAATACAAAAAACAATTCAAAAATATAAATTCTTACCATGTCTGCCCGATAAGGCCCTTTGGAGAGAGAAGAAAAAACTGATTAAAAATTGATCTTCAGATTACAGAACAGAACTATAGTCATTTCTACCTAATTATTTATTAGCTCAAAAATAAGAAAAAACAAGAAAGCTTGACTGTCTACAGACAGACGATGAGCACAGCAATGACATGCATGCTCTGTAGAGTGACCAGGCATTGCTGGGTTTGGTAGATTAAATATAATATTACAGTTTTCGGGGAGGTAACCCTCTATCTTCAATCATTTCCAAGTCTTGGATCCATAAAAAGTGGATCATAAATGTCAGGAGTCCTTATCTACACATAGCCTCTATGCTTTTTTATTTGGGGGAATGAGGGGCTTACGGGTGCTAGCTAAAGTCTGTATCAACTAGAAACATTACGCTGCTTATCTGGCAACATGGAGAGGTCAAAATGTTCCACAATTTAGAATGAGGTGGACCAAAAAAAATGAGAAAGCTCAATTCTGTCATTAGCAGCAATGCCCATCTCCAAAAGAATGCACTTCATTGTGGTAATCTTTATGGAGTTAGAATGCTTGATAAAAAGAGCCAACATGTTTCTGGGATCTGGTCCTCTTCATCAGGGCTACTCATAGATATATTTTGTAATAGCTAATAAAATAACAAATGGCCTGGACCTCATCCCCATTGGTTTGATTTACAGCTATTATAATTGGCCATTCTTTCTCCTTTTTCTAATATGTTAGAAACAAGCAATTCCCCTTTATGTAATTGAGTATGACTGTTACTTTACTACAGGTGCAGTGCACTCGTAGCCCCCCCTCCTCCACTGGTTGTGTGAGGGTAGTTTTTGTGTGATCCTTGCAAGGCGAGTTAACTCAATGCTTGCTCTCTGGGGGGTTGGCTCACCGTCTGGAAAGCAGAGAGAAAAAGGGAAGGGACAACTCCCCCACATCACGGCTATCCACAATCATTGGAAGCAACTCTACTGGTAACTATGTAATACGTGAAGATGTTCATAAATTGAATGTACTTATATATATTTCTTGTTTGTGTTGTTTTAAAAGATTGTGATACCCGCTTACACTTTTGCAGTTGTTAACCATCTGTCCTCTGAAGAAGACCCATTGGGGTCGAAACGCGTCAGTACATCATTAACAAATTTTGATCTTGTTGCTTTGGATACACTGTACTGTACATTGTTGCCGGCTTTTTAATAATTTTTTGTACCACAGCTCATGTCTTGACTTTTAATGTCAGAAGTGATTATCTTTTATAACTTTTGTACCAATAAAATTAAATGTGATTATCCCATTACTTTTTTAAATCATATATCATTGGCTGCATAAAAGCCCCGCTTAGGGTTTTTTTTTTTCGTTTTTCTTTTTTTAACTGGCCTGGTAGTTAAGGGGGAAAATCTTCCGGTCTGTAAGTGGTTAAATATTTTTTATGAAAACAATTAAATGAAAGAAAGAAAGCCATCATGCTTCGAGGGTACAGACACTGACCCTTCTTTAGTGCTTATATATATCATAGGACCTCAAAATTTACTGGCCTAAGTGGGATTTTGATAACACATGTGTATGTAAAACCCAATACTAGCAGCAAGTTGTACAACCTGCTGGTGACAGTATCTTTTTTTTTTTTTCCTTACACAAGTATTATCAAAATAACACTGCGGCCAGTCAATTTTAGGGTCACATGATACGTAAAAAAAACCCCATTCTGGACAATATGACCATCAGCGCGGCACCCTTTTTTGTACATGTTTAGCAAAACAGACTTCACAGGGGTTCCAATTAACAAGGTTTGGCTATGGATCCACATTAAGGTTTGGTATCCTTAAAGAAAAAAGGCCAAGGATAAATCCAAGGAAAACTCCAAGCTCACTTAACCGACCAATGCTGCTTGCTGCAATGGCCAGTTATAGGTGGGGGGCAGTGGCGTCTTTTTTCTATTATTGGTATCCCTAAAGGCTGTAGCATGGAGGAGGTGTCATTGCTTGGGAGGGTGAAGGAGGTTACAGGGAAGACTGATGTAGAACAGAAGTGTGTAAATGTCCTAAAATAGACCAGAGTCTCAGCACAGAGACGGGTCATCTGTCTCTGTAGGAAAAACTAATCCTGAAAATAGACTTTTTGGCTAATAATAAATATTAAAAAAAAAAGTCATTGTTTCCATCCAAGTAACTTTATAAATAGGGCAGGTCCTCTTCATGTACAGCATGTTCAGCGCCATAGAATGACCTAATTCCCTCATAGTTCTGCTCTCATTCGTAAAAACGAGCCTGGGACAATCACCCTTTTTGCTTTCCCCTATCCCCATCCCTTCATTCCTTCTGGGCTACTTCACGGGCCAAGTGAGAGGACACTGACTGCCACCTCCACCACCGCAGGTCCTCATTAGCATCAATGCATGAGCAGCCTTTCTCACAGACATCTGCGTCCGATTAAATGGTAGTATTACGTACTCTGTGTCACCAGTGATTTCCTCCTGAATCTGGCGCGACTGCAACATTCCATCCAGCTTCTGTACAGGAAAAAAGGCATTCATAGAAGTGATGAGTTAACATTACTTGTTACATATGCTAAACGCTTGGAACGAAAATCTCCCCCAAAAGTCCCACGTACATCTTTCAAAACGGCGGAAAGTTGTCTGCATGCATGAATAGGCACAATCTGCAATATAGGTATATGTAAGCCTTATTATTATTATTATTATTCTTTTTTTTTTTGATTTGCACAGACAAGGGAATGGTTTAAACCCTGGTTGGGTTGGGGATATCTGTGTCTTGCTAATGAGATTTGCATTTACTTCCTGTCCTAGGGCAGGGGTATGTCAGCTCCTTCAAAGAGCTGTAGCAGGCGTGCGCCCACTGTACGGTGGGGGACCCGATGCGCGTGGCCGGCAGCTGCGAAGTCCGCCGGCCACCCGCGATCACGGGAACGAGAGCCAGAACGGGGATCTGTCAATGTAAACAGACAGATCCCCGTTCTGACAGGGGAGTTAGAGAGAGATCTGCTGTTCCTAGTGATGAGGAACAGCGATCTTTCTCCTCCTCCAGTCAGCCCAGCCCCCATACAAAACACCTCCCAGGAAACACATTTGACCCCTTGATCGCCCCCTAGCGTTAACCCCTTCCCTGCCAGTGACATTAGGGCCTAGGGCAGGGGTCTCCAAACTTTTCCAAACAAAGGGCCAGTTTACAGTGCTTCAGACATGAGGAGTGGGGCAGACTGTGGCCAATGAATAAAGAAAATTGTTCTGGTATTGGTGGGAGTACACAATTCCTCAGACATGGTGGTCAGTGTGAGGAGGAAGAAAGTCCCATCTTTAGTGTCATTGGGGGGGAATAACACCCTATTGTTGGTGTCAGTGGGAGGAATGGTGCCCCATCGTTGGTGTCAGTGTGAGGAATAGTGCCCGAAGGGCCGGATAAAAGTAAGCAAAGGGCCAAATTCAGCCCATGGGCTCTTTGGTGTCACTGGGAGGAATAGTGCTCCATCATTGACGTCACTGGGAGGAATAGTACAGCCTTGTTGGTATATGTGGGAGGAATAGTGCCCCAAGGGCCAGATAAAAGTAAGCAAAGGGCCAAATTCGGCCCATGGGCTCTTTGGTGTCACTGGGGGGAATAGTGCTCCATCATTGGTGTCACTGGGAGGAATAGTGCAGCCTCATTGGTACTGTATATGTGGGAGGAATAGTGCCTTAACATTGATGCCAGTGGAAGGAATAGTTCCTTGTGTCTGTGGAGGAATGGTGCCCCATCATTTGTGTCAACGGGAGGAATAGTGCCCCAAGGGCTGGCTAAATGCAAGCAAAAGCCCGTGGGCCACAGTTTGGAGGGCACTGTCCTAGAGACACAGCAGGAGGTGAGAGCAAATCTCTCCAAAGTAAAGAGAAGTCCCCTCTTAAGCTGTCCATGCACTGGTAGAATTTTGCTCCTAAAGTCTGTTTTCGAATCGCTCGATCAATTTTCTAATGGTTAATAGGGGCAAGTCAATGATCATTTTCAACCATATGGATGAGGAAATGTGAAGGCTCAGGATGGTTACACTTTATCATCAATGAAATTCTGACTGTGAATGTCTTCCTCAGTTGGGAAAAAAAACATTTGTATTGTATTGGTAAAATTCTATACAATGGTATGACAATCCAATAAAAATTAAGTTACAGCGGAAGTCAATGGTGGGCACATCGAATGCTATGTCCAACGATATTTGATGAGCGGTTGTTCAAAAACATGAGTGTGTGGCAAGCTTTAGACAGCTGTCACTGGAACAAGTCTTTCCATTGAAAGACTCAACACCTGCTCTGTTGATAACCATAAAAATTCGGGTTTCCCATGACTTACTGTTCCCGATGGCAAATTGTTAGCAAGACAAAGGGGTGGATCTCCAAAGTAGTGAGAAAGACAGCTACAAAAGCATGGCAAAGTTTAAATAATGGTTTAGCAACAATATAAGAAGCTGTTATTGAAGTACCAAAAGTAAGTTTGGTGAGGTTTGCCCAAAGGAACCAAAACATTTGGTTGACCGAAATGTTACAGAATTGGCTCCTCAAATCAAAAATCATGTACCTGTAATGACTTCCAACAAAGGGGTATACCTCAACCAAGCCATGCCCCACAGATGCCATGGTTTCCATATCTTCCTCTGATGATAGCCAACACAGCTGAATGTAAGCTGTAATGTTAATGTTATAAACAAGCGGTTTTGAAAGCACAATTGATCACAAGGTCACAAAATACCCTGGCTATTTTTTATTGTCTGCATCCCATTGGAGAAATGTTCCTTCACTGCATGTGAAGTACTCAAGAGGACATCTCTACAAAGTGAGGGTTATTCCCTTATGGGGCGTACACACGGTCGGACTTTTCGTCTACAAAAGTCCAACGGACGCCGACGGACTAAAGCTGGCTGGTAATCCGATCGTGTGTGGGCTTCTCCGGACTTTCAGCAGACTTTTTCAGCCTCAAATCCGACGGACTTTAGATTTGAAACATGCTTCAAATCTTTACGTCGTAACTACGACGGACCCCGAAATCCGCTTGTCTGTGTGCTAGTCCGACGGACAAAAACCCACGCTAGGGCAGCTATTGGCTACTGGCTATGAACTTCCTTATTTTAGTCCGCTGTACGTCATCACGTACGAATCCGTCGGACTTTTGTGTGGTCGTGTGTAGGCAAGTCAGTTCGTTAGAAAGTCTGCTGCAAGTCCGCCGAAAGTCCGCCGGAAGTCTGTCGGACAGGCTGTCGGACTTTTGTAGACGAAAAGTCCGACCGTGTGTACGCCCCATTAGACATCTGTCATCAGAACAAGTTTCTTCGTTGGAAGATTTCCCCTCAACTTTTCTTTTGGTGACAACTAATTTCCAGTCACTCCTGGTGACAATGGTCATTAGGTCAATTATAGGAGGGTGCATCTCCCTCTGAGGAGGACACAGGTAGCAATAAAAACTCCAAAGGAACATTTCCAGGAGGCACTAGAACTTCAACATTTTTGATCAAATGGCTAAGGAGAACATAATCTTTTGGGAGCTCCTTGGCTCTAACCAAGCTGCTTTCATGAAACATGGACCCCCTTTGGTGGGTATTAAGAATATGACAAAGCATAAAAATACAAGAGGATCTCCAAACTCAATGGAGTTCAAATTGCTTTATTAATTCATACTATGATCAAAATCTCTTTAAGACCGGGCCTTTTCTGACACTTTTTGGTTACATGTAAATGTATTTTTTTTTTTTGCTAGAAAATGAATTAGAACCCCTAAATATTATATATTTTTTTTTATAGCAGAGGCCCTAGAGAATATAATGGTGTGCAATTTTTTATGCCACGCGGTATTTACGCAGCCATTTTTCGAAAGCACAGTCTTCTGAAAAAATCTACTTTAATGAATTCTAATGCACACAAACACAATATAATTTTTTTGTAAAATAAAAAAGATGATGTTACGCCGAGTAAATAGATACCCAACCTGTCACATTTTAAAATTGCATACACCTGTGAAACTCTGAAAAACAACGGTACTTAATAATCTCCATAAGTAACGCTTTAAAAGACTTTACAGGTTACCATTTTAGAGTTACAGAGGAGGTCTGGCGCTAGAATTATTGCTCTCACTCTTATGTTCGCGGCCAATATTTCTAATGTGTGGTGTGATCGCTGTTTACGAATGCGCGCGGGACCAATGCATGTGTTCGCCTTTGAGTGCGAGCACAAAAAGGCAGGGGCGCTTTAAGTTTTTTTTTTTAAATGTATTATTTTATTTTTACACTTTTTCTTTAATTTTTTTTTTTATCACTTTTTTGCTGTCACAAGGAGTGTGAACATCGCTTGAGACAGCCATAGGCAGTGACAGGTACTCTTTATGGAGAGATCTAGGGTTTATTAGACCCCTGCCCTTAAAAGATCGGTGTGATCAGATGCTTTCACAATTTAAAAATGGAGCTGGTTACAATTGGGGAAACTGGAAGTGACAAAATACTCATCGCTTCCGATTTCTGATCAGGGACCGTTCGGTACTCGATCAGCTCTATGGGAAGCTGGTGGAATCATTCTGGGCTCGCCGGTGGGACGGTAGAGCCCAGAGAGGCATCGGCGGACGCCGGGACCCCTCCTGCCGCCTGTCAAGGCAATCCAATGGCTAATAAGCTGCTAGGATGGCTTTTACAAAAAAAAACAAAAAACGATCGCCGCCTGAAAAAAACAATACTTGGATGATGTCTGTAGCTGCAAGCATCATCTGGGTATACCACAAAAGCCACAACATATACGTACATTAAGCGGTCTTCAAGTGGTTAAAAACAACCAGTGTATTTTGGGGAACGGTTTGGTCCCCAATATGCATTGGCTGCTTTATGTGATCACAAAATGAACCATCAAAGTGATTTGGACTCTAACCATTTGGTTTGACACTCTTGTTGTATTTTTATGCTTTGAGCAACCAAAACATCGGCATGGTTTTTAATCTTTAAGTACTCTATCCAATAATATAAAATATTGACTTTATATACCCTCGTGATTTTGTTGGAAGTGGGTGACAAGGGTCCTTATTTCCATCATTGGAGCCTGTAGACATCCAACCTTATGCACTCCAAGCAATAACCCCAAAGAGTAGGGTTTCTCAGACAGGGTTCCATGGAACCAATAACCCCATAGAATAAGGTTTCTCAGACAGGGTTCCATGGAAGCAATAACCCCATAGAGTAGGGTTTCTCAGACATAGTTACATAGTTACATAGTAGGTGAGGTTGAAAAAAGACACAAGTCCATCAAGTCCAACCTATGTGTGTGATTATGTGTCAGTATTACATTGTATATCCCTGTATGTTGCGGTCATTCAGGTGCTTATCTAATAGTTTCTTGAAGCTATCAATGCTCCCCGCTGAGACCACCGCCTGTGGAAGGGAATTCCACATCCTTGCTGCTCTTACAGTAAAGAACCCTCTACGTAGTTTAAGGTTAAACCTCTTTTCTTCTAATTTTAATGAGTGGCCACGAGTCTTGTTAAACTCTCTTCTGCGAAAAAGTTTTAACCCTATTGTGGGGTCACCAGTCCGGTATTTGTAAATTGAAATCATATCCCCTCTCAAGCGTCTCTTCTCCAGAGAGAATAAGTTCAGTGCTCGCAACCTTTCCTCAT
This sequence comes from Aquarana catesbeiana, assembly GCF_042186555.1. Taxonomy (NCBI): domain Eukaryota; kingdom Metazoa; phylum Chordata; class Amphibia; order Anura; family Ranidae; genus Aquarana; species Aquarana catesbeiana. The sequence goes on from NC_133334.1 coordinate 22,609,291, forward strand.
AACTAAGATCCTCCAGACCCTTTATTAGCTTTGTTGCCCTTCTTTGTACTCGCTCCATTTCCAGTACATCCTTCCTGAGGACTGGGGCCCAGAACTGGACCGCATACTCTAGGTGTGGCCGGACCAGAGTCTTGTAGAGCGGGAGAATTATCGTTTTATCTCTGGAGTTGATCCCCCTTTTAATGCCAATATTCTGTTTGCTTTGTTAGCAGCAGCTTGGCATTGCATGCCATTGCTGAGCCGATCATCTACTAGGACCCCCAGGTCCTTTTCCATCCTAGATTACCCCAGAGGTTCTCCTCCCAGTGTATAGATTGCATTCATATTTTTGCCACCCAAATGCATTATTTTACATTTTTCTACATTGAACCTCATTTGCCATGTAGTCGCCCACCCCATTAATTTGTTCAGGTCTTTTTGCAAGGTTTCCACGTCCTGCGGAGAAGTTATTGCCCTGCTTAGCTTAGTATCGTCTGCAAATACAGAGATTGAACTGTTTATCCCATCCTCTAGATCGTTTATGAACAAATTAAATAGGATTGGTCCCAGCACAACCCAGACAGGGTTCATTAGAACCAATAACCCCCATAGAGTAGGTTTTCTCAGACAGTGTTTCATGGAAACAATAACCCCATAGAGTAGGGTTTCTCAGACAGTGTTCCATGGAAGCAATAACCCAATAGAGTAGGGTTTCTCAGACAGGGTTCCGTGGAAGCAATAACCCCATAGAGTAGGGTTTCTCAGACAGGGTTCCATGGAAGCAAAAAACCCATAGAGTAGGGTTGCTCAGACAGGGTTCTATGGAACCAGTAACCCCACATAGAGCAGGGTTTCTCAGACAGTGTTTCACGGAAGCAATAACCCCACAGAGTAGGGTTTCTCAGACAGGGTTCCATGGAAGCAATAACCCCATAGAGTAGGGTTTGTCAGATAGGGTTCCATGGAACCAATAACCCCCATAGAGTAGGGATTCTCAGACAGTGTTTCATGGAAGCAATAACCCCATAGAACAGGGTTTCTCAGACAGGCCTCCATGGAAGCAATAACCCCCATAGAGTAGCGTTTCTCAGACAGTGTTTCATGAAAGCAATAACCCCATAGAATAGGGTTTCTCAGACAGGGTTCCATGGAAGCAATAACCCCCAAAAGAGTAGGGTTTCTCAGACAGGGTTCTATGCAACCCTATGATTCCTCCAAAGGTTGCAAGGGGTTCCTTCAGCAATGAGCAATTTCTACCTTCCAGATCCATTTGCACCGACACCATTGTTCTTTTTAGCGATCTGTAAGGGGGTAATGCTTCCCAATGTCCACAAGTGTAGGGAACATTCTTCCCACTGACCATCACACGTAATGTATCATGTTGTAGATACAGTAATTTTTAGCAGAGGCTTCTTGAGACCAGAAAGTTATTTCAAGGGTTCCTCTGTGTTCAAAAGCTTGAGAAAGGTTACAGTAGAATGATCCTAATGTTGCGAATAGTAAATATGTGCCAAAGATGATATATAAACAGCTTCCATTTTAAGAAGGCAGTGCTGGATTTACCCGGGTTTTGGTGGACAGCTTTCTTTTTTTGTTAATTCCAACAAAAGAAAAATAAATTCTATATATATATATATATATTTTTTTTTTGTGAATACAAAACTCAGCTCGTGAAGATACTGTACGGGAAAAACAAATACTTTTGTATGTGGCTGTCCTTAAATGCTTAAAATTAACATACATCACACAACAGTCATTACGTGCTCCCGTTTCAACCTAAAATCAGATACACTTTGTAGTAAATCAAATCTGACAGGCTAATTGCAGTGTGCTCTGCAGACCATTACCCACGTGCTGGCTATTTATTAAGTGTCAAGCGAGCTAGTGCACATCTCAATATAGTCCTACAAATGGGGATAATCAGGTTGGGAGGTTGGCAACAAGTGTAGCACTCATTAATTACGCACGTCAGACATAGATGTCTTGTGTTTAAAAAAAAGAAAAAAAAGGGACACAAATTGAATCTCGCCCAAGGTGAAAGAAGAGAAAAAAAATACAATCATTTTCATGCAGTTTTAAGAAATCTATTACACTTTCTGTTTAAAATCCCTTTGGGTACTCAACAGTAAAGGGGACTGAAGTACTGAGAGCAGGATTGGAAATAAGTCAACAGAACACTTTGGAAAATACAGCACAAAAAAGACACAAATAAATGAGAGGCAGCATATCTTATCATAGGGTCAATGTCAGCACCGGAGATGAATTGGGTTGAAGCTCAGTACTACCCAAAGTCTTTGTGGTGGAAATATGACCCAATGTTTCCTTGCTGGACCATCTTCTCAACTCTTGTGCAGTGCCTTGAAAAAGTATTCACACCCCTTGAAATTTTCCACATTTTGTCATGTTACAACCAAAAACGTAAATGTATTTTATTGGGATTTTATGTGATAGACCAACACAAAGTGGCACATAATTGTGAAGTGGAAAGAAAACGATAAATGGTTCTCAACATCTTTTACAAATAAATATGTGAAAAGTGTGGGGTAAATTTGTATTCAGCCCCCTAACTAAAATCTAGTGGAACCAATTGCCTTCAGAAGTCACCTAATTAGTCAATTGTTTACAAATAAATCTGTGAAAATGTGGGGGGCATTTGTATGGCGCCCCCCCGAATACTTTGTAGAACCACCTTTCTCTGCAATTACAGCTGCAAGTCTTTTTGGGGATGTCTCTACCAGCTTTGGACATCTAGAGAGGGACATTTTTGCCCATTCTTCTTTGCAAAATATCTCAAGTTCTGTCAGATTCTATGGAGAGCGTCTGTGAACAGCAATTTTCAAGTCTTGCCACAGATTCTCAATTGGATTTAGGTCTGGACTTTGACTGGGCCATTCTAACACATGAATATGCTTTGATCTAAACCATTCCCTTGCAGCTCTGGCTGTACGTTTAGGGTCGTTGTCCTGCTGGAAGGTGAACCTCCGCCCCGATCTCAAGTCTTTTGCAGACTCTAACAGGTTTTCTTCTAAGATTGCCCTGTATTTGGCTCCATCCATCTTCCCATCAACTGTGAGCAGCTTCGATGTCTCTGGTGAAGAAAAACATCCCCACAACATGATACTGCCACCACCATGTTTCACGGTGGGGATGGTGTGTTCAGGGTGATGTGCAGTGTTCGTTTTCTGCCACACATAGTGTTTTGATTTTAGGCCAAAAAGTTCAATTTTGGTCTCATCTGACCAGAGCACCTTCTTCCACATGTTTGCTGTGTCCCCCACATGGCATCTCACAAACTGCAAACTGGACATCTTATTGCTTTCTTTCAACAATTGCTTTCTTCTTGCCACTCTTCCATAAAGGTCAGATTTGTGGAGAGCACGACTAATAGTTGTCCTGTGGACAGATTTTCCCACCTCAGCTGTGGATCTCTGCAGCTCCTCCAGAGTTACCATGGACCTCTTGCCTGCTTCTCTGATGAATGCTCTCCTTGCCCGGCCTGTCAGATTAGGTGGACGGGCATGTCTTGGTAGGTTTGCAGTTGTGCCATACTCATTCCATTTTCTGATGATGGATTGAATAGTGCTCCGTGAGATGTCCAAAGCTTGGGAGATTTTTTTATAAACCTAACCCTGCTTTAAAACTTCTCCACAACTTTCTCCCTGACCTGTCTGGTGTGTTCCTTGGCCTTCATGATGCTGTTTGTTCACTAAAGTTCTCTAACAAACTTCACAGAACAGCTGTATTTATACTGCGATTAAATTACACACAGGTGGACTTTTTACTAATTAGGTGACTTCTGAAGGCAACTGGTTCCACTAAATGTTAGTTAGGGGTATCAGAGTAAAAGGGGCTGAATACAAATGCCCCCCACACTTTTCACATATTTATTTGTAAAAGAATTTGAAAACAATTTATCATTTTCCTTCCACTTCACAATTATGTGCCACTTTGTGTTGGTCTATCACATACAATCCCAATAAAACAAATCAAAGTTTTTGGTTGTAACATAACAAAATGTGGAAAATTTCAAGGGGTATGAATACCTTTTCAAGGCACTGTACCAATTCATGCATATTGGTCCACACCTACCTTCACAATCTACCCTTGATTGAAGAGACCCATGAGGAGAACCATCCATGATTCGAGCGGTCACATACCTATACACACAAGGTTCTCTGCTCTTCACTTACGCCCACAGTCTACACTTGCTTTAAGGGAGCCACTCTAAGGACTCTCCATGATTCAAGCTGTCACATACCTACTCACGCATGGTACTTCTCACCTTCCTCTACAATCTGCACTTGCTTAAGAGGACCCAATCTGAGGACCCTCCACCACTTAAGCTGTCACAGATCTGTTTACGCATGGTGCTCCTCACCTACCTTCACAATCTACACTGATTTGAGAGCATCCACTCTAAGGACCCGTCATGATTAAAGCTGTCACAGATCTATTCATACATGGTGCTTCTCGCCTATCTCTACACAACTAAGAAGACTATAACAGCTCCTCAAAACTTATCCAAGTGTCGGGAAGATGGATCTGCACAGTGAAGGGTCGGAGCAATGAAGAGTTACACTCTACAAAGCCTTTGGGTTTCACTAATAATATATTTAGTAAAACATTGTTATTGTTATCCACATTCATTGTAAAATGTTCTCTTTGATCCCTTCACGGCTAGGGGTAAAACAAATCAAAATGCCTAAGCAGCATTTTTCAATTTTGACATGTGTTAGTAAAACCGTAAAAAACAAGTCATGTTGGAACAGGAAGGGACCATCCCCAAACTGTTCCCACAAAGTTGGGAGCATGAAATTTTCCAAAATGTCTTGCTATGCTGACGCCTTAGGAGTTCCCTTCAGTGGAACTAAGGGGCCAAGCCCAACCCCTGAAAAACAACCCCCACCATAATCCCCCCTCCACCAAATGATTTGGACCAGTGCACAAAGCAAGGTTCATAAAGACACGGATGAGCGAGTTTGGGGTGGAGGAACTTGACTGACCTCAACCTGATAGAACACCTTTGGGATCAATTAGAGCGCAGACTGCGAGCCAGGCCTTCTCATCCAACATCAGTGCCTGACCTCACAAATGCGCTTCTGGAAGAATGGTCAAACATTCCCATAGACACACTCCTAAACCTTGTGGACGGCCTTCCCAGAAGAGTTGAAACTGTTATAGCTGCAAAGGGTGGGCCAACTCAATATTGAACCCTACGGACTAAGACTGGGATGCCAATAAAGTACATGTGCGTGTAAAGGCAGGCGTCCCAATACTTTTGGTAATATAGTGTATACATGTGAGTTAGGAACCTTAGATTGTAAGCTCCTTGAGGGCAGGGACTGATGTTGAATGTATAATACACATGTGTAAAGCGCTGCGTAAATTGACAGCGCTATACAAGTACCTGAAATAAATAAATAAGGTGGAAGTATGCTGTATATACTTGCACATTATAGAACATTTCTTTTTGGTCAACTGCGGAGAATTTAGCTTTTCTTTACCTGCTGCGCAAGTAAACCAGCACAACAAGGCAATATGAGCATTCGTGTTTATGCAGAGCACATTAAAACTGGAACTTCTGGCTGTCCCAAAGAAAAATTAAAATGTACCTCTCCCCGTCATATAATGCTGGTTTCATCTTGGCGGGTTGAATAAGAAGAATTGGTTATTTTATTCCTGAGTCCTGCAGGCTTTCTCTACGTTGGTTTCAATAGTGACAACCAGTACTCAAAGATGCCCATCTTCTCCAGTCGTGTCCCAACCCCTGCTGCCAACATCATCATCATCCTATACAATGCAGGACTACCCGCCATTACTGGCCTTACATGGGTTGTGATGACACTGGAGTGCCCCGCCCAAATTCTGGGGTTGAAAGACCAGAGCACCAGCTGCGGCGAGACCATGGGTTTAGGTGAGTATTACCCTCTATTAGATCCCCCCACAGATAATGACCATTATATCTTGGGCAGACACGTTTAGCCCCGAATTCGGTTTTTAACAAATTTCGACAAATTTGTTAATTCGGAAATATCCGAATGAATGAAAAACATTTTTTTTTTGTTTTTTTTAACAGTAGAAATGAAAACCAGTTTAACAAATTTTTCAGAATATACGTAAATTTGAATATTGGAAAATTTGTAAATTCAAAAATACGTAAATTCGAAAATTCGTAAATTCGTAAATCGGAAAATTCGAAAAATTCAAAAATTCGTAAATTTGAAAGTCCGGAAATTCGAAAATTCGTAAAATCGAATATTCGAAAATTCGTAAATTCGAATATTCCAAAATTCAAAAATTCGTAAAATTGAAATTTGTAAATTTGAAAATTCGTAAATTCGAAAGTTCGTAAATACGTAAATCCATAAATTCGTAAAATCGAAAGTCCGTAAATTCGAAATTTTGTAAATTCGAATATTCGTAGATTAGAAAATTCTTAAGTTTGAAAATTCGTAAATTTGAAATACGTAAATTCCTAAATCCGGAAATTGGTAAATTTGTAAATGTGAAAGTCCGGAAATTCGAAAATTTGAAAGTCTTGAAATTTGAATATTCGAAAATTCGTAAATTTGTAAATTTAAGTTCGAAAATCTGGGATTTAGAAAATAAGAATGGAAAGAACAAAAATCCGAAAATAAGAACGAAAATTCGAAAACCCGAAAATTCTAAAATCTGAAATAAAACCTAACTAATAATAACTTAACTATTACTAACTATTAAAATTATAGGTATTGGAATTTCATTTCAAATATATCTGTTAGTGAACGTAACGCATATGAATTTAACAAATTAATAATAATAAAAAAACAATAATAATAATAATAAAAAAAAGTTTTATTATTATTATTTGTTATTAATTCGTTCTGTTCCATTTGTTTAGCTGCGGCATTCTTTATTTCGGATAAATTTGTATTTGTTACATTGACTAACAGCCAAATTTAAAAGGAAATTCCAATACCTATAATTTAATAGTTATTATTAGTTAGTTGGTTAGCTATTATTTCGAATTTTCAGACTTTTGGATTTTTCCGAATTTCGGTCATAACGAATGACCCGAAAAAAAAAAAAAAAAAAAAAAAGAATGGAATGAAAACGAACAATTTTGTTCGGCAGTGCACATGTCTAATCTTGTATATGCTGGGGGAAGGCAGGCTCTAATTTTTTTGGACCAGCCCAGGAGTTGGGTTTTAAAGTCCATGTATTAACCCCTGCCAGATTTCCATTCACTTCCTGTGTTGGAGACGCAACAGAAAGTCAGAGGAAATCTCCCCAAAAGGACAAGAATGACTATCTTAGACAACCCTCACCGAAACAAACGTCCCCATGGGAAGATTTTTGCTTTATACCTGTTTCGGTAACAACTGTAAAATGTTGGATTTCTGTTTCGGTGACAATGGCCATCATCACAAATTTGGGGGACAGAAACAGCAAAAAAAAGCCTTCCTATTCTGTCTTCCCTATTTTACCCAAATAAAAAAAAAAAAAAAAAAAGTTTTGGCTTTACACTCACTTTAATTAACAAGATATTTCAGCACCATGTTATGTCTCGGCCAGCTTGGGAGGTTTTCCTACCTGTACAACAACTACTTGTATGGAGACGTGATCCGGAAGCCGAATTGGAGCCCGGAAGTACTGGGACAACGCAACCAGCAGGTGCAGAATGGCCACCACGGACTTGGCATGAACAGCTGAAAAATACAAATGACTTTAATAGAAAAATAATAAAGAAATGGGTAGGGTTGGGGGGGGGGGTAGGGGAGTAGGTAGGTGTTGGCTTTTCGAGTACTGACCTGATCAGGACTTTACTGGCTGTGTGCTTGTTCAAAGTCAGTGGATGAGAAAAGGAGGAAGCTCAGAGAAGCATTCTCCACAAGCTGGGATAGGCAACCTGGGGCCCTCCAGCTGTTGTGGAACTGCATTTCCCATGAGGCACTGCAAGGATGGCAGTTACAATTACTCCCAGAGGCATGATGGGACTTGTAGTTCTGCAACCGCTAGAGGGCCCCCCAGGTTGCCTACCCCTGTTCTACAGAACAGGTCAATTCTTCGTCCAGCTTCTATCACCCTATACAGTATTAGCCCATCCCAACACATTGAAATTCGGACGGAATTTTCATTTTTTTAAGATTCGAATGTATCCGAATTAGACATGTGCAGGATGATTTTGTTTCAATTCGGTATTTACATAAGTTCGTTTAGTTACATTCGTTTAATTCATTTTTAGGAATTTGTTTTGTTTGTTCGAATTTGAATCAAATTTAGGAAGCTGGATATAGTCTTTCTATTCCATTCTATTGAACTAGATGGACTTGTGTCTTTTTTCAACCTAACTATGTAAATATTCTATTGGTTTTTTTTCTGTTCTATTCTTTACTTTTCTATTCAAATTCAAATGTATTTTATTGAAATTTTAATTTAATTTATTTGAAATTTGGGATATTTGGTTATATTCTTTCTATTCCATTGTTTTTCTAATTCGATACTTTTTTATACTATTCAAATTTGAAATTATTCTATTCGAAATTCGAATTTTGGGAAAAGGTTACGGTCTATTTTATTCGATTCTATACTTTTATGTTGTATTTGAATTCAAATTTATTCTTTTTGAAATTGGAATTTCAGAAGATGGTTATATTCTATTTTATTCTATTTTTTATTCTATCATATTCCTTAATTTTCTATTCTATTCTGTTCTTTTTTACTCTATTCTTTTCTATTCTATTCTTATATTTTCTATTATATCCCTTTGTTTTCTCTTCTATTTTTTCCTATTCTTCTATTCTCTATTCTATTCTTTTCTATGCTATTTTCTATTCTTTTCCTTCACTTTCTATTCTATTTCATTATTTAAGAAATTCGATTAAAAAACTATTCAAATGAATTAGAAACTGATTCGAATTCAATTTGAAAACGATTTGAATTAGAATTTTGTCCAAAAATTTGTTTTGTTATTATGGATATGTTTAAATTTGTTACTATTGTAAAGAAAAAAATTTGTCTGACTTTCGATTCGGAATGAAACAAACTGAACATGTCTAATCCGAAATTCCTGAATTACAATAGTAGCGCATTTTAATGAATCCAGAATAAATTAGAACAAAAACGAAATAATGTAACAAAATAATGAATTACCCAAATGAATTTGAAATGGAATTAATGAATTAGAATTCAAAATGGAAACATATTGCAATAAATACAGTAAGGTATCAAAGTGAAATACGATTGAAAGAAAAAGAATAGAAAAAAACATAATAGAATATAAAGAATAGAACAGAATAGAAAAAAATTGAATGGTGCAGAAAATTATAGAATAGAAAAGAATTGAATAGAACAGAACAGAATATAATATAAAAGAACAGAATAGAAAATAATAGAATAGAAAAATAGAAAAGAATAGTAAACAAAAAGATAGACTAGAGTCTAATTGAAAAGAAGAGAATACATTAAAATAGAAAATAAAATAAAAGAATGGAAAAGAATAAAAAAATAGAAAAAAATAGAATAGAACAAATATAGCCGCATTCCAAAAATTCAAATCTGAAATAAAAATTATAACGAAACAAAATAAGGTACCAAAATAAAAAATTATCTGAATTAGAAAATGAATTACAACAATAGATCGCGTATTTCTAACAGAAGAGATCGACTGGAAAAGAATCCAATTTTAAAAATTTTAATTCTCTTAGAGATGTGCACAACAGAAAAATTAGTTTCAATTTGTTTTCGGGTTCGTTCATTAAGTTAATAATTTTCTTTCTTCATATTGATTATGTTAGAAAGATTTGTTTTCGGAAATTTGTTTCGTACATTCGTTATTTTCAAATAGATTTGAAAATAAATTTGAATTCAAAATAGAAACATTTTGCAATAAATACAGTAAGGTAAGAAAAGTGAAATAAGATGATGGTAAGAATAGAATAGAAAAAATAAAATAGCAAAGAATAGAATTAATATGTTAATGACGTCAGTTTTGTTTTGTTTTTTTTGTCTCAATTGACTGTTCACGTTTATGTATCGTGAGCTGTAAATATAGTGGTTATTAACAGGGGGTTCCCGGAGATGTGAAAAATATGTTATTTTTGTAATATAGGTTGAGAAAGACAGGGCTAAAAAGTCAAATAATTAGGATTGGGATAAATAGAAGGCAGGACTCACAGTCCACGTTCCACTTGATGTTCCTTGGAGGTAGTTTCAAGGTTTCATTGATCTTCTCTAGCACGGTCTGCAGTTTCTGTTTTTGAGCAATTTCAGACTGTGTCACTTCCGCTACGTTCAGCTTCTCCCCTTCCAGCTTCTCTGTATAAGACAAGAGGATATCTATGTTAGAAGTTCATTTCCGATTGTGATCCAGATCTCTTTTTTCAATACATGTAACCAGGGCTTTTTTTCCTCAGAGAATAGGCGCAGGTACTCCCCACTTCCGAGTCACCCCTTGTTTCTTCCCCCTACCCACATCCGAGCACTGTCCCTTGGTTGCACGCTCTACCACCTCCGAGCACTGTCCCTTGGTTCCATCCCCTACCCACCTCCGAGCATTGTCCCTTGGTTCCACCCCCTACCCACCTCCAAGCACTGTCCCTTGGTTCCACCCCCTACCCACCTTCAAGCACTATCCCTTGGTTCCACCCCCTACCCACATCCGAGCACTGTCACTTGGTTCCACCCCCTACCCACCTCCATGCACTGTCCCTTGGTTCCATCCCCTACCCACCTCCGAGCATTGTCCCTTGGTTCCACCCCCTACCCACCTCCAAGCACTGTCCCTTGGTTCCACCCCCTACCCACCTTCAAGCACTGTCCCTTGGTTCCACCCCCTACCCACCTCCGAGCACTGTCCCTTGGTTCCACCCCCTACCCACCTCTGAGCACTGTCCCTTGGTTCCACCCCCTACCCACCTCCAAGCACTGTCCCTTGGTTCCACCCCCTACCCACCTCCAAGCACTGTCCCTTGGTTCTACCCCCTACCCACCTCCGAGTGGGTGTCATCTCTCCACCCCCAGCATTGTAACTGGACAGTGAAAGAGCAATAGCAGACTTATGAGATTCACTATGAGAAGCACTATCCCTTGGTTCCACCCCCTACCCACATCCGAGCACTGTCCCTTGGTTCCACCCCCTACCCACCTCCATGCACTGTCCCTTGGTTCCATCCCCTACCCACCTCCGAGCATTGTCCCTTGGTTCCACCCCCTACCCACCTCCAAGCACTGTCCCTTGGTTCCACCCCCTACCCACCTTCAAGCACTGTCCCTTGGTTCCACCCCCTACCCACCTCCGAGCACTGTCCCTTGGTTCCACCCCCTACCCACCTCTGAGCACTGTCCCTTGGTTCCACCCCCTACCCACCTCCAAGCACTGTCCCTTGGTTCCACCCCCTACCCACCTCCAAGCACTGTCCCTTGGTTCCACCCCCTACCCACCTTCAAGCACTGTCCCTTGGTTCCACCCCCTACCCACCTTCAAGCACTGTCCCTTGGTTCCACCCCCTACCCATCTCCGAGCACTGTCCCTTTCTCTCCATCCCCTACCCACCTCCATGCACTGTCCCTTGGTTCCATCCCCTACCCACCTCCGAGCATTGTCCCTTGGTTCCACCCCCTACCCACCTCCGAGCACTGTCCCTTTGTTCCACCCCCTACCCACCTCCGAGCACTGTCCCTTGGTTCCACCCCCTACCCACCTCCGAGCACTGTCCCTTGGTTCCACCCCCTACCCACCTCCGAGCACTGTCCCTTGGTTCCACCCCCTACCCACCTTCAAGCACTGTCCCTTGGTTCCACCCCCTACCCACCTCGGAGCACTGTCCCTTAGTTCCACCCCCTACTCACCTCCGAGCACTGTCCCTTGGTTCCACCCCCTACCCACCTCCAAGCACTGTCCCTTGGTTCCACCCCTACCCACCTCCAAACACTGTCCCTTGGTTCCACCCCCTACCCACCTCCAAGCACTGTCCCTTGGTTCCACCCCTACCCACCACAAACACTGTCCCTTGGTTCCACCCCTACCCACCTCCAAGCACTGTCCCTTGGTTCTACCCCCTACCCACCTCCGAGTGGGTGTCATCTCTCCACCCCCAGCATTGTAACTGGACAGTGATAGAGCAATAGCAGACTTATGAGATTCACTATGCTCACTCTGCTCTCTCCTCCTGTCAGCATGTTCCCTGTTAGCACAGTTGCAGCAGCACACCTGACTGGCTCCCAATGCTGCCTCTCCCTCTCTCAGTATGAGTGCTGCTGTACAGGGGTTTGCAGGAGGCTGATACCATGTAAAATAAAATAAAAATATATACAAGAGTAGCTGGGTCTTCAACATTTAATAATTTAAAGAAATAAGGAGAAAATAGTAATTTGGCGAGCTCACTGTCTTTGTTGAGGCTGCTCATTTAAAGCGAGGCTCCCCTCTAATGAGTACCAAGGATGTGACTCAAAGCATAAAAATACAAGAGGAGAGCCAAACCAAATGATGAAACAGTTTGTAGTAAAATCACATTAAAAAGCCAATGCATTTTGCAAGCCAAACAATTCCCTCTTCATCAAGGCTTGAAACTTAGTAAGAGCTGGACTCAATAATGCAGAGTCATTCTCAACCAGGGTTCCATGGAATACTAGGGTTCCTCCAAAGGCTGCTAGAGGTTCCTTGAGCTGTGATTAACCCTTGAAGGTGTCTGCATACTACTGGGGCTGACACCACTTGGCGGAGCCAGTTGCAGGACACCAATGATGTTTTTAGCTATCTGTAACAGTGGATTTCCACTGGCCACCAATGTTAAGGAGTCATTCTTTTCACTGACCACCAAAGTAAGGACGTCATTATTTCCACTGGCCACCAATCTAAGGGGATTGTTCTTTCCATTGGCCACCAATCTAAGGGGGTCATTCTTCCCACTGATCACCATCGTAAGGGGTCATTCTTTCCACTGGCCATGAATATAAGGGGGCCATTCTTTCCACCAATATAAGGGGGTCATTCCTTCCACTGACCATCAATGTAAGAGGGTCATTCTTTTTACTGGCCATCAGTGTACGTGGGTCATACTTTCCACTGGCTACTAATGTAAGGGGGTCATTCTTTCCACTGGCCACCAATGTAAGGAGATTATTCTTTCCAGTGGCCACCGATGTAAGGGAGTCATACTTTCCACTGGCCCCCAATCTAAGGGGTTCATTCTTTCCATTGGTCACCAATGTAAGAGGGTCATTCTTTTTACTGGCCATCAGTGCACGCGGGTCATACTTTCCACTGGCTACTAATGTAAGGGGGTCATTCTTTCCACTGGCCACCAATGTAAGGAGATCTTTCTTTCCACTGGCCACCAATGTAAGGAGATCATTCTTTCCACTGGTCACCAATGTAAGGGAGTCATACTTTCCACTGGCCCCCAATCTAATGCCGCGTATACACGACCGGACTCTACGGCATACTTTGCCCGGCGGACTTTTCGAAGGACTTTACGACGGACTTTCCGAATGAACGGACTTGCCTACACACGATCAACCAAAGTACGACGGATTCGTACGTGATGACGTACGACTGGACTAAAATAAGGATGTTGATAGCCAGTAGCCAATAGCTGCCCTAGCATCGGTTTTTGTCCGTCGGACTAGCATACAGACGAGCGGACTTTTTGACCGGACTCGAGTCCGTCGGATAGATTTGAAACATGTTTCAAATCTAAGTCCGTCAAACTTTTGAGAAAAAAAAGTCAGCTGGAGCCCACACACGATCGAATTGTCTGACGGACTCCGGTACGCCGGACCAAGTATGCCGGAAAGTCAGCTCGTGTGTACGCGGCATAAGGGGTTAATTCTTTCCATTGGCCACCAATGTAAGGGGGTCATTCTTTCCACTGACCACCAATGTAAGGGGGTCATTCTTTCCACTGGCCATCAATGTAAGGGACAGTTTTCCCAATGACTCCCAATGAATTGGTTTTAGCAGGGGTTCCCCAAGACCTTAAAGTAAAACTATAGGCAAGTATATAAAAGTATGGGAGGGTCATACTGTCATGGTTATGCAGTATTCTTTCTCTGTCAGCTTACCTTCTCCTCATGTGTTCAGACTAATGCCCTGAACACACGGTCGGACATTGATCGGACATTCCGACAACAAAATCCATGGATTTTTTCCGACGGATGTTGGCTCAAACTTGTCTTGCATACACACGGTCACACAAAGTTGTCGTAAAATCCGATCGTTCTGAACGTGGTGACGTAAAACACGTACGTCTGGACTATAAACGGGGCAGTAGCCAATAGCTTTCGTCTCTTAATTTATTCTGAGCATGCGTGGCACTTTGTGCATCGGATTTGTGTACACAAATTTGTGAATTTAACAGATCGGATTTTGTTGTCGGAAAATTTTATAGCCTGCTCTCAAACTTTGTGTGTCGGAAATTCCGACGGAAAAAGTCCGATGGAGCCCACACACGATCAGAATTTCCGACAACACAATCTGATCGCACTTTTTCCGTCGGAAAATCCGGAGAACCGACCTTGGCGTGTTCTCAACTATTCCTGTCTGCTCGTGACCCTGACCTTTGCTGTGTCCCCGACTATCCCTGTTTGCCTGTGACCCAGAACCTTGGCGTGAACTCTGTTGCCCTTGTTTGCTTGTGGCCCCGACCTTAGCTTATTCCCTTAATATCCCCATCCTCCTGTTGCCTACTGTGGGTGTGAGCTGGGGGTCGCAACCTGGAGCCAGTTGCAGCCCAGTCCATCCTCACCATTAGAGGCTCTGGTGAACACCTGCTGGCTCTTAGACTCCCCGCGCCCCAGGGAATCTTATGCTCTAACCCCGGTGGGATCCATGTTGGTGTTCCAGTGGCCCTGCCTTCCTTACCACCCTGACTCCCATCCGCAGCAGTCAGCCGTAGTGTCCATTACCTTGTGGTGCACTCCTGATCCCAATGGTGTGCATCTGTCACCTAGCCTCAAGGTGACCTGACACATACCCCCTGTCAGTTTATTTGTTACCATCTGTGTCCCATTGGGGAGATTTCCCTTCGCTTCCTGTTTCACAACCAAAACAGGAAGTGAGTGGAAATCCCTGCAAAGTAAGGTGATTCCCTGGGGACCCCCAAGTCACCAGAACGAGTGTCCCCATTGGAAGAATTCCCCTATATTACTTTTCTGGGGACAGCCCAAAATTGGTAATTTTCTTTTATTTTCACTTTCAATGATAATGGTAAACAGGACAAATATAGAGGATGAATCTGCCTTACAGGGACACAGACAGCAATAAAAACTGACAGGTGTTCTAATCCCTCTCCACTCTATTCAAAACTAAAAAAAAAAAACGTCCCTCTGAGGTAAGAAGGTTGAGGAAGTCTACTTTACCAGGTTGTATCTGGATAATTCAGGGAGATAAGTGAAAGGATATGCCATTTTCAACTGGTGGTAGCCAAGTCAAATTTAAGTGAAATTTAAGAGAAATGTAAATGAAAATCTAACTGAAAAGATAAGTCAAATTTAAAAGTGGAAGTAAACCCTCCTATCGTTTTCAGCCAAGGAAGCTGCCATCTTAGCCTCTGTTTACTCTGCAACTGCTATGACGCTTAAGTGATGGTGAGCCCCTGACATGCCACAATTGGCATGTAATGTTTTGAGGAGGGGGCGGATACCTCCCCCCCTCCCTCCCTGCAATCTTCTGGGACATGTCACAGGTCCCAGAAGATTGCCCGGCCATTTACAGCGTGCAGCGCGGCTCGCGCATGCACAGTGCGTGCCTGTGAAGCCACTGCTGGGCGCCCACAGTAAGGATGGTGGCGCCGTGGAGAGGAGGGGGCTTTGTACACCCGCATCGCTGGAGTGTCCGATAATTAAAAGTCACAGCTACACTTTTAAGCGGAACTCCGCTTTAAAGATTGATAATTTAAGATTGAAAAAAACGTAAGTGAAAGGATAAGTAAATTTTTTTAATTTGAAGATTGAAAATTAAAAGATTTGAAAACTGAAACAATAAAAAATTTAATATTTGAAAATTTTAACAATTTTGAGATTGAAAATTTAAGTGAAAGGTTAAGTCAAATTTAAGGGAAAGGATATACCAATTTTAAGATTGAAAATTTAAGACTGAAAATTTAATTGAAAGGATGAGTAAAATTTAAAAATTTGAAGATTGAAAATTAAAAATTGAAAATTGAAAATTTAAGTGAAAGCATAAGCCAAATTTAAGTGAAAGGATATGCCAATTTTAAGACTGAAAATTTGAAGATTGAAAATTTAAGATTGATAATTTAAGTGAAAGGATAAGTCAAATGTAAAAATTTGAAGATTGAAAATTGAAAGATTGACAATTGAAGACTGAAAATTTTAACAATTTGAAGATTCACAATATAAGTTTGGAAATTTAAGTGAAAGGATAAGTCAAATTTAAGTGAAAGGATAAGCCAATTTTAAGATTGAAAGTTTAAGATTGAAAATTAAAGATTGAAAATTTAAGTGAAAGGATAAGTCAAATTTAAAAATTTGAAGATTGAAAATTGAAAGATTGAAAATTGAAGATTGAAAATTTTAACAATTTGAAGATTCACAATATAAGTTTGGAAATTTAAGTGAAAGGATATTCCAATTTTAAGATTGAAAGTTTAAGATTGAAAATTAAAAATTGAAAATTTAAGTGAAAGGATAAGTCAAATTTAAAAATTTGAAGATTGAAAATTGAAAGATTGAAAATTGAAGATTGAAAATTTTAACAATTTGAAGATTCACAATATAAGTTTGGAAATTTAAGTGAAAGGATAAGTCAAATTTAAGTGAAAGGATAAGCCAATTTTAAGATTGAAAGTTTAAGATTGAAAATTAAAGATTGAAAATTTAAGTGAAAGGATAAGTCAAATTTAAAAATTTGAAGATTGAAAATTGAAAGATTGAAAATTGAAGATTGAAAATTTTAACAATTTGAAGATTTACAATATAAGTTTGGAAATTTAAGTGAAAGGATAAGCCAATTTTAACTGGTGGTAGCCAAGTCAGATTTAATCTGACTGGAGTTCATATTTGAAAGACGATATTGGCCTAAGTGTGTGCTCATTGAAGGAACATTCCATTGCAGGTCCACTGCAGAGAATAATATTCCAAGTATGGGGAAGAAAAAAAACAAAACACTGTAACTGACGCACAGACAAATAACTACAGCATACTGTAGCTGTAGACGAAATGTCCAAAGCCTCCAGACTACTGACATTAAAGACAGCGTGAAGTGGCACGATGCTAAGTGGGCCCCGGCAAGATGGTAGGATGAAGAGCCGGACGGTGCGGCTGAAAGATAAAAAAAGATCTGAGCACGGCGAGGAGGAGGAAGCGGAGAGGCTAAAAGCTCAGACGTACTTGCATCCTCATTCATCTACCGCCTTAAGATGCTGTATTGGAAATCAATGGGCCTAGTATTAAGTACAGACAGGGTCACCAGGTTCTGAGACAAGCTTGAAAAGATGCAACTAACATTTTTACTGAGGAAATAATAGATGAAACATGAAGCCTGGCTCTCGGGAGAAGCATTTGTGCGTCGGGTCACTGGAAGGTTACAGCACTGATGAATGACTTCATTGGTTTCATTAAATGATACGGACAGGTTAGATGGGGAGGGAGTGGGGAAGGCAATAATTGTGACGATAATGAGGAATCCATACACACAGCTTATTGACACAAGCATATAATGCGGCCTTTACAACAGCCGGAAATAATTTGACATATATAAAGGATCCATCAGCTGGTATTTGTGTTATGTAACCCAAGTCTGTAGATAATGTAGGAAACCTAGAATCCTCTTCTATGAAAAAAGTCAACTTTAACCACTTTAATACCAGGCACTTCAACCCCCTTCCTGCCCGGATCAATGTTGAAAAAAAAAAAAAGTTTTTCTAAGTTTCAGTTATAAAATCTTGCAAATAAGTAATTTTCTTCCTTCACTGATGGCTGCACTGATGGGCACTGGTAGGCTGCATTTATGGGCACTGATAGGCTGCAATAAAGGGCACTGAGGGACACTGATGTGGTGGCACTGATGAGGCGGCACTGACAGGCAGAACTGAAAGGCACTGATGAGGCGGGGCTGATGGGCACTGATAGGTGGCACTGATGGGAACTGATAGGCGGCACTGATGGGCACCCATAGGTAGCACTGATGGGCACTGAAAAAATTTTCCGATACCTGGCAAGTTTGTTCACGTGTGATCAGCTGTGATTGCACACAGCTGATCACATGGTAAAGGGCCACTGCGATTGGCCCTTTACCGTGATCTGTGATCAGCTGTGTCCGAAGGAAAAAGCCTCACCTTTCATCATTGAACTCCAGTCCGGGGACTACTCCAAGGTTGAGTACAGAAAACTGAATAAACCACCATTTAATCCAATTACACAATTTAGCTCTTTTCCGCCCAGTCCCGACGTCCCTTTAACTGGGTTATTGCGCTTGGGGGGGACGAGAAGGTCTTCACGATCGCTAGACTTCTGTGGTTGGCTGTCACAGTGCCATAAAGATCCGGGCCACACTCTAACAATGCCAACCATTTAAGTTTATTTCAATGGTAATCATACTAGCTGATAGAGCCCAAACCAGGTGAAACGCGTTGGAGGGGCATTGCCAAGGACAGGGGCTGTGGAGAAGCTAGCTGAGGGACTTTGAATAAACTTGAATGGTTGACATCATTGTGACACCCTGATCTTTATACTTGGGTGTTCGTGTGGAGCGGATTGTGCTTCTTTCTGGGACCAACATCTAGCGCAAATATTGAGCCAGGAGTTGACACACGGGAAGTCTGTGACAGTGGTCACATCAGGCCCGTCGCGACAGGACAGGCAAAACAAGCAATTGCTTGGGGCCCCGAGCTGGCCTGGGGCCCCAGCCATGCCGCCGGCTGCCGCCCCCTATAAGCTGCAGCCTGTAGCGTGGCCGAGCTCCTCTTCCTTCCTCCTGCAGTCCGCGCGGTACAGGAGATTCAGTTTCCTGTTCCCGGCCGGACTGACAGGAAGTGCACACACTGAGTGCTCACTTCCTTTCAGTCCGGCCAGCCGGGAACAGAAAACTGAATCTCATGCCACGCGGTAGGGAAGGGGGTTAAAAAGATGGAGGGCCTCCATGTCCAGTTTGCTTGGGGCCCCCAAATTCCTTCAAACGGCCCTGGGTCACATGATTGGGAGCCCCGCTGGTTGCCCCGATCATTACTTGAGGCTAAGAACTGTCTTTGACAGCCTGCTCACTGTGCTGCAGTGTTGCCAACCTCCCACAGAATTTTTTATTGACAAAACATGGAAAATTTACTGACGGGACACATTTTTTACTGACAATTCGAATGGGTGAACGGTTTGGCCCAAACATTGGCTGTTTGCCCCGTTCAGGGGAACACCAGAATTTGCAGGGATGTTCCCCCCGCCAAAAGCCCTGCAATACACTGCATGCTGCACAGTGCATTTTGTGCCCTGATTGGGCAAAGTTTTGCCCAATCAGGGCGCAGTATAAGCTGGTTGTTAAGGAGGGGGCTGGGAAGCCGGCTGTGGCGTCCTTAACAACCGATGAGACATCAGCTGTAAATGGGCTTCCCTGCTGACTGCTGCGTTCTATACATCCCACAGATGCATCACTTTACAGGCAGACTAAGGGGACCCCCCCCAGGCACTATATTTAAAGGAAGTTTTCATTTTTATTGTTGCATTTTAAGCATCATTAAAATCACGATTGTTTTTAAAAAAAAATTGCATTGATACATGTCCCCCAGGGCAGTACCCGGACTTCCATAACCATGTATGCCCAATTACTTGTATATAAGCCTTCAAAATGGGCACTTTTGATTTTTTTCTGTTCGGCTCCCTATAGACTTTAATGGGGTTCGCCGTTCAAGTTAAAAGATTTCCCCTGTTTGGTAGTTCTGCTTACTGACAGGGAATTTGGGTGGAATGAGCAGAGTGTTGACCTTATCAGTGTGATTCTCTTTCACTGTCCAATCCTCATGCTAAAGGAAGGTCTGTGTAGTTCTATGGTTGACACCCACGTGGCGGAGCCAGTTGCAGGCCACCATTGATCTTTTTAGCTATCTGTAACAGTGGATTTCTAACCACTACTGTAAGGGGGTCATACTGTTCACTGGCCACCAATATAAGGGAATAATTCTTTCCACTGACCACCAATGTAAGTGGGTCATTCTTTCCACTGGCCACCAATGTAAGGGAATAATTCTTTCCACTGGCCACCAATGTAAGTTGGTCATTTTTTTCCACTGGCCACCAATGTAAGTTGGTCATTTTTTCCACTGCCCACCAATGTAAGTGGGTCATTCTTTCCATTGGCCACCAATGTAAGTGGGTCATTCTTTCCACTGGCCACCACTGTAAAGGGGGCATTCTTTTCTTGGCTACCAATATAAGAGGACCATTCTTCCCACTGACCACCAAAGCAAGGGATTATTCTTTCCACTGGCCAGCAATGTAAGGGAGTCAATTCTTCCACTGACCACCAATCTAAGGGGGTCATTCTTTTATTTGCCACCAATGTAAGAGGATCATTCTTCCCACTGACCACCAAAGTAAGGGGGTTATTATTTCCATTGGCCATCAATGTAAAGGGGGCATTCTTTCCACTGACCACCAATGTAAGGGGCTCATTCTTTCCACTGGCCATCAATGTAAGGAGGTATTTTTTTTCCATTAGCTACCAATGTAAGGGGGTCATCCTTCCCACAGACCACCAATGTTAGGGGGTCATTCTTTCCACTGGCCACTAATATAAGAGACATTTTTCCCAATGAACACCAATGTAACAAGCATTCTTCCCACTGACCACCAATGTAAGGGGCTCATTCTTTCCACTGGCCACCAATGTAAGGAGCTCTTTTTTTTCCATTGGCTACCAATGTAAGGGGGGGGGTCATTCTTTCCACAGACTACCAATGTTAGGGATGTTAGGGGGTCATTCTTTCCACTGGCCACCAATGTAAGGAGCTCTTTTTTTTCCATTGGCTACCAATGTAAGGGGGGGTCATTCTTTCCACAGACTACCAATGTTAGGGGTGTTAGGGGGTCATTCTTTCCACTGGCCACCAATGTAAGAGGCATTTTTCCCATTGGCCACCAACGTAAGAAGCATTCTTTCCATTGGCCACCAATGTAAGAGGCATTTTTCCCTCTAACCCCCAATCAATTGGTTTCAGCAGGGGTTCCCAAAGAGCCTAAACAAGTTTCAAGGTCCCTGTGTAGAACATGTTGGAAAGCCTGCTTTACTAGGCTGTATCTGGATAAATGACCCTTCAAAAATTCTGGGCTTAGCACAATGTTCGTCTTACCAAAAAGTTTCTGGAGCACCTGCCCATCATACAGATCCTCAGCGAGGTCCTTTACGATAATTCTCTCCCCAACCAGCACGTCGTTTATCCAGTCAATTAAGACCTGGGCGCATAGAGAAAACAAAGCCATGGGCATTAGCAGCAGCCAAATAAAAGGAATGTTTTTACTGGCTCAGTCATAGCAAGGTGAGCTCCCCGTTTTACAGGACACTGCAGAGGAGCCTTGGCACTCCAGCTGTGGTAAAAACTACTAAACCCATCATGCCTAGGTCTCAGGGAGTCATGCCTGTGGCTCTCACAGTTGCAATGCCTCAAGGGACTTGTAGTTCCACAACAGCTGGAGTGCAGAGGTTGTCTGAAGTTGAAAAAAAAGTAGCACAAAACAACATACCTTCAATCCACTAAATCACTTAAAGTGGTTGTAAACCCTTCTATATACCCAGTGGAGTAACTGGCCTCAGGTGATACACAGAGATGAAACAAATCCTCCTACATAAGTTGTACCTGTTTATCTGCTGTCTTCTCTTCTCTACAGCCGTTCAAAGTGCAGAATTTATACAGCTTGTCTGAGCTATCAGAAACCAGGGAGAGCTGAAGTTACACACTGCAGCGCTCAGTGAGGAGAGCTCTGAGAGCTGATTGGAGGGGAGGGACACACCCCCTTCACACAGCACGCACGAACAGAGATGAGGATGTCAATCACAGGCTGTGTGCTGTACTTTTTTTTAAAATCTCTTTGTGTCAGAAAAACGTGTCAGAAGCAGGGGCGGCCCCGTCCATTAGGGGGGGCCCGGGCACCGCCCCCTCTCTCCAGGCCACCCCCCTATATGCAATGGATAGATTCATAAAAAGTTATTATAAGTAGGCGAAAAAAAACTGTAAGTGTGTCAAGTGTAAATAGTCCACCTATACGGTGTAATACGGTAAAGTGCAACGTGCTCCTAAAGCGCGTGCAAAAATCTTGTTTTCAATAGTTATATATGTATAGAAGAGATACCTATATCTTGTAAAATGGCAGAAGAAACAAAATCCAATATATATAAACAAAATAATGGTAATCAAAGCGAACAATTATTTAGAGAAAAAATGTGGAGAATAAAAAGTGGAAAAAATAAAAATAAAATTGAGAAATTAAAAAAAAAAAAAAAAAATATTGAAAACAAGATTTTTGCACGCGCTTTAGGAGCACGTTGCACTTTACCGTATTACACCGTATAGGTGGACTATTTACACTTGACACACTTACAGTTTTTGTTAAACACTCTGTTATATGCACAATAATATTTTTTGATACGAATATTTGTGATATATATGTTGACCAAACACTTTTTTTCATTTATAATAATCATTACAGTTGGACAGCGCCAATTCCCCTACTTATAATAACTTTTTACGTTTTGGATTTCACCTCGGTGATTTTCATTATAGGGGGGCAGCAGTCCTTTCCTAGGTTTCATACTCCTAAGCGCGGAACTACTGTCATGTCACAGCATAAATCTATCCATGGCTGCCATGGCCACCCTCTATTCATGGCCACCCCCTATTCATGCGTCCGGCCCCTTTCCGGGCACCGGGCGCATGAATTACGGCAGCCGGGGTTTTGTTTTTAAGCACCTGTTTAGAGCCAGAGGCTCTAATAGGTTTCAAAATAGGGTGGGCTCGGGTCGCAGAGAATGCGACCGGAGCCCACCCAGGTGTGCTACAACAGCGAATGAATATTCACTGTTGAAACACAGATCCTCTATCCTGGCCAATTAGAAGCGGGTGTGAGACCCGTTTTCAGATTGGCCGAAAGGCCGGGCGATCCTATTGGACGCCTAGGAGGATCATGCTAAAACACGCTGCGGCCGCCCATAGGACACGCTGCCTGCCCGCCCGTCCGCTACCTAGATGGGGTAAGTGCCGGGCTTGCCCCATCTGTCCGACCGCGGGGGGGGGGTCGTGGGTGCTGCTGACCGACTTGGGGGGGGGGGGTTGTTTGACGCCCCCCCCCACCCAAAAAAACCCTCACTGGTCAGAATTGATTCATGCTGATAGCAGAGGAAGGAGGCAGCGGACAGAATAGTGCTCCGGATTAAGACAATTACACACTATAGGGGGATAGGCTTTGTTCATATTTCATGTCTGAGGTTTACAACCACTTTAAAGGTCAACTGCACCCAAAGCTAACTTTTTACTATTTTGTGTTTGTTGCCCACGGGAATCACCTGCTGGCTTCATACATCTGATGATGGCCAGATGATGGTGTCACACTTCCTCAATGGATTCTCCATAATGGAGAAAAGGAAACATTTTCGGGGAGTCAATTTGCAGGAGAGTAACATCATTTTATGGTCATGTGGGAAAAGGACCAAACACAAATTAAAGCGGTATTACACCCCAAAGCAAACATTTTATTATATCGCAGCTTACCAATTCTTAGATGTGATGACTGCGTTAGTTTTCTTTTTTTTTTTTAGGCTTTCTTTCATCTAGTGATCTGGCCAGTAAGTCCTTTTTTTTTCTCCCCCCAAAAAAAGTTCTCTCGTAGATGTATGTGTTACAGAGCCAAGACAAACCATTTACCATTTTCACCTGGTGATCCAGCCATCAAGTCAGTTGTTTTTCAACAGAAAAGCTCACTGGAGACAAAACATTTACCACTGGCAGGGGTGCTTAAAATGATCAGCATTTATTTATTCATATAAAAACTTTATCCCAAAAAGAAAAAAAAAAAAACTGTTTGCTGTACCTGATTATAAAATGTAAACTGGAGTTTGACATCAATGTGCTAGTGTATTTAAGTCTGCTAGTCCATCTAACACTCCCTCCCTTTTTCTCCCCAAAAAAAGTTCTTTCGCAGATGTATGTGTTACAGAGCCAAGACAAACCATTTATATACACTATATACAATGTATCAGAATATCCCCTATATACACTATATACAATGTATCCGAATATCCCCCTATATACAATGTATCCGAATATCCCCTATATACACTATATACAATGTACCGAATATCCACCTATATACACTATATACAATGTATACGAATATCCCCTACACTATATACAATGTATCCGAATATCCCCCTATATACACTATATACAATGTATCCGAATATCCCCCTATATACACTATATACAATGTATCCGAATATCCCCCTATATACACTATATACAATGTATCCGAATATCCCCTACACTATATATAATGTATCCGAATATCCCCTATATACAATATATCCAAATATTCCCCTATATACAATGTATCCGAATATCCCCCTATATACACTATATACAATGTATCTGGATATCCCCTATATACACTGTATCCGAATATCTCCTACACTATATATAATGTATCCGAATATCCCCCTATATACACTATATACAATGTATCCGAATATCCCCCTATATACACTATATACAAAGTATCAGAATATCCCCCTATATACACTATATACAATGTATCCGAATATCCCCCTATATACACTATATAAAATGTATCCGAATATCCCCTATATACACTATATACAATGTATCCGAATATCCCCTATATACACTATATACAATGTATCCGAATATCCCCCTATATACACTATATACAATGTATCCGAATATCCCCCTATATACACTATATACAATGTATCCGAATATCCCCTACACTATATACAATGTATCCGAATATCCCTATATATACACTATATACAATGTATCCGAATATCCCCCTATATACACTATATACAATGTATCCAAATATCCCCCTATATACACTATATACAATGTATCCGAATATCCCCTACACTATATACAATGTATCCGAATATCCCCCTATATACACTATATACAATGTATCCGAATATCCCCTATACTATATACAATGTATCCGAATATCCCCCTATATACACTATATACAATGTATTCGAATATCCCCTACACTATATACAATGTATCCGAATATCCCCCTATATACACTATATACAATGTATCCAAATATCCCCTATACTATATACAATGTATCCGAATATCCCCTATATACACTATATACAATGTGTCCGAATATCCTCTACACTATATACAATGTATCCGAATATCCCCCTATATACACTATATACAATGTATTCGAATATCCCCTACACTATATACAATGTATCCAAATATCCCCTATATACACTATATACAATGTATCCGAATATCCCCCTATAAACACTATATACAATGTATCCGAATATCCCCCTATATACACTATATACAATGTATTCGAATATCCCCTACACTATATACAATGTATCCGAATATCCCCCTATATACACTATATACAATGTATCCAAATATCCCCTATACTATATACAATGTATCCGAATATCCCCTATATACACTATATACAATGTGTCCGAATATCCTCTACACTATATACAATGTATCCGAATATCCCCTACACTATATACAATGTATCCGAATATCCCCCTATATACACTATATACAATGTATCCGAATATACCCCTATTTACACTATATACAATGTATCCAAATATCCCCCTATATACACTATATACAATGTATCTGAATATCCCCTATATACAATGTACCCGAATATCCTCTATATACAATGTATCCGAATATCCCCCTATATACACTATATAAAATGTATCCAAATATCCCCTACACTATATATAATGTATCCGAATATCCCCCTATATACACTATATACAATGTATCCGAATATCCCCCTATATACAACGTATCCGAATATACCTTACACTATATACAATGTATCTGAATATCCCCCTATATACAATGTATCCAAATATCCCCTATATACACTATATACAATGTATCCGAATATCCCCCTATAAACACTATATACAATGTATCCGAATATCCCCTACACTATATACAATGTATCCGAATATCCCCCTATAAACAATGTATCCGAATATCCCCTACACTATATACAATGTATCCGAATATCCCCCTATATACACTATATACAATGTATCCGAATATCCCCCTATATACACTATATACAATGTATCCGAATATCCCCCTATATACACTATATACAATGTATCAGAATATCCCCCTATATACACTATATACAATGTATCCGAATATCCCCCTATATATACTATATACAATGTATCCGAATATCCCCTACACTATATACAATGTATCAGAATATCTCCCTATATACACTATATACAATGTATACGAATACAGACTGACAATGCTGCTGTCCAAAGGTGCCCCCTGTACTCCTTCTTCCAGAGTGGGGGCACTCTAATACAGGAGGAGTGTTATTGGCCAGATCACCAGCTGAAAACAGAGGGGGGGGAAGCCTAAAAAAAAAAAAGAAAACGAATGCAGCCGTCACATCTAATGATTGGTAAGCTGCAATATATTACATTTTATGATCTCAGATTAATACCACCTTAACGTCACGGGAAACCTCGCTGAAATTTTCCTGGGATGAAAGGAAGGAGGCAAACCCACCGAAGCCCACCCATATTAGACATCTCATATGCACGCTGTCCCCGCTGAATAGCAGGGAATGGTGGTGTGGTACTTTAATTGTCCAACCCTATAGGAAAACGGACGTACCTTCATGAGCTCCTGTAATCTGGGGTCACTCCGGGAGTACGGGTCAATCATGGTCCTCACCTCATTCTCCTCTACAAATCAAAACAGAAAAGAGGGATTAAAGGGAATGTTCATACTTCCAACCTCCCATCCCAAGTCAACACCAACAACAACTTACCAAGCATGGTGTCCTCTGGGTCCAGCTCAAATGGAATCGGATTAAGAGGCAGGTTGATGGCATTGATGCCTTCTTCTTGAAGCTCCGATACTAGAAGAAAACAGAATTAACAATCATAAATAAGGTTCTTTTTTCTGCCACTAGATGTCTACTAGATCAGTGGTCCTCAACCCTGTCCTCAAGTATCCCCCAACAGGCCATGTTTGCAGGTTTTCCTTCATCTTGCACAGGTACTTTAAATCAGAGTCAATGGTTTGGTATTTTGGACAGCTATTTTATCTAAGAGAAATTCCCAAAACATGGCCTGTTGGGGGTACTTGAGGACAGGGTTGAGAACCACTGCACTCAATGGAGGTCAGCATCATTCAACCTACATCCTCTGAGCCCAGCCTGTGACTGGATAGTGAAGAGAGAGGCAGTGCAGTGACTAGCTCATTTCTCTGTCAGTCTACTCTCTCCTCCTATCAGCATGCAACTTGTCAGCAGGTGAACTAATTGGCCCCTTGTCCTGATTCTTACACTCCAGCCCTGGAGTGTAAGGGACTGCAAGAGGTTGATACCAGTCACATTCAGGTACATACAAAGCATTGGTTGCTTTAAATAAAAAATACAGTACATTTATTGCAATGATGCAATGAATAATATAATGAATTAACTGGTGTTCTTTTCTGATGACGTCAATTGTGCCGAAACGCGTAGGAGGGACCTACGACGTATGACGTGACCTACAATGTATGACGTCCATGCATCAGATACCGCAGCCATCTTTTTGGCTGGAAACCAAGTGCTTTTACTGTTGTGACATGTAACTTGAATACTTTATTAAGGATGTTGCTTTTATTTGTACATACACTATATTACCAAAAGTATTGGGACGCCTGCCTTTACACGCACATTAACTTTAATGGCATCTCAGTCTTAGTCCGTAGGGTTCAATATTGAGTTGGCCCACCCTTTACAGCTATAACAGCTTCAACTCTTCTGGTAAGGCCGTCCACAAGGTTTAGGAGTGTGTCTATGGGAATGTTTGACCATTCTTCCAGAAGAGCATTTGTGAGGTCAGGCACTGATGTTGGAGGAGAAGGCCTGGCTCACAGTCTGCACTCTAATTCATTCCAAAGGTGTTCTATCGGGTTGAGGTCAACACTATGTGCAGGCCAGTCAAGTTCCTCCACCCCAAACTCGCTCATTCATGTCTTTATGGACCTTGCTTTATGCACTGGTGTGCAGTCATGTTGGAACAGGAAGGGGCCATCCCCAAACTGTTCCCGCAAAGTTGGGACCATGAAATTGTCCGAAATATCTTGGCATGCTGACCCCTCAAGAGTTCCCATCACTTGAACTAAGGGGCCAAGCCCAACCCCTGAACATCAACCCCTCACCATAATCCCCCCTCCACCAAATTATTTGGACCAGTGCACAAAGCAAGATCCATAAAGACATGAAGAAGCGAGTTTGAGGTGGAGGAACTTGACTGGCCTACACAGAGTCCTGATCTCAACCCCATAGAACACCTTTGGGATGAAATAGAGCGGAGACTGCGAGCCAGGCCTTCTCGTCCAACATCAGTGCCTGACCTCACAAATGCACTTCTGGAAGAATGTTCAAACATTCCCATAGACACCCTCCTAAACCTTGTGGACGGCCTTCCCAGAAGAGTTGAAGCTGTTATAGCTGCAAAGGGTGGACCAACTCAATATTGAACCCTACGGACCAAGACTGGGATGCCATTAAAGTTCATGTATGTGTAAAGGCAGGTGTCCCAATACTTTTGGTAATATAGTGTACTCCACTATGGATGTTTCTTTGTATTATTGAGAGTATGTCTGCCCACTTTGGATCTGTGCTGGTCAATAAGTGATGTTTTAACCCTCGGAGCACCGGTGCTACTGGAGTGTTTGGGATACCAATATAACCATAAGCTCTTGTGACCACTCTACAATTTGAGGGTTCTTGCTATCCGGTAAGAGGATTGCGTGGATCCCCCTGGTGCTGAGTGCTGCTGTTCATCTGTTTTTGAACTTGGTGTCGGGTTCTTCTATCTACACACAGATCCAACAATTAACATCTTACATCAATTGAACTCTTCATGGACATTTTCTAGCGCTGCATACTTAAATGTTTTCATTGTATTTTTATTATTGCCTGGAGTTCAGCTTTATAGCCAGTGTCTGGTATTAATGAATGTCCCTCCTTCACACCCCCAGCCTGCCATGCAAGTTTAAAGCTCAACTCTGGGATACGGGGGCCGGATGCAAAGGCAATAACCTTTGGGGCATTAATCCCCTCACTATCAGCAACAGTGGGGCATAGTTCCTTCCACTGACACCAATGATGGGGCACTATTCCTCCCACTGACACCAATGATGGGGCACTATTCCTCCCACTGACGGGGCACTATTCCTCCCACTGACACCACTGATGATGGGGCACTATTCCTCCCACTGACACCAATGATGGGGCACTATTCCTCCCACTGACACCAATGATGGGGCACTATTCCTCCCACTGACGGGGCACTATTCCTCCCACTGACACCACTGATGATGGGGCACTATTCCTCCCACTGACACCAATGATGGGGCACTATTCATCCCACTGACACCAATGATGGGGCACTTATTCCTCCCACTGAAACCAATGATGGGGCACTAGTCCTCCCACTGAAACCAATGATTGGGCAATGGGCACTACTGCTCCCACTGACACCAATGATCAGGCACTACTTCTCCCACTGATACCAATGATGGGGCACTATTCCTCCCAACACCAAAGGTGAGACACACTTCCTACCACCGACACCAATCGTGGGGCATGGTTCCTTCCACTGACATCAATGGTGCGGCACTATTCCTACTGACACCAATGGTGGGAAACTGTTCCTCCCACTGAAACCAATGATTGGGCAAAGGGCACTACTTCTTCCACTGACACCAATGATGGGGCACTATTCCTCCCACTGACTTCAATCGTGCGGCACTGTTCCTCCCATTGACACCAATGATGAGGCACTATTCCTACCACCGACACCAATTGTGTGGCACTGTTCCTTCTACTGACACCAATGGTGAGGCACTATTCCTCCCACTGAAACCAATGATGGGGCACCATTCGTCACACTGACACCAATGATGGGGCACCATTCCTCCCAGTGACACCAATGGTGGGGCACTATTCCTCCTACTGACACCAACAATGGGGCAGTATTCCTCCTACCGACACCAAAGATGGGGCACTATTCCTCCCAATGACACCAATGATGGGGCACTTTTCCTCCCACTGACACCAACGATGGGGCACTATTCCTCCCACTGACACCAATGATGGGGCACTATTCCTCCCACTGACACCAATGATGGGGCACTATTCCTCCCACTAATACCAATGATGGGACACTATTCCTCCCACTGACACCAATGATGGGGCACTATTCCTCCCACTGACACCAATGATGGGGCACTATTCATCCAACTGACACTAATGATGGGGCACTATTCCTCCAACTGATACCAATGATGGGGCACTATTCATCCAACTGGCACCAATGATGGGGCATACTTCTTCCTACTGACACCAAGTGGATGGAGGCTGCTGTGCCCCTCCCACAAGTCCACTCTCTGAACAGGTTCTGTACGGCACAGCGGTGATGTCACTGCTACGTTTACAATGTCATATCTGGGTTTGGAAAAAGTATCTGATGCTCACAATGTGGATTTATATACTTTGTGGCTATTGAAGGAACATGCTGAAATAATGTTTTTTGCGCAGGCAGTTCAGCTTTAAATGCACCCAGTACACATTTCACCACCTTCATAACTTTGGAAAAAGACACAAAAGTCATTTGTATTACATTCTCTTCTTTTTTTTTTGGCGGTCCGTCCTCTGCCTGGACCCCGACAAGCCGCCACAGTGAACAGAATACATTCTCATCTAATTTTGAGTATTTTGTCAGGAAATGATTCTGTGCAGGAACATCTCCCCCCCCCCCCGCCCTTCCATTATCTGCTGATGCACTGCCAAGCCAATATGCACATCGCCGAACGTTTCTCCGCTCTCTTCCCAGCGTGGAGTTAAAAAAAAATTAAAAAAAAAGACCCACTACCAAGGCCGGAGCGTTCATTTTTCAAAAAATAATCAGAATGCACGAAGGAGAAGAGGATGATGTAATTACAAGGGAAGGCGTGCAATTATACAACCAAAGCCGACCCTTCAGGTGTCACTGACCGCCCGCCCAGGGACGTACGCCCTGCACTGCCGACCGTGAGACGATTAGGGGGCAATTACCAAACCACAAGAACGCATTAGAGAGAATCGTTCCTTAATGGTACATAAGAGCCTCGCTGATGTCTCTACTGGCCAAGGTCCAGGCAATGGGGGGGGGGGCATGGCGTAATGTTGTCCTAATTACTTTAAACATGGATACATACATTGGGTTTTATTATTTCCAGAATTCATAAGAAGGGGTATTAATTTGCAGCCACAGACTGAGCTAAATATAGTCACTTGCCCACACGGGATCCGGGGCATTCTTCCAATTCCCATCACAATTTATAGATAAGATCACTACTGGCAAGCCCTGGAATTCCTGCCAAGCTGGCCGCAGCCAATCAACGCCAGGCATAGCACCAGGACGAGAAAGGTCTGCAAAATGGGAGAGATTGTACACCTGGGTGAAGGGTGTACCAACAGGTGCATGTTAAAGAAGAACTCTCACTCGATTTTTTTTTTCTGGCGTCCCCCTTGTTCCTACGTGCTTTGTTAGCCTAGCTGAGTTTGCACAGGACACCCCCCCCCCCCCTTCCTCCACAGCCATTCGACAATGTAGCGAGCAAGGGGACAGCTGCTTTACAACCGGTGCTTGTGTTGGTTTAATATAGTAATAAAAAGCACCTAGTGGCGGCTGGTGAAGTTTTAGGATGGGGGGCGCCAGACCCCGCCCTTCCTTTTTGACTCCTCACACTTCTCATAAGCCCCACCCCTTATAGAATCCACCCACTCTGTCCCCTGTATTCCACTTGCTTCCACCCATTGTGTCAGGAGTAAACAGCTCAGCATCACAGGACAAAGTATACAGCCCCAGAATCACAGGACAGAGTATATAGCTCGGTCTCACAGATCAGGGTATGTAGCTCAGCATTACAGATCAGGGTATAGAGCGCAGCCTCACAGATCAGGGTATACAGCTCAGCATTACAGATCAGGGTATATAGCTCAGCATTACAGATCAGGGTATATAGCTCAGCCTCACAGATCAGGGTATACAGCTCAGCCTCACAGATCAGGGTATATAGCTCAGCCTCACAGATCAGGGTATATAGCTCAGCCTCACAGATCAGGGTATATAGCTCAGCATTACAGATCAAGGTATACAGCTCAGCATGACAGATCAGGCTATACAGCTCAGCATGACAGATCAGGGTATATAGCTCAGCATTACAGATCAGGGTATATAGCTCAGCATTACAGATCAGGGTATATAGCTCAGCCTCACAGATCAGGGTATACAGCTCAGCCTCACAGATCAGGGTATATAGCTCAGCCTCACAGATCAGGGTATATAGCTCAGCATTACAGATCAAGGTATACAGCTCAGCATGACAGATCAGGCTATACAGCTCAGCGTGACAGATCAGGGTATATAGCTCAGCATTACAGATCAGGGTATATAGCTCAGCATTACAGATCAGGGTATATAGCTCAGCCTCACAGATCAGGGTATATAGCTCAGCCTCACAGATCAGGGTATATAGCTCAGCCTCACAGATCAGGGTATATAGCTCAGCATTACAGATCAAGGTATACAGCTCAGCATGACAGATCAGGCTATACAGCTCAGCATGAGAGATCAGGGTATATAGCTCAGCATTACAGATCAGGGTATGTAGCTCAGCGTTACAGATTAGGGTATATAGCAAAGCATTACAGATCAGGGTATATAGGTCAACATTACAGATCAGGGTATATAGCTCAGCCTCACAGATCAGGGTATATAGCTCAGCCTCACAGATCAGGGTATACAGCTCAGCATTACAAATCAGGGTATATAGCTCAGCCTCATAGATCAGGGTATACAGCTCAGCATGACAGATCAGGGTATATATAGCTCAGCCTCAAAGATCAAGGTATATAGCTCAGCCTCACAGATCAGGGTATATAGCTCAGCATCACAGATCAGGGTTTATAGCTCAGCCTCACAGATCAGGATATGCAAGTATACATCATCTGACCTGTATACAGCTAGCTATATACACCCACCTTCCTTCCTGTATATAGAGACCTTCCTCCATCATCACTGACTGCAGATATACATCGTCTGTCCTGTATACATATATCTGCATGGAGGAAGGTCTCTACAAACAGTAAGGAAGAAGGTGGGTGTATATAGCTGTATACACTACACAGGACAGATGTACTCACAATTTATGTATATGTAGTGTATACAGCTATATGTGTGTGACATCCAGGTAGAGCAGAAAGAAATAATCCCCAAATGATGGCTCCAGTGCAGTCCTGGGCCCAGTCTGACTCGAGTGGAGAAGAGAATGACTGACTCTGCAGAGAGGCGCAGGTATGTGTGTGCGGAGGAACAGAGGGGCAGTGAAGTGAGTCCGAGTGCAGAAGTCTGACTGAGGCAGCAGCTGAGCCTGAGGCCCGCGGCGCCGGCACTTACCATTACTCACAGGCGCCGCTCGCTCAGGCCTTCCTCCTTTAGTAGTGCGTTCAGTCGGCTCCACAGTCACAGATCACAGTGAACAACGGCCGGGAAACCAGAAGTGACGCGGCGCCGCCACGAAAAAGCACCGCCCACCGTCCTCTGGTCCCCGCCAATCAAAAACAGACAAGGGACAAATGAGTGTAGAGTAGGAGTGTTGGGGCGCATCGATTGCGCCCCGAACATGCCCTAAACACAGGCAAATCAGCTTCCCAGCTTGCAATCAGCTGATTGCAAGCTGGGAAGCTTCCCATAGACTGCTGTGTGTTCGGCGCCTGGACACTCTTAAAGTGACCTTTTTTTTTTTTAGAATAGCTTGGGGGGGAGGTGCCCGTGCACCCCTATGGACGAGCTGCCACTGATAGTACCTGTGGTTAGTAGGAGGAGGAATAATGCCCCATCACTGGTATTAGTAGGAGGCAATATGCTTTATTATTGGTGTCAGTGAGAGGAATTATCCCCCACTGTGGGGGTCAGTGGATGGAATGGTGCATCTTTCTTTGTGTCAGTGGGGGGGCGATAGTGACTTATATCTGGCCTCAGGGGCGGGACAAAGGCAAGCAGTTTGGAGACCACTGCCCTAAATGACAGGTCCTTTTGGAGGGGCAAGCAGTCAGCAAGGCAGATTACAGAATACACAGGTCCAATCCTGTACAGCAACACACCGGACAGGCCAGACTACTTGGTTCCCCTGTAATTATGCTCTACGCAACGGGAAGTGACACACATGCAGGGGAAACCACATCACAGAACACATTAACCCCCCTTGGCACCGGCCAAGAAGGATCCTTCCATTTACACAGAGAAGTGACTGGCCTCAGGTGATACACAGAGATGAAACAAAGCCTCCTACATAATTTGTACTTGTTTATCTGCAGTCTTCCGTTCTCTACAACCGTTCAACGTGTAGAATTTATAAAGCTTGTCTGAAAGTTCAAAAAAGGGGGTGGCGAGTTGAAATTACACACTACTGAGCTCAGTGAGGAGAGCTTCTCCAAGCCACTTCAGTTCTAATGAATGTCAGGAAGATTCCTCAACATTTACATCCACATTTGGAGTGTGGGAGGAAACTGGAGCACGCGGGGAACCTACACAAACTCCATGCAGATAGTGTCTTGGTTGGGATTCTAACCAAAGACCCCAGTGCTACGATCAATACGGGGACAAGTCCATACAGCATCCTGCTGTGGAACTGCAAACCCCCTTCCCCCACTGCTAATGCATGCCGTAGAATGGGTATACCACTCTGTGCCCATCCTCTGGCTTCTAGCTCTGGTTGCCCATGGTTGGCATGGGGTATGCACTGCACATGCGTGGCTGCCCATGGTTGGAATAAAGTGTGCACTAGACATGCAAATCTACTCATAGTTGGCATGGAGTGTGTAACAGGCATGCTAGGCTGCCCATGGCTGCCATGGAGTGTGCACTAGACATGCAAGACTGCCCATGGCTGCCATGGAGTGTGCACTAGACATGCAAGGCTGCCCATGGCTGCCATGGAGTGTGCACTAGACATGCAAGGCTGCCCATGGTTGGTGTGGTGAGCACACTAAACATGCAAGGCTGCCCATGGTTGGAGTGGAGTGTGCACTAAATATGCATGGATGCTCATGGTTGGCATTTTTGGCATGGAGTGCGCACTTGACATGCAAGGCTGCCCATCGCTGGCATGGAGTGTACACTAGAAATGCAAGCCTGCCCATGGTTGACATGGAGTGTGCACTAAACATGCATGGCTGCTCGTAGTTGGCATGTGTGCACTAGACATGCAAGGCTGTCCATGGTTGGTGTGGAGTGGGCACTAGACATGCAAGGCTGCCCATGGTTGGTGTGGAGTGTGCACTAGACATGCAAGGCTGCCATTGGCTGCCATGGAGTTTGCACTAGACATGTAAGGCTGTCCATGGCTGCCATGGAGTGTGCACTAGACATGCAAGGCTGCCCATGGTTGGTGTGGAGTGTGCACTAAATATGCATGGATGCTCATGGTTGGCATTTTTGGCATGGAGTGCGCACTAGACATGCAAGGCTGCCCATGGCTGGCATGGAGTGTATACTAGAAATGCAAGCCTGCCCATGGTTGACATGGAGTGTGCACTAAACATGCATAGCGAATCGTAGTTAACATGTGTGCACTAGACATGCAAGGCTGGCCATGGTTGGTTTGGAGTGGGCACTAGACATGCAAGGCTGCCCATGGTTGGTGTGGAGTGTGCACTAGACATGCAAGGCTGCCCATGGCTGCCATGGAGTTTGCACTAGACATGCAAGGCTCTCCATGGCTGCCATGGAGTGTGCACTAGACATGCAAGGCTGCCCATGGTTGGTGTGGTGAGCACACTAGACATGCAAGGCTGCCCATGGTTGGTGTGGAGTGTGCACTAAATATGCATGGATGCTCATGGTTGGCATTTTTGGCATGGGGCGCACTTGACATGCAAGGCTGCCCATGGCTGGCATGGAGTGTACACTAGAAATGCAAGCCTGCCCATGGTTGACATGGAGTGTGCACTAAACATGCATGGCTGCTCGTAGTTGGCATGTGTGCACTAGACATGCAAGGCTGCCCATGGTTGGTGTGGAGTGGGCACTAGACATGCAAGGCTGCCCATGGTTGGTGTGGAGTGTGCACTAGACATGCAAGGCTGCCCATGGCTGCCATGGAGTTTGCACTAGACATGCAAGGCTGTCCATGGCTGCCATGGAGTGTGCACTAGACATGCAAGGCTGCCCATGGCTGCCATGGAGTGTGCAATAGACATGCAAAGCTGCCCATGGCTGCCATGGAGTGTGCACTAGACATGCAAGGCTGCCCATGGTTGGTGTGGTGAGCACACTAGACATGCAAGGCTGCCCATGGTTGGTGTGGAGTGTGCACTAAATATGCATGGATGCTCATGGTTGGCATGGAGTATGCACTAGATATGCGAAGCTGCCCATGATTGGCATGGAGTGTGCACTAGACAAGCAAGGCTGTCCATGGTTGGCATGGAGTGTGCACTAGACATACAAGGCTGCCCATGGTTGGCATGGAGTATGCACTAGACATGCAAGGCTGCCCATGGTTGGCATGGAGTGCGCACTAGAAATTCATGGCTTCCCATGGTTGGAATGGAGTGTGCACTAGAAATGCAAGGCTGCCCATGGTTGACATGGAGTGTGCACTAAACATGCATGGCTGCTCGTGGTTGGCATGTGTGCACTAGACATGTAAGGCTGCCCATGGTTGGTGTGGAGTGGGCACTAGACACGCAAGGCTGCCCATGGTTGGCATGGAGTGTGCACTAGAAATGCAAGGCTGCCCATGGTTGGCATGGAGTATGCACTAGATATGCGAAGCTGCCCATGGTTGGCATGGAGTGTGCACTAGACATGCAAGGCTGCCCATGGTGGGCATGGAGTGTGCACTAGAAATGCAAGGCTGCCCATGGTTGGCATGGAGTATGCACTAGATATGCAAGGCTGCCCATGGCTGCCATGGAGTTTGCACTAGACATGCAAGGCTGCCCATGGCTGCCATGGAGTGTGCACTAGACATGCAAGGCTGCCCATGGTTGGTGTGGTGAGCACACTAGACATGCAAGGCTGCCCATGGTTGGTGTGGAGTGTGCACTAAATATGCATGGATGCTCATGGTTGGCATGGAGTATGCACTAGATATGCGAAGCTGCCCATGATTGGCATGGAGTGTGCACTAGACAAGCAAGGCTGTCCATGGTTGGCATGGAGTGTGCACTAGACATACAAGGCTGCCCATGGTTGGCATGGAGTGTGCACTAGACATGCAAGGCTGCCCATGGTTGGCATGGAGTGAGCACTAGAAATTCATGGCTTCCCATGGTTGGAATGGAGTGTGCACTAGAAATGCAAGGCTGCCCATGGTTGACATGGAGTGTGCACTAAACATGCATGGCTGCTCGTGGTTGGCATGTGTGCACTAGACATGTAAGGCTGCCCATGGTTGGTGTGGAGTGGGCACTAGACACGCAAGGCTGCCCATGGTTGGCATGGAGTGTGCACTAGAAATGCAAGGCTGCCCATGGTTGGCATGGAGTATGCACTAGATATGCAAGGCTGCCCATGGTTGGCATGGAGTGTGCACTAGACATGCAAGGCTGCCCATGGTGGGCATGGAGTGTGCACTAGAAATGCAAGGCTGCCCATGGTTGGCATGGAGTATGCACTAGATATGCAAGGCTGCCCATGGTTGGCATGGAGTGTGCAATAAACATGCATGTCCAAGCACCTGCTTTCTATTTTTTAGACGGTAACTGCATATGCACACTGTTTTTTGTGTCAGCTGTGGCAGATGGAGTAGAGAGTGGGCATGTTGGAGCACAAAGTGACAGCAGTAGCTGTCAGGGCAGACATTGATCCCCCACTGCTGCATCCGGGGGCAGTTTTCCCTCCTGCCCACCCCTTGCCCCAGGTTCAAGGCAAAAGTACTAACCACTAAGCCATTATTTTACCTCTACTTTTTGTTCTACAGTAACTTTGAAAATGGCCTCACAACAAAGTCACCTTTTTTAACCTCGCTCGGCTATTCAGAACGCTTCAAACAAAAAAAAGTCTCCTACAACACAAGGTATCATTGAGTACGGCACCGTCCTTGTTCCTATTATGTGTTATGAGTAAAAAAAAGAAGAAAAAAAAAACAAAAAAAAAAAAAACAGACAGCATCATTCACACCCCCGCTAAACGGACCAAAAAAAACCCTTCAGCTTTGCATTCATCATATGAAATACAGCGGCTCGGAGTTGGACAATACGCGGTACATCTAGACCTTGCACGGACTGAATGCCTATTGTTTCCCAAGCTTGTGTTGTTTTTGTCATAGCCGGCTACAGGTCGCCGCATGCAAATGTGTAATAAAAACACTTAATGGAAAGACCCGTTCTTCTTCGCTGCGCACCGGCTGCCCTTTCGTCCCGATGGAAGCCGTGTAAAAGCTGCGTTGAAGAGCGCATTGATATCATCACCCCTCCCCCCCCCCCCGGAAAATGGAATAAAGCCGCCAATAATGTCTTACCTTTAGTGCACAGCGCTCCGCAGCCCATTGTGTGCAGGATGAGGTTCGGGCATCTTTTTTTCTGCCAGCGCGATACGCTTCGTTTTGATTTTTTAATTTTTTTTTAATTTCAAATAAACCTGTGAAGGCCACTTCGAAAAACCGCCCGGGTCCCCTGTCATGCGCTGCTGCTGCTACGGCTGCAAGGTCTGCGAGGCTGGATGGGATAATTTAATATGGAGCCACAGGAGATTTGCGGGCAATCTGTAACATGATGTAACATGGCCTTGTCCGCCACGCCGGAGACAATATATACTGATCTCTCTTTTTTTTTTTTTTTTATTTAGGTCACATTCCTGCCGGCGCAGCAAGCTGCGAACATCGGAAAGCATGTCCGGAATACAGATCGACCTCCACCGACCGATGAAATATTATTCATATGGCGTGAGCTCAACGCAACAGGCCTTCCAGGCTAAGTCCAAAAACAAATGATGAATGCATCCATATTGCAAAAAAAGCGAAAATGTGCATTTATTAATTTTTTTTGCATGGAAGCCTACAATGCGTTGCAACTGCAAGACTCTTCCTCCAGCTCAGGTATGGACCTTCAGCCACGGAGCTTGGTGGAAGTATCAATGGACTACAAGGGCCGTGACGTCACCACGCTTGGGGCGCCATTGAGAACGACATATTGAAAACATCTCTCCAAAAGATTTTCGAATATTTTGAAATCAGCCATTCCTGCCCACCCCTTTAAAAAGTTCTGAATGTCCAGGGAGGCTCGTAGGATCGGTGTTCACGTGACCACCGCGATTGGCTGTCGCAGCGGTTACATGATCGGGAGCCGGTCCCGTTGGCTGCCAATCATTTAGTCCGGTCCAAGAGCGGTCATTAACTGCTCTCGGCGCAGAAACATCACCCACCCAGCGGCACATATACGCAGCAGCAAAAGGGTCGGCTTTAACGCATATGTGTTACGTGGGCGGCAAGAAATTTAAATATTACCCGGTGATTCTGCAATGAAGGTCCTTTTTCTAAGACTTCCTGGTAAAAGGTGACAACACTTTGTCTCTCTCACCCAACTGTGCTCCTGCTTTGTCACCATGGTGGAGACTAGAAGTGTCTGTTTTACCACACATTTAAGGGGGCACTGATCACCAACGTTTAAGGGGGCACTCACCACTGATCACCAACCTTTATGAGGCACTCACCACTGATGACCAACCTTAATGAGGCACTCACCACTAGGGATGAGCCGAACACCCCCCGGTTCGGTTCGCACCAGAACCCGCGAACGGACCGAAAGTTCGCACGAACGTTAGAACCCCATTGACGTCTATGGGACTCGAACGTTCGAAATCAAAAGTGCTCATTTTAAAGGCTAATTTGCATGGTATTGTCCTAAAAAGGGTTTGGGGACCCGGGTCCTACCCCAGGGGACATGTATCAATGCAAAAAAAACTTTTAAAAACGGCCGTTTTTTCGGGAGCAGTGATTTTAATGATGCTTAAAGTAAAAAAAAAAAAGTGAAATATTCCTTTAAATATCGTACCTGGGGGGTGTCTATAGTATGCCTGTAAAGTGACGCATGTTTCCCATGTTTAGAACAGTCCCTGCACCAAATGTCATTTTTAAAGGAAAAAATCTCATTTAAAACTGCTTGCGGGTTTAATGTCATGTCGGGTCATGGCAATATGGATGAAAATCAGTGAGACAAACGGCATGGGTACCCCCCAGTCCATTACCAGGCCCTTTGGGTCTTGTATGGATATTAAGGGGAACCCCGCACCCAAATTAAAATAAGGAAAGGTGTGGGGCCACCAGGCCCTATATACTCTGAACAGCAGTATACAGGCGGTGCAAACAAGACAGGGACTGTAGGTTTGTTGTTAAGTAGAATCTGTTTGTAATTTTGAACATTTTTAACGTGTTTAGCTCCAGCCAAAAAATCTTTTCTAAGCTTTTTGGAAAACATAGGGAAGGGTTATCACCCCTGTGACATTTGTTTTGCTGTCTTTCCTCCTCTTCAGAAGATTTCACCTCACTTTTTTGTCCCAATGAAAAATGTTTTTTGAAAATTTGGGTTTTTTTGTGGAACAAGGATTGGAAAGCATCAGTGGAAAGGAGAAATTGTTTTCCCATATTAACTCTTACAGGAGAGAATTTCCCTTCCTAGGGGTAGATTTCATCTCACTTCCTGTTGTCTCCTTCCGTTTGCAAGTAGGAGTCGTTTGTAAGTTAGATGTTTGAAAGTAGGGTCCTGCCCTATATACTCAGCAGAAATTTGGGCCTTAGGTGTTGCTGTGGCCACAACACTGTAAGCCCTCACAGGGCCCTGCTGTGAAATATTAGATCAAGAATTGTAATTACATGCCCCTGTTGAACAGGAGCTGAAAAATTAGGCCTTAGGCACTGGTGCTGGTGCCACAACACTGCAACCCCTCACAGACACTCTAGTTGGAACGCAGGAACGAGCCCTGCTGCAAAGTATTGCATCAAAAATTGTAATTACACGCCCCTGTTAGACAGGGGCAGAAAAATTGGGCCCTAGGCACTGGTGCTGGTGCCACAACACTGCAACCCCTCACAGACACTCTAGTTGGAATGCAGGAACGAGCCCTGCTGCAAAGTATTACATCAAAAATTGTAATTACACGCCCCTGTTAAACAGGGGCTGAAAAATTGTGCCTTAGGCACTGGTGGTGGCGCCCAGAACCAAAAATGTTCTTACAAGCTATCAGCGTGATGATTGAGGAGGAAGAGGATAATTACTCAGGGATAGTCACTCAGCATCAGCATAGGCAGTCTTTGAAGGGATCTGAGATTTCAAAAAAAATTATTCGGTTACATCAGCATCAGGTGCTTGGTAGCTGGTGGTGATCCAAGACTCATTCATTTTTATGAAGGTCAGCCGATCGACCGAGTCGGTGGACAGACGCACCCTGTGATCGGTTACCACGCCTCCAGCAGCACTGAATGTGCGTTCCGAAAGAACGCTGGATGCAGGACAGGCCAGTAGCTCAATTGCATACTGTGCAAGCTCTGGCCAGTGATCCATCCTCAAGACCCAGTAACCCAGAGGATTTTCGGTGGGAAAGGTGTCCAAGTCTGATCTTGCCCCTAGGTATTCCTGCACCATGTAAAACAGACGCTGGCGATGGTTGCTGGAACCGATCATACCTTGGGGCTGCGGACCAAAAAATTGTCTGAACGCATCGGTCAGACGGCCACCTTCTCCACCGCTCCTTCTTTGACTGACCGAAGCCTCAGCAACACGTTGTCCAGAAACAGGAGTTTGTAACCTCCCAGTCTCTGGGAACGCGTTGCACAGACCTTTCTGCAAGGCCTCCCGAAGATGTTTCATCCTCTGCTCCCTCTGCGATGGCAAGATAAGGTCCGCAACCTTACCCTTGTAACGTGGATCAAGGAGGGTTGCCAGCCAGTATTGGTCCTTCTCCTTGATACCACGAATACGAGGATCCTTACGCAGGCTTTGCAGGATCAGGGAGGCCATGCAGCGTAGGTTTGCTGAGGCATTTGGTCCGGAGTCCTCTGGGTCACTAAGAACGACATGGTCCGCAGCCACCTCCTCCCAGCCACGTACAAGTCCATGTGTTTCTTGGGACTGATCCCTTAAAGACTGCTGCTGATGCTGAGTGCCAGGCTCCACCTCCATACTGACACAATCTTCCTCCTCCTCCTCTTCCTCCTCGTCCTCTTCCTGTGTGATCGGCGGGCACGCAGGAACACTGTCTGGATAAAGGGGGCCTTGAGAGCTAAGGAAGTCCTCCTCTTCCTGCCTCTGTTCTGCCTCAAGTGCCCTGTCCATTATTCCACGCAGCGTGTGCTCCAACAGGTGGACAAGGGGGACAGTGTCACTGATGCATGCACTGTCACTGCTCACCATCCTCGTGGCCTCCTCGAATGGTGACAGGACAGTGCATGCATCCCTGATCATGGCCCACTGGCGTGGGGAAAAAAAACCAAGCTCCCCTGACCCTGTCCTGGTGCCATAGTCGCACAGGTACTCATTGATGGCCCTCTGCTGCGTGTGCAGCCGCTGCAGCATGGCCAACGTTGAGTTCCACCTGGTGGGCATGTCACAGATTAGGCGGTTCTTGGGCAGGTTAAACTCCTTTTGGAGGTCCGTCAGCCGAGCACTGGCATTATATGACCGGCGGAAATGCACACAGACTTTCCTGGCCTGCCTCAGGACATCCTGTAAGCCCGGGTACCTGCCCAAGAACCGCTGCACCACCAAGTTAAGGACGTGAGCCAAACAGGGCACATGGGTCATTTGTCCCTGTCGGAGGGCAGAGAGGAGGTTGGTGCCATTGTCGCAAACCACCATTCCTGCCTTAAGTTGGCGTGGCGTCAACCACCTCTGAACCTGCCCCTGCAGAGCTGACAGAACCTCTGCCCCAGTGTGGCTCCTGTCCCCCAAGCACACCAGCTCAAGCACCGCATGGCATCTTTTGGCCTGCGTACTTGCGTAGCCCCTTGAACGCCTACGGAGCACCGCTGGTTCCGAGGAAGAGGCCATGGAGGAAGAAGAAGAGGAGGGGGTGGAGGAGAGAGGTGTGTCACAATCAGCATTTTGGAGGCGTGGTGGCGGAACAACCTCCAACACTACTGCACCTTGTCCTGCATCCTTCCCAGCTGCCAGCAGAGTCACCCAATGCGCCGTGAAACTTAGGTAACGTCCCTGTCCATGCCTGCTGGACCATGAGTCAGCGGTAATATGCACCTTACCGCTGACCGCCCTGTCCAGCGAGGCATGGACATTGCCTTCCACATGCCGGTAGAGAGCCGGAATCGCCTTCCGTGAGAAAAAGTGGCGTTTGGGTACCTGCCACTGAGGAACCGCACATTCCACAAACTCACGGAAGGGGGCAGAGTCTACCAACTGAAAAGGCAGCAGTTGAAGTGCTAGCAATTTTGCCAAGCTAGCATTCAACCGCTGGGCATGTGGATGGCTGGGAGCAAACTTCTTTCGGCGGTGCAGCAGCTGGGGCAGGGAAATTTGCCTGGTACAATCTGACGTCGGTGT
The DNA here is from genome assembly GCF_042186555.1 of Aquarana catesbeiana. Lineage (NCBI taxonomy): Eukaryota > Metazoa > Chordata > Amphibia > Anura > Ranidae > Aquarana > Aquarana catesbeiana. The sequence goes on from NC_133334.1 coordinate 22,653,058, forward strand.
ACCAAAAGCAGATTGCCCACAAGTACTTGGCTGTGACACACCTAATTCTACACCTTCATTCCTCTCACTGCAGGTCTCAGAGAGGACTGAAGGTCTAGTGGGGTTGGAAATCTCAGCTGATGAGGAGCAAGGAGAGATCCTCTTTGTTCTTTGGTGTGGGTCTTTTAGATACGCTTGCCAACGAACTGCATGGCAGGTCAACATATGTCTGGTCAAGCATGTGGTACCCAAGCGGGAGATGTTTTGGCCACGCGAGATACGCTTGAGACATATGTTGCAAATAGCAGCGGTGCGATCTGATGCACTCGTCTCAAAAAAGGCCCACACCAAAGAACTTTTTGAATAACGCGCAGAGACTGCAGCGCCCTGCACATGTGGAGCTTTGGGGTGTGATGCAGTCAATGTGCTGCCCTTAGGCTGGCCCCTGGAGGGCATCCTGCCTCGTTGGTGATGTGCTGCCGCCTCCTCCTCCTCCTCCTCCTCCTCCTCTCTCCTATCAGGCACCCACGTTGAGTCAGTGACCTCATCATCCCCTCCCTCCTCATCACTGGAGCAAACCTGGCAGTATGCTGCAGCAGGGGGAGCATGACTGCCAGATTGCTGTCCTTCTTGGGCACCCCCTCTGTCCGCGCTCATGTTACTGCCTTCATCGAGCTCAGTATCGTCATCAGAGCCTTCCAAACGCTGGGCATCCTCCTGGAGCATGTACCCAACACTGTGGTCAAACAGTTCGAGGGAATCCTCATGAGGACATGGTGGAGCTAGGGAAGGAGTCACTGATGACATTGAGCAGAGGGAAGAGGCCGCTGCTTTGCCAGACAAAGCACCCTGGGCATGGGTGAGAGAGGATGAGGAGGATGAGGACGGCTTGGTCATCCACTCGACCAAGTCTTCCGCATGTTGCGGCTCAACACGGCCAGCTGCCGAAAAAAAGGCCAAGCGTGTCCCATGGCCACGTGCTGATGAGGATGCACCGTCTCCACGACCAGCACTAGACACAGAGCCTGCTTGCCCTCTCTTATTGGCTTGTGACTGTCTGCCTCTCCTTCTTGGCCTTCCAGACATACTAATGGCCTGTAGCTGCACTAAGCTGGGATAGAACACCTGTAATTTTCTTCAAGTAGCTTTATATACTGTAACCAGACAAGCCTGCCTGTCAGTAGGAAGATAACAGGAACGGATCTAGCTGAACACTGTGAGCAGGACGCACTGTACTAAATGTAAATAGTCTAGCTGCCTGACCGTGGTACTAATAGGATCAAATAGAACACCTGTAATTTTCTTCAGGTAGCTTTATATACTGTAACCAGACAAGCCTGCCTGTCAGTAGGAAGATAACAGGAACGGATCTAGCTGTACACTGTGAGCAGGACGCACTGTACTAAATGTAAATAGTCTAGCTGCCTGACCGTGGTACTAATAGGATCAAATAGAACACCTGTAATTTTCTTCAGGTAGCTTTATATACTGTAACCAGACAAGCCTGCCTGTCAGTAGGAAGATAACAGGAACGGATCTAGCTGAACACTGTGAGCAGGACGCACTGTACTAAATGTAAATAGTCTAGCTGCCTGACCGTGGTACTAATAGGATCAAATAGAACACCTGTAATTTTCTTCAGGTAGCTTTATATACTGTAACCAGACAAGCCTGCCTGTCAGTAGGAATTTAACAGGAACGGATCTAGCTGAACACTGTGAGCAGGACGCACTGCACTAAATGTAAATAGTCTAGAAGATAACAGGAACGGATCTAGCTGAACACTGTGAGCAGGACGCACTGCACTAAATGTAAATAGTCTAGAAGATAACAGGAACGGATCTAGCTGAACACTGTGAGCAGGACGCACTGCACTAAATGTAAATAGTCTAGAAGATAACAGGAACGGATCTAGCTGAACACTGTGAGCAGGACGCACTGCACTAAATGTAAATAGCAGGAACGGATCTAGCTGAACACTGTGAGCAGGACGCACTGCACTAAATGTAAATAGCAGGAACGGATCTAGCTGAACACTGTGAGCAGGACGCACTGCACTAAATGTAAATAGCAGGAACGGATCTAGCTGAACACTGTGAGCAGGACGCACTGCACTAAATGTAAATTGCAGGAACGGATCTAGCTGAACACTGTGAGCAGGACGCACTGCACTAAATGTAAATAGTCTAGAAGATAACAGGAACGGATCTAGCTGAACACTGTGAGCAGGACGCACTGCACTAAATGTAAACAGCAGGAACGGATCTAGCTGAACACTGTGAGCAGGACGCACTGCATTAAATGTAAATAGTCTAGATAGAAGATAACAGGAACGGATCTAGCTAAACTGAATACAGTGTATATATATATATGCAACACCTGGGATGCATATATATACACAATACACTGTAAGTGCAGCTAACTGACTGACTGTTCTGCCTAATCTATCTAACTCAAATCAAATGACACTGTCTCTCTCTCTCTCTCTATCTCTCAGCACACCGGAACACACACTACACAGGGCCGCCGTGCAGGCGGCCTTATATAGTGTGGGGTGTGTACTAAATCCCCTGAGCCATAATTGGCCAAAGCCACCCTGGCTTTGGCCAATTACAGCTCTCTCTACTGACGGCGCTGTGATTGGCCAAGCATGCGGGTCATAGTGCATGCTTGGCCAATCATCAGCCAGCAATGCACTGCGATGCCGCAGTGAATTATGGGCCGTGACGCGCCACACGAATTTAGCGCGAACGGCCCATAACGTTCGCAATTCGGCGAACGATCGAACAGCCGATGTTCGAGTCGAACATGGGTTCGACTCGAACACGAAGCTCATCCCTACTCACCACTGATCACCAACCATTATGAGGCACTCACCACTGATCACCAACCATTATGAGGCACTTACCACTGAACACCAACCTTTATGAGGCACTCACCACTGATGACCAACCTTTATGAGGCACTTACCACTGATAACCAACCTTTATGAGGCACTCACCACTGATCACCAACCTTTATGAGGCACTTACCACTGATCACCAACATTTAAGGGGGCACTGACCACTGATCGACAATTTTTCTGAGGCACTGACCACTGATCACCAACACTTAAGGGGGCATTCACCACTGATCACCAACATTGAGGGGGCACTCCCCACTGATCACCAATATTTAAGGGGCACTCACCACTGATTGCCAATTGTTCTGAGTCACTGACCACTGATCACCATCTGTTGTAAGGCAATCACTACCAATCACCAACATTTATGTGGCACTCACCACTGATCACCAACCATTATGAGGCACTCATCAATGATCACCAACATTTATGGGACACTCACCACTGATCACCAGCATTTAAAAGAGCACTCACCACTGATCACTAACATTGAGGGGGCACTCCCCACTGATCATCAACATTTAAGGGGGTACTCACCACTTATCACCAATATTTAATGGGGCACTCATCACCACTGATCGCCAACCATTATGAGGCACCCACCACTGATCAACAGCCTTTATGAGGCACTCACCACCAATCACCAACATTTATGGGCGCTCACCACTGATCAACCGACTGTTATGAGGCACTCATCACTGATCACCAACATTTATGGGACACTCACCACTGATCACCAGCATTTAAAAGAGCACTTACCACTGATCACTAACATTGAGGGGGCACTCCCCACTGATCATCAACATTTAAGGGGGTACTCACCACTTATCACCAATATTTAAGGGGGCACTCATCACCACTGATCGCCAACCATTATAAAGCACTCACCACTGATCACCAACCATTATGAGGCACTTACCACTGATCACCAACCTTTATGAGGCACTCACCACTGATGACCAACCTTTATGAGGCACTCACCGCTGATCACCAACCATTATGAGGCACTCGCCACTGATCACCAACCATTATGAGGCACTCAACACTGATCACCAACATTCAAGCGGGCACTCACCACTGATCACCAACCTTTATGAGGCACTTACCACTGATCACCAACATTTAAGGGGGCACTGACCAATGATCGACAATTTTTCTGAGGCACTGACCACTGATCACCAACATTGAGGGGGCACTCCCCACTGATCACCAATATTTAAGGGGCACTCCCCACTGATCACCAATATTTAAGGGGCACTCACCACTGATTGCCAATTGTTCTGAGTCACTGACCACTGATCACCATCTGTTGTAAGGCAATCACTACCAATCACCAACATTTATGTGGCACTCACCACTGATCACGAACCATTATGAGGCACTCACCACTGATCACCAACCATTATGAGGCACTCCCCACTGATCACCAACTTTTAAGTGGGCAATCACCACTGATCACCAATATTTAAGGGGCACTCAACCACTGATTGCCAATTGTTCTGAGGCACTGACCACTGATCACCAACATTTATGGGGCACTCACAAATGAGCACCATCCTTTGTTAGGCAATCACTACCAATCACCAACATTTATGGGACACTCACCACTGATGACTAACCATTATGAGGCACTCACCACTGTTTATCAGCCATTATGAGGCACTCACAACTGATCACCAACATTTAAGGGGGCAATCACCACTGATCACCAACCATTATGAGGCACTCACCACTGATCACCAACATTTAAGGGGGCACTTACCACTGATCACCAACCATTATGAGGCACTCATCACTGATCACCAACATTTATGGGACACTCACCACTGATCACCAGCATTTAAAAGAGCACTCACCACTGATCACTAACATTGAGGGGGCACTCCCCACTGATCATCAACATTTAAGGGGGTACTCACCACTTATCACCAATATTTAAGGGGGCACTCATCACCACTGATCGCCAATTGTTCTGAGGCACTGACCACTGATCAACATCCTTTATGAGGCACTCACCACCAATCACCAACATTTATGAGGCACTCACCACTGATCAACCGACTGTTATGAGGCACTCAACGTCAATCACCAACATTTATGGGCACTCACCACTGATCAAAAGCCTTTATGAGGCACTCACCACTGATCAACCGACTGTTATGAGGCACTCAACGTCAATCACCAACATTTATGGGAACTCACCACTGATCAAAAGCCTTTATGAGGCACTCACCACTGACCACCAACATTAATGAGGCACTCACAACCAATCACCAACAATAATGAGGCATTCACCACTGATCAACCAACTATTATGAGGCACTCACCACACTGATCACGAACATTCATGGGCACTCACCACTGATCAACCAACTGTTATGAGGCATTCACCGCTGATCACCAATCATTATTAGGCACTCACTACTGATCACCAACATTTATAGGGCACTCACCACTGATCACCAAAATTTATGAGGCACCCACCATGGATCGCCAACTGTTATGAGACACTCACCACCGATCACCAATCATTATTAGGCACTCATTACTGATCACCAACATTTATAGGGCACTCACCACCGATCAACCAAATGTTATGAGGCACTTACCACTGATCACCAACATTTCAAAGGATGCTCAGCACTGACCATCACCATAGGGATTCTAACTTATGGCAACTGAAACCTGCATGTTGCTCTGTACATTACATAGTCCTGGGTACAGAGTTGTATGGCCATGTAATTGTCAGTCAAACTATCACAGCACTGAAAACTGAACAATGGCATGGTAATGAAGTGGTGTATAAATCCATGTATTCAAGTGGTTAAATTTACCCCAAAAAAGTGCTTTTTCACTTCATTTTAAATATATTTCTAACAAACTATTGAAACATTTACAATGTATCCATGGCTATCATTTAAAACTCCTTTACATAAACCAAGTTACAAGAAATAAAATCCTGTCATTTGGTGACACTTCATATTCACTAAAACCCGTGGTAGAGGATAGAAGACGAGTCTGAAACATAATAAAATCCTTTTGGAGGCATCTCAAAGAAGAACTAAACATTATTCTGTATATCGCATTATCTCCAGAAACAAACGGCGTAAAGAATCTGCACAAAGCATGCTTAAAAGGTTTTAGTCCAGAAAAGAGAAAATGTGATTACAGGCTGTAATCTCCATCATTGTCATCGGTAATTATATTATGGGATCCGAAAACAAACCAGATACACGCTCCGCCAATACCGCACCGTTTGATGTCAGCTGCAGCTGGAAAGTGCGCGACTGCTACAAATGATAAAGACAGCCATTCTAAGGCAAGTCTATATAGGGGGAAGAGAGGAAAGATCCATGGAGTCCTATGGTTGTAATAAAAGAGACAACCTCAGCCTGGGCTCCCTTCAACGCGTTTCGTTCCGCCTATGTGTTGGAGGGGATCTGTGGGTTCCTGGGACTTTCAGTTTTCTGTTGAGAACCTCAGGGGTGTGCACTGTGAGAGGGATGAGGGTGTGGATTGGGGGGGTTTCAGTATCTCCCCTTAGAGGTAACGACAGTGAACAGTACCTGCCTGAATGTGGCCTAAATGTTCTTTTCTCTACGGCACCCCAAACCTCCCTATTGGACCATCATATAAAAGAACAAATGAGGCATGGGAGAAAAGCGGGGACGTGCCCCAGCTTAACTTTTACAGTAAACTTGAGATTTGAACATAACTTCAGCTGCCTTTATTACTGGAAATACTGATCCTTTTGACTAAAGGTAACCCCTGTAACCCATTTTTTTTTGCATCATACTCTCAGCTTGACCCCATTTGATTGCTTAGAACAGGGGTCTCCAAACTTTCTAAAAAAAGGGCCTGTCTACTGTCCTTCAGACTTTAGGGGGGCCGGACTGTGGCCATCGGGAGTACAATGTGTCCCATTGTCAGTGGAAGTATACAATCCCCTATGATTGGTGTCATTGCTAAGAAGTGTGCCCCATCATTGGTGTCATAGAGCCCCCATGTTGGTGTCATTTGGAGGAATTGTGTCCCATCACTGGTGTCATTAGGCCCCATTGGTGGTGTCATTGGGAAGAATTGTGCCCTATTCTTGGTATCATTGGGCCCCATTGGTTGTGTCATTGGGAAGAACTGTGCCCCACCATTGCCGTCGTTTGGCCCCATTGTTGGTGTCATTGGGAGGAACTGTGTCCCATTGTTGAAGTCATTGGTAGGAATTGTACCCCATCATTTATGTCATTGGGAGACATTGTGGAGATATTTATTGGTGTCAGTAAATAAAATAGCATCCCAAGGGCAGAATAAAAGTGAGCAAAGACCCACACCTGGCCCCCCGGGCCGGAGTTTAGAGACCACTGGCTTAGAACATGGGGTCTCCAAATGTTGTAAGCAAAGGGCCAGTCTATTGTCCTTCAGGCTTTAGGGCCAGACTGTGGCCAGAGGGTGTAGAAAATCCCCCGGCATCTGTGCCCCATCATAGGTTTTAATAGGAAAAATAGTGCCCCATTTTTGGCATCAATGGAAAGAATAAGGCCCCATTGATGGTATCCGTAGTTGGAATGGTACCCCACCACTGGTGTAATTTGGTAGAATAGTGCCCCAAGGGCCAGATAAAGGCAAGAAAAGGGCCGTATTCGGCTCCCAGGCCACAGTTTGGGGACAACTGGCTTAGCGCGCTGCTCCAGGTATCCATCCGATCTGCTCCGGTGATCTACTACACTTTGGTACCGGTGTCTGTAGTGCCCATCCCGGCCTGCTATACTTAGTGTGATACAAAGATGCCGCACTGCTGACTAGATTAAGATGGAAAGTGGCCTCAGCCTAGACTTCTCCCAGGCCATGCCCTCCTCCAACGCATTTCACCCTGCCCACAAGACCAGCTGGGGCTTGACTTCAATGAGAAGTGAGGTGACCACCTTAGGTGGCAGTTGGTGGGGGTGGCACTAAGGCCGAAGTGTCCATACCAAACACTCTGTCCTCACTGCAGGTTGCTAAGCTGGGTGCCAGGATGCTGGCGACTGAAATGCACAGCCGTTGGTTGTTACGGTGAAGACGCCCATCTGCACCATAACAACCCGTGATGCCATAAGGCCAAGCCCCCTGCATCCTAGCTACCAAAGGCGAACAGCGTTGTTGGAACCTTGAAGGCCGGGATACAGTGTTGCTGGTTGTTATATTGGGGGGTAAAAATAATTATTTACCTCTAAATCAGTAATGGATCCCCTACCTACCAACAATAATTCTGGCTCCCACAGACTTGCTACAGTAGGTGCTCGTGTGGTACATATTAGTCCTGTCAATTTAAGAAGGTGCTCCTAACGACAACTCGTTATTTGTATAAAAGACACCTGTCCACAGAATTTATTTCTTCCATTCAAACCTCACCATCATGGGCAAGACCAAAGAGCTGTCAAAGAAAGTCGGGGACAAGATTGTAGACCTGCAAAATGCTTGAATGGGCTACAAGACCATCAGCAAGAAGCTTGGTGAGAAGGAGACAACTGTTGGAGCGATTATTTGCAAATGTAAGAAATACAAACTAGCCATCAATCGCCCTCGGTCTGGGGCTCCATCCTAGATTTCAACTCATGGGGTAAAGATGATCATGAGAAAAGTGAGGGATCAGCCCAGAACTACACTGGAGGACCTTGTGGATGATCTCAAGGCAGTTGGGACCACAGTCACCAAACAAACCATTGGTAACACAATACGCCGCCATGGCTTGAAATCCCGCAGCGTCCGCAAGGTCCCCCTCCTCAAGAAGGCACATGTACAGGCCCATCTGAAGTTTGCCAATGAACATCTAAATGATTCTGAGAAGGATTGGGAGAAGGTGCTGTGCTCAGATGAGACCAAAATTGAGCTCTTTGGCATGAACTCGACTGCCATTTTGGAGGAAGAAAAAATGTTGACTATGACCCCAAGAACACCATCCCTACAGTCAAGCACGGAGGTGGAAACATAATGCTTTGGGGCTGATTCTCTGCTACAGGTACAGGCCTACTTTGCTGTATTGAGGGGCCAATGGACGGGGCCATGTATGGTAAAATCTTGGATGAGAACCTTCTTCCCTCGGCCAGAACACTGAAGATGAGGTATGGATGGGTCTTCCAGCATGACAATGACCCAAAACACACCACCAAGGCAACAAAGGAGTGGCTCAAGAAGAAGAACATTAAGGTCATGGAGTGGCCTAGTCGGTCTCCAGACCTTAATCCTATAGAAATTATATGAAGAGAGCTGAAACTTCGAGTTGCCAAGCCACAGCCAAGAAACCTTAAGGATTTAGAGAAGATCTGTAAAGAAGAGAGGACCAAAATCCCTACTGAGATGTGTGCAAACCTGGTCACCAACTACAAGAAACGTCTGACCTCTGTGATTGCCAACAAGGGTTTCTCCACCAAGTACTAAGTCATTTTTTGCTTGGGGATCAAATACTTATTTTATTCACTGAAATGCAACTCCATTTATAACATTTGTATCTTGTGGGGGTTTTTTTTGATTTTTGGTTGATATTCTGTGTCTAAAATTATAGACCCTTCATTTCTTAGTAAGTGGGCAAAATTACACAATCTGCAGGGGATCAAATCATTATTTTCCCCCAATGTACACTTTAAAGTCTATTAGCAGCTTCTCGGCTGTCATGACACGCGGTGTAGAATATCCACAAAGATCATCATCGGTCAGCCAGTCCCGGGACGGCGTGTGACTGAAGAACGAGGCTTGTTCGAAAAAAAAAAGTGCTGACGGAGGCAGGTTGTAACAAATGGAAAACCTTTCTTCTGCTGGACTCAGCCGGGATGGTTTCAGATTTTTTTTTTTTTTTTTTTGGGACAAGTAGTTTTCCAGCTGCCTTCCTGGCAATCAGCACAGAATCCCATTGTATGGAGGTTAGAAGGTTCACATAGGACCTGGAAAGAACCGTATTCCCGGCTCTGGGGTCCCCATAGAGAAACAATGATCCCTGTACAGGTTTATAGGTAGGTAATGTCATCCAAACAATCGATGGGGGTGGAGCAAAGATTTCTAAAATTAACTGTAGCATGCTAAGCTTAACACTTCCAGGTAATTATTATACCCCCCCCCCCATGAAAATGTCTTCATCTGCTTTCCACTCCAGCAGGATGGCACCAACTATGTTCAGGTATCATCAGGGGTCACCAGCGACCTCCTGGACTGAGACTCCGGCTCAGAGATGACATGGTCATGGAAATCCTGGCCCCTGTGAAGTTCTTGGCTGTGTTCACAAAATGTCTGACACAGATCAGCCCCCTGCTGCAGCCTCTCATTTTGTTACTTGCTACACAGTTACAATGTTGCAGACTGATCACTGGGGGGGGGGGGGGGGGGGAGACTGAGGAAATGCTTTTTTTTACCTGGAGCAGACTGATTGCATCACCTCAGCCAAGGCAAAGTTACTGGACTTGGCACTCAGGCTCGTTTCACACCCTGCGAATCCACTGCGGGTTCCCGCATCACACCCGACTCGCACGGCAGTTCATGCTGCCATATGCAGAACTGCCTCGGGAGTGTCAATACAATGTTAATGACACCCCCAATTCAGCTCGCATATCGCACTGCGAACTGACAGTTCGGACATGAATCGGATCGCATTGGGTGTCCACGAAGGATGAGCTCAGGCGTGTTCGCAAGTCCACGTGCCCCGCGCCCGACAGGGAGCCGACGCTGCACAGCGCTAATCGCAGGCAGTGAGACATTTCCCGATCCGCGGCTGCACAGATCAGGAAATGTCTCACTACCTGTGATTAGCGCGGCGGAGTGTCGGCTTCCTGGCGGGCGCAGGGCACGTGGACTTGCGAACACGCCAAAGCTCATCCTTAGTGAACACCCATGCAATCCGATTCTGGTGCGGACCAAAAAAAAAAAAAGGGTCCTGTGCGACCTATCTGTATGGCTGAAATCGCATTGCACAGACATCGCATGTGATTTGCACTGCAGTGCGGTGCGAATCACATGTGATCTCGCAGAGCGCTCTCTGGTGATTGGGCACTCAAGGGTGACATTATAAGTCGGTTTACAGTTTGCTTTTGATCTGTGTCTGCAGTGCTTTTTTTTGAGGTGCATTTTACGCACGCGTTTTTGAAGCATTTTTTGCGTGATTTTTTTTTTTTGTGTTTTCCATTTTTTATGGGGCCAATTTGTTGTAAAAAAAACCCCGCAAATCGCAGCAAAAACGCACTGCATGTTTTTCTGCCGCTTCTGTATTGAAGCCTATTGAACCAAAAACCAATGTTAATTTCGTTGAATAAATTAATACTATTTTAGTAGACTAAAATACAACTAAAGCTCAAACAATTCAGATGACTAAAATACGACTAAAACTAAAATGGCGCTTTAGTCGAAAGACTATGGGTAAAACTAAACTGAGTTTATATCACAACGGCTACATCTGTATCTGTAGTGCATGCTCAAACCTTCATACCATAAATAATACATTTTTTTTAGATATTTACGAGGAGTATATAAATGTTTGGTAGTTCTAAAGAAATAAAAATTAAAATTTAAAGTGTTTTTTTAACCCCCTCAAAAAAAATAAAAAAGGACCCTGCTCCTTTAAAGCATGTTATATGACAAAGTGCTTTTCCTGTGTCATTTGGCCCCCTGTAACACCTAAAAAATCTGTCTGATCCTGCCAGTTTCTCCCCACCCCTCTGTAAACTGACCACGGTGTATCATGGCTGCTGAGCCCTGACATCGTGGTCAGTTTACGTGCCTCTGTCATCAGCAGCCTGCTATCTGCTCTCCTCTCTGCTCCTGTGTCCTCCTCCCCACCTCTGTCTGTGTTTGAGCCCCCCCCCGTTGCTCTCATAACACTAACCTGTATACACCATCAGCACTGCCTCCCTCTGTGAACGATTTATAAATGCTGTAAATACCTCATTTAGGAGGTGAGGTTGCGATCACATGACCAGCCAGCTCTCTCCTCCTCCCCTCCAGACTGACATCAGCAGGGGGAATCTCAGCCCCGCCCACTGCATCTTTCAGAGGAGGAAAGGAGAAAGCTGTCTGGTCATGTGATCGCAATCTCGGCAGTGAAATTAGGTATTTGCAGCATTTATTCTTATAAATCACATACAGAGGGAGACACTGCAATAGGAGGCAGTGCTGATGGTGTATACAGGTTAGAGTTATGAGAGCAGGGGGGGGGCGGCTCACACAGAGACAGAGAGGGGAGGGGGAAGGAGGACACAAGAGCAGGGAGGAGAGCTGCTGATGACGGAGGCACGTAAACTGACCACAGTGTCAGGGCTCAGCAGCCATGATACACCATTGTCAGTTTACAGAAGGGTGGGGAGAAACTGGCAGGATCAGCTAGATTTTTTTAACTAAACCCGTTAGATTTTAGTCGACTAAAAAACGACTAAAACTAAAATGGCATTTTATTCACAAGACTACAGCTAAAACTAAAATCAAAATTTGATGTTGAAATGAACACTGCCAAAAACGCACCGTTTTGCTTTCACACCTCAGCAATTTTCTGCTTGAAGCTTGTAGCTCTAAAACGCTCAACAAACAGCAGCTCTCCGCCCCTAATTTCCTCTCCCTCTCCTCCACCTAGTGCTTTCTATTGGCTAAACAAAAAACACCTGAAGTTGTAAAACTCTCTTAATGTGCTTCTAAAAACGCTCAAAAACTATAAAAAAAAAAAAAAAAAAAAAAAACGCCAGTAAATTGCTACGAACAGGTATGAATGCAGCCTTAAAAAAGTCCCTGACCCTTTCCAAAAACACAGCGGCTGAAAAAAAGCATAGATGTGAACGTGTCCCATAGGAAACCATGTTATTTGAACTGTAGTGCGTTTCTGCAAAAAAAAAAAAAAAAACGCATAGGTGCAAACTGAGCCTAAAGTGATATTAAAGGTTTCCTTTTTTTAAAAAAAAAATAACAAACATGTCATGCTCACCTGCTCTGTGTAATGGTTTTGCACGGAGCAGCCCTGATCCTCCTCTTTTCGGGTCCCTTGATGGCGCTCTTGGCCCCTCCTTCCTGCCGAGAGCCCCCACAGCAAGCAGCTTGCAATGGGGGCACCCAAGCGGGCTCGTTTCCGTGCTGCAGTGCTACTTATCCATTTACACACAGAGCCACGGCTGGGCCCCGCCCCTCTCTCTCCTCATTGGCTCACTGGCTCACTTGGCCAATGGCTCCTGCTGCTGTCTCAGCCAATGAGGCGGGAGAGTCCCAGCCGAGGCTCTCATGCACATTGCTGGAGGAAGATCGGGCTCAGGTAAGTATTGTGGGAGGCTGGGAGACAGTGGCGACTGGTGGTATATTTTTTTTGGGGGGGGCGGCAATCCGTTCACTGACAACTACCCCCCCGGGTCAGACGATCGGTCGGGTCTCCCAAACCGCCCCCTCCGCCCTGGTCGGTCAATTGGTCCCCCCCCACTTACCCCATCTAGGTCGCGGGTTTCCTCCGGGCAGCGGGTCTCTGCGTCTCCTCCTTCCTCGGCTTAACGGCGGCGCGGCTTCCCCTGCGTCTCCTCCCTCCTCCTCTCCGGGGGCGAAAAGGATCACTTCTCCTCTCAGCCAATTGGGTCTCAGGACCCGCTTCCTGAGCCAGGATTGGCCGGGAGGAGAAGCAGGAAGACAATAGCGAACATTAAATTTGCTATTGTCACACAAGTGGGTGGGCTCGGGGCGCAGTGCTCTGCGCCCCGAGCCCACCTTTTTTTTAAGCCAATTAGAGCCTCTGGCTCTAATCATGTGTTTCTAAAAAAAAAACAAAAAAAAAAAACCTCCCATTGAAATCTATGTGTCTGGCATCCTGCATGTAAATTAGGGGCCGGGCGCATGGATTGGGGGGGCGGTGACCCTGCGCCCCGTATGGACAGGCTGCTGCTGCTGGGGGGGGGGCTGCTGCACACAGAAGGTTTTTTACCTTCATGCATAGAATGCATTCAATAAAATTAGATTGAACCTAAATTGATGATGTTTAATATCACTTGATAGCTGAAGATTAATCTGCTTCTACTTTGTCTTCTCTGGTCCATCATCGATCGAAGGAAAGTGATACAAGGTAGCACAGGATCTTTTTTTTGGGACAATGAAATCTAGAAAAACAATGGTGCCCACAGAGGTCAGCCCTCCACATTGCAGACTGAAGACTCAGCAGAATATTTAGGGATGAAAAGCGATATTCTGTCCGATATCCACCGTGAGCCCCTCCATTGCTGATGAAGTCAAAAATCACGAGACGGCCTTTATTGGTCTAGGAAATCTAATTATAGCTTTGCTGTATCAGCGGTCCGCGTTTCCTCCCCAACCAGGGGCCGGCCATTCTGAGAAGAGAATAACATCTGGAGGACCTGCTGGCGAAATCCCTCCCCCCCCCTCCCGACTCCTGGAGTAACACCAGTTGTCAGCGTTCAGTCTGCTCTCCAGCTGTTGTGGAAACTACAAGTCCCAGCATGCCTTGCCTGCCAGGTCAGCCTTATTGTGCCAGTGAACAGACTCGAGCTCGTGGGTCCAACACTTTGGCCCGTGAGCCATAATGACCCACTGCAAGATTTTATCTGGTCCTTTGTTGGGGGGGGGGGGACTCTGTGGGGGACTTTCGTGTAAGGGGGGGCACTAAAGAGAATTCTGAAGTAAGTGGGGGCTCTGATATAAAGGAGGACTCTGATGTAAGGGGAACTCTGATGGAGACCTTGATGCAAGGGAGGACTCTCATGTAAGGGAACACAGATGGAGACCAGAGTAAGGGGGGGGGGGCGGGGAGAGACTCTCATCTATTGCGGACTTTGATGTAAGGGGGATCTGATGGGGACTCTGATATAAGGGGGGCTCTGAGGGGGGGCTCTGATGTAAGAGAAACTCTGATGGGGACTCTGATGTAAGGAGGGACTTTGATGTAAGGGGAACTCTGATGGAGATCCTAATTTAAGGGGGGACTCTGAGAAAGTCCCTGATGTAAGTGGGGCACTGATGGGGATTCTAATGTATGGGGGGCTCTGATGGGGGCTCTCATGTATGGGGGGCTCTGATGGGGACTCTCATGTATGGGAGGCTCTGATGGGGACTCTCATGTATGGGGGGCTCTGATGGGGACTCTCATGTATGGGAGGCTCTGATAGGGACTCTCATGTATGGGGGGCTCTGATGGGGTCTCTCATGTATGGGGGGATCTGATGGGGACTCTCATGTATGGGAGGCTCCGATGGGGACTCTCATGTATGGGAGGCTCTGATGGGGACTCTCATGTATGGGGGGCTCTGATGGGGACTCTCATGTATGGGAGGCTCTGATGGGGACTCTCATGTATGGGGGGATCAGATGGGGACTCTCATGTATGGGGGGCTCTGATGGGCACTCTCATGTATGGGGGGATCAGATGGGGACTCTCATGTATGGGAGGCTCTGATGGGGACTCTCATGTATGGGAGGCTCTGATGGGGACTCTCATGTATGGGAGGCTCTGATGGGGACTCTCATGTATGGGGGGCTCTGATGGGCACTCTCATGTATGGGGGGCTCTGATGGGGTCTCTCATGTATGGGGGGCTCTGATGGGGGCTCTCATGTATGGGGGGCTCTGATGGGGTCTCTCATGTATGGGGGGCTCTGATGGGGTCTCTCATGTATGGGGGGCTCTGATGGGGGCTCTCATGTATGGGGGGATCAGATGGGGACTCTCATGTATGGGGGGCTCTGATGGGGGCTCTCATGTATGGGGGGGGGCTCTGATGGGGACTCTCATGTATGGGAGGCTCTGATGGGGACTCTCATGTATGGGAGGCTCTGATGGGGACTCTCATGTATGGGAGGCTCTGATGGGGACTCTCATGTATGGGGGGCTCTGATGGGGACTCTCATGTATGGGAGGCTCTGATGGGGACTCTCATGTATGGGAGGCTCTGATGGGGACTCTCATGTATGGGGGGCTCTGATGGGGACTCTCATGTATGGGAGGCTCTGATGGGGACTCTCATGTATGGGAGGCTCTGATGGGGTCTCTCATGTATGGGAGGCTCTGATGGGGACTCTCATGTATGGGGGGATCAGATGGGGACTCTCATGTATGGGGGGATCAGATGGGGACTCTCATGTATGGGGGGATCAGATGGGGACTCTCATGTATGGGGGGATCTGATGGGGACTCTCATGTATTGGGGACTTAAATATAAGGGGGGATTCTGATGTAAGAGAGGACTCTGATGGGTACTCTGATGTTAAGCAGGACTGGTGACGACTCTCATATATAAGGGACTCTCATGTGTGCCAGACTTTGATGTAAGGGGGCTCTGATGGGAACTTTGATGTAGTGATGACAGGGGCAGGACTCTGATTTAAGGGAGAACTCTGATGTAAAGTGACTGTAATGGGGACTCTGATGAGGACTCAGATGTAGGGGAGAACTCTGATGGAAACTGATATAAAGCTGGGTACACACGAAACACGTTGGGTTGGAGCCTTTGGCAGTGACGTCATTATACACGGCGACGTTTGGGCGGCTTCTAACATCTAATGCTTATTGTGTTGCCTTATTCTAACACAGATCTATTAGTACACCTGTACAGGATCTCAGATCGAGGGACTCCAAACTAAGACCTGTGGGTTAAATCCAGCCCGCTGCAAGATTTTATCTGGCCCGCTGATATAAGGGGGGACACTGATGTAAGAGGGGACTCTGATGTAGGGGGACTCAAAAGTAAGGGGGGACAATGATGTAAGGGGAGACTCTGATGCAAGGGGGGGACTCTGATGCAAGGGGGACTCTGATTTATAGGGAGACTCTGATGCAAGGGGGGAAATGATGTAAGGGGGGAATCTGATGCAGGGGGGAATCTAATGCAAGGAGGAACTCTAATGTAAGGGGGGACTCTGATGTAAGGGGGGGGGGGGCTCCGATGTAAGAGGGGACTCTGATGTAAGATGGAGCTCTCATGTAAGAAAAGACTATCATATAAGAGGGGGCTGTCATGTGAGGGGGACTCTGATGTAGGGGAACTCTAAAGTAAGGGGGGACAATGATGTAAGGGGGGAATCTGATGCAAGGAGGGACTCTGATGTAAGATTGGCTCCGATGTGAGAGGGGACTCTGATATAAGAGGGGACTCTGATGTAAGGGGGACTCTCATGCAAGATGGAGCTCTCATGTAAGAAAGGACTATCATGTAAGAGGGGGCTCTCATGTGAGGCAGACTATGATGTAGGGGGACTTTAGAGTAAGGGGGGACTCTGATGTAAGGGGGAATTCGATGTAAGGGGGTCTCTGAAGTAAAGGGGACTCTGATGTAAGGGGGGACTCTGATGTAAGGGGGGGCTCTGATGTAAGGGGGGGCTCTGATGTAAGGGGGACTCTGATGTAAGAGGGACTCTGATGTAAGGGGGACTCTGATTTGGGATTTCTTTGCTTCGTTTTACTGGAGATTCTTCTCTGTTGTATTCCTTAATGTAAATTTTATTCTTTTAATTTATAAAACTCATTTTTTTCATTCTGCAAATATCTGTAAAATACACAACGCACCCCTCATATGTGAAGTTCGGAGTCCCCCCCCCTCCTCGTTTCAGAGTCTCCACTCTCAGCGATGGGCCATTTCCCGGGATCCGCCATCCATCGGAGTCATTACCCCTCCATGTCACCCTCCGCTCTATTACTCCCTCTGATTTGTGGATTCAGGTGTACCGGCCCTTTAAGCCCGGAGTCACAGCTGAGCTTACATCTGAAAAAAGGAACAATAATAATAATAATAATAATAAAGGAAGGATCTCCCGTCCCGTCCAATCCCCCCGCTGTCCTCCCTCCGCCATCCCACGCCGGTGGGCTTGTATCAGCAGAGTCCTGCGTGGAGGAGCGGCTGCGCGCCCGACCATCCCCACATCTGCAGACAATTCTCCGCTCTCACTTCCATAAAAGGAAAAAGACGATCTGCATTCGCCGCGAGATGATAATCTAAACAGTATGAGGCGCGTTACTGCGAGACACCATCTGGAGGACAGCGCCGCGGCCCACGCCGTTAACCGTTTGCTGGGGGGCCCGGCGTCTACCCAGGGAGCCTCTTCACACAGAAACTGGAGGCAAAACCCTTCCTTTTTTTTAATAGAGGATTTTATAAGGGTCTGTGTCCCCGCTCTCTCCAAGTGTCATCACACATGTTACAATCTGATTGTACAATCTCCTTTAGATCTACCAACTATGTAGCAATACGGGTTTGCCACATTTTTGTAAATATTTTCTTCTATCTTTTCACGTGACAACACTGAAGAAATGACACTTTGTTACAATGTAAAGTAGTGAGTGTACAGCTTGTATAACGGTGTAAATTTGCTGTCCCCTCAAAATAACTCAACACACAGCCATTAATGTCTAAACCGCTGGCAACAAAAGTCAGTACACCCCTAAGTGAAAATGTCCAAATTGGGCTCAATTACCCATTTTCCCTTCCCGGTGTCATGTGACTCGTTAGTGTTACAAGGTCTCAGGTGTGAATGGGGAGCAGGTGTGTTAAATTTGGTGTTATCGCTCTCACTCTCTCATACTGGTCACTGGAAGTTCAACATGGCACCTCATGGCAAAGAACTCTCTGAGGATCTGAAAAAAAAGAATTGTTGCTCTACATAAAGATGGCCTAGGCTATAAGAAGATTGCCAAGACCCTGAATCTGAGCTGCAGCACGGTGGCCAAGACCATACAGCGGTGTAACAGGACAGGTTCCACTCAGAACAGGCCTCGCCATGGTCCACCAAAGAAGTTGAGGTCACGTGCTCAGCGTCATATCCAGAGGTTGTCTTTGGGAAATAGACATATGAGTGCTGCCAGCATTGCTGCAGAGGTTGAAGGGGTGGGGGGTCAGCCTGTCAGTGCTCAGACCATACGCCGCACACTGCATCAAATTGGTCTGCATGGCAGTCATCCCAGAAGGAAGCCTCTTCTAAAGATGATGCACAAGAAAGCCTGCAAACAGTTTCCTGAAGACAAGCAGACTAAGGACATGGATTACTGGAACCATGCCCTGTGGTCTGATGAGACCAAGATAAACTTATTTGGTTCAGATGGTGACAAGCGTGTGTGGGGGCAACCAGGTGAGGAGTACAAAGACAAGTGTGTCTTGTCTACAGTCAAGCATGGTGGTGGGAGTGTCATGGTCTGGGGCTGCATGAGTGCTGCCGGTGTCTTGCCGAGAAAGTTCCTTCGGCGGATAAGGACCCCCCCTGTACTGCGCAGGCGCAGCACCTGCGCAGTACGAACTACTATCAGCCGCCGAAAATAGCCGAAGCTCAAAATGTACGTGGCGCCTGCGCACTGGGTCCAGGTTCCTTCCCCACCATCCAAGTGGAGCTAGAGGGGGAATAAAAAAGAGCCGAGCGAAGCGAGCCCGCGAGGGGCCCTCTTACAGGCGCCGTGTACAGCTGATTTTCACCTATTAACCTTCGGCTATTTCCGCCGGATCCTACTGCGCAGGCGCAGTGCCTGCGCAGTAGAGGGGGGTCCTTATCCGCCGAGCGGAACTTTCTCGGCAGAACACCGGCACTGGGGAGCTACAGATCATTGAGGGAACCATGAATGCCAACATGTACTGTGACATACTGAAGCAGAGCATGATCCCCTCCCTTCAGAGACTGGACCGCAGGGCAGTATTCCAACATGATAACCACCCCAAACACACCTCCAAGACGACCACTGCCTTGCTAAGGAAGCTGAGGGTAAAGGTGATGGACTGGCCAAGCATGTCTCCAGACCTAAACCCTATTGATCATCTGTGGGACATCCTCAAACGGAAGGTGGAGGAGCGCAAGGTCTCTAACATCCACCGGCTCTGTGATGTCATCATGGAGGAGGGGAAGAGGACTACAGTGACAACCTGTGAAGCTCTGGTGACCTCCATACCCAAGAGGGTTAAGGCAGTGCTGGAAAATAATGGTGGCCACACAAAATATTGACACTTAGGGGTACAATTTGGACATTTTCACTTAGGGGTGTACTCACTTTTGTTGCCAGCGGTTTAGACATTAATGGCTGTGTGTTGAGTTATTTTGAGGGGAGAGCAAATTTACCCTTTTATACAAGCTGTACACTCACTACTTTACATTGTAGACAAGTGTCATTTCTTCAGTGTTGTCACATGAAAAGATACAAGAAAATATTTACAAAAATGTGAGGGGTGTACTCACTTTTGTGAGATACTGTGTGTGTGTGTATATATATATATATATATATATATATATATATATATATATATATATATATATATAAAATTAATATTATATACTGTATATCATTTTATATATAATATATAAAATGGAGAATAAAATAGTGGCAGCTCCACTTTTTTTATGTCCTACAATATTAGTACAACTGTTTATGAAACTCACAATTTCATTAAAAAATACACTAAATTAAATTTTAGGGCACACAAGCACAATATATTACCCAATTTTCTTGTAAGATATGAAAAACAAGGTTGCGCCGAGTAAATAGATACCGAACATGTCAAGACTTAAAATTACATGCAGCTGTGAAACAGCGATAAACTTCACGCCACTATATTTTCCATCGGCTTTAAAAGTCATCAGGTTAGAGTTCACAATGAATAATGGGCCAAGAAATATTTCTCTTGCTCCAGTGTGTGCAGCGATATGTCACATGTATATCGCAATCAACATTTTTGTGTTTGTGGGGCTCAAAAAATTTGGAGGGGGGGTAAGGTGCAAAATTTATTTTTCAAGACATAGGGAACAAAAAGTGATTTTTGGCAACAGGTTCTCTTTAATGAGACAGCAGGGGTCCAGAAGACCCCTGCTGTCTCACCTGCCTTTCAATGAAGATAATGGAGTGCAGACGTGGTGACCCTGGATGATGCCTGTCAAAGGTTGCTGTCTGTGTCCCCGCTGGGGAGATTCACTTTCCCCATTGACTGTTGTCACTGGGCTAGAAAATGATGGAAAATTCAAACTTCTGGGTTGCCACCAGAATGGAAATAGAGGGGAAATCTTTTAAAAAATCTGGTGTGTGTGTGTGCGGGGGGGGGGGGGGGGGGGGGGGGGGTTGATAAAAAATCAGATAAAACGAATGGCCCACTAAAAGATAAAATTTAAAAAAAAAATGATTTTGCTGCAATATTCACCTTCAATCAAAAGATTTCCCCCGCAGTACCTTTTTTCTGCCACTAGTTGTCCTCAGTCTAATAAAGGTGAATTCATTTATGCATTTTCTGTCTTTCAGAAGTTCTGATGTTCATCTGATATCCTGCTTTGATGTAATACTCAGCTTCAATCACCTGCAGTACTTTTTTCTAACACTAGATGTCCTCAGTCTGATGGCCAGCATCAGTCAAACCACTTCCTCTGAGCCCAGGGCATTCTGAACCCTCCCTCTGCCTATAAGTGGAAGCAGAATAAACTGTCTAAAATCAATCTGCTCTTTCCTCCTGTCAGCATGCTTCTTGTCAGCACATTACCTGTATGGCTGCTTGTGCTGCTTCTTCCACTCACGCACTAGTCCTGCTGTACATGGACTGCAATGGGCTGACATTAGGTCACATTTTTGTTGGGCCTTGTTTATACCACCCCAACCATCCCCCCCCCCACCTCCCCATCATTTGACGGTGGCCAGAATTATACCCCCTGTCGCTTTTGGCAGGCATGGTACCTGCCGAGCATTGCCCATCTAAGTGAATGGGGCCACGCTAATGTGGGGTTCAAGGGGGTAATACAAGAAAACGCCACCTCACTGCTTGTCAAATGCTCTCTGAAAAGCGATATGAATGCACCATTCATGTGAATGGGGCCATGCTAGTGCGGGGTTCAACGTGTTAATACAAGACAACGCCACCTCACTGCTTGTCTCTGAAGAGTGTTCTGAATGCGGATCGCTCTTCAGAGACCAAAGCGAATGTGGAAGACCTCCAAAATATTTAAAAAAGAAGCAATGAACAGCAATGAACAAGCCACATGCATTATATACTAGCTGGCCCTGGGCTCTCTGACTGTCACTGGGTTTAGGATTCCTGTAGTAAAGGGGTTAAGCCAGCGGCGGGGCGGAGATGGACCTCCCGTGGTCACATGACCCTCCTGGAAAAGTGTGTTACAGAAGAATAAGAGGTCGTGATCTGAAGCTGGAAGGAGGGAGCGGGTATATAAGAGAGCAGGGAAGTTGGCAGATTTGTGGAGTCTTGTCCCATCCAGTGGCAGAAGAGTAGAAATGCAGGAAAGACGCTGGAGCTGGATGCCATCTGGCAAGCCGTCATGGAACTGCGAGTCCCGGAAACCGTGACTGGGAGTTCCTCGCAGAGGTTTGATGTTAAAGCTGAACTATATACAAGGGAGCATTTTAGCTGCCAATGCATTTGTCTTTCTGTCCATCCAGTCCTGAAATTTACACTGCTCTGCCACACAGTGACAGGGAAGGAGACCTGATTTTTCTCTGCTGCAGTCCAGTAACACTTAGAAGTCTTTTCACTCTCCCCAGCCTGTCGCTTGACAGTGAAAGATGAAGCAGAAGACTCATCTCTCTGTCACTCTGCTCTCTCCTCCTATCAGCATGTTGCTTGTGTTGGAAATGCAACAGCATGTACTATGCACTCGGAACTATAGATGGTGCTGTAATGATATACTAGCACAGCCTTTCTCAACCTTTTCAGCACAGAGGAACCCTTGAAATTACTTTTTGGTCTCAGGGAACTCCAGGGAACTACACTCCTGTGTTCATTGAGAAGAACTACCGCCTTACAGATAGCTAAAAAGATCAATGGTGTCAGTGGGAATTTATCTGAAAGTCAGAAATGGTTCATTGCTCAAGGAACCCCTAGCAACCTTTGGAGGAACCCTAGGGTTTCATGAAACCCTGGTTGAGAAACCCTGTACTACCATCTCTGTGTTTATATTATGCTTGTATATGTATATTCTGCCCAGGAAGGAAGTTGTTTCTCTCTGCTCAGTCCTGTAATGCTGCTCTCTCCTGTAATGCTGTTCTCTCTCTGGTAATGCTGTTCTCTCTCCTGTAATGCTGTTCTCTCTCTGGTAATGCTGTTCTCTCTCTGGTAATGCTGTTCTCTCTCATGTAATGCTGTTCTCTCTCTGGTAATGCTGTTCTCTCTCCTGTAATGCTGTTCTCTCTCCTGTAATGCTGTTCTCTCTCTGGTAATGCTGCTCTCTCTCTGGTAATGCTGTTCTCTCTCTGGTAATGCTGTTCTCTCTCATGTAATGCTGTTCTCTTGCATGTAATGCTGTTCTCTCTCCTGTAATGCTGTTCTCTCTCCTGTAATGTTGTTCTCGCACATGTAATGCTGTTTTCTCTAATGTAATGATGTTCTCTCTCATGTAATGCTGTTCTCTCTCCTGTAATGTTGTTCTCGCACATGTAATGCTGTTCTCTCTCCTGTAATGCTGTTCTCTCTCCTGTAATGCTGTTCTCTCTCCGGTAATGCTGTTCTCTCTCCGGTAATGCTGTTCTCTCTCTCATGTAATGCTGTTCTCTCTCCTGTAATGTTGTTCTCGCACATGTAATGCTGTTCTCTCTCCTTTAATGCTGTTCTCTCTCCTGTAATGCTGTTCTCTCTCCTGTAATGCTGTTCTCTCTCTGGTAATGCTGTTCTCTCTCATGTAATGCTGTTCTCTCTCTCTTGTAATGTTGTTCTCGCACATGTAATGCTGTTCTCTCTCCTGTAATGCTGTTCTCTCTGATGTAATGCTGTTCTCTCTCTGGTAATGCTGTTCTCTCTCCTGTCATGCTGTTCTCTCTCCTGTAATGCTGTTCTCTCTCTGGTAATGCTGTTCTCTCTCATGTAATGCTGTTCTCTCTCTGGTAATGCTGTTCTCTCTCTGGTAATGCTGTTCTCTCTCATGTAATGCTGTTCTCTCTCTGGTAATGCTGTTCTCTCTCCTGTAATGCTGTTCTCTCTCCTGTGATGATGTTCTCTCTCCTGTAATGCTGTTCTCTCTCCTGTAATGCTGTTCTCTCTCATGTAATGCTGTTCTCTCTCTGGTAATGCTGTTCTCTCTCATGTAATGCTGTTCTCTCGCATGTAATGCTGTTCTCTCTCCTGTAATGTTGTTCTCGCACATGTAATGCTGTTTTCTCTGATGTAATGATGTTCTCTCTCATGTAATGCTGTTCTCTCTCTTGTAATGTTGTTCTCGCACATGTAATGCTGTTCTCTCTCCTGTAATGCTGTTCTCTCTCCTGTAATGCTGTTCTCTCTCCTGTAATGCTGTTCTCTCTCTGGTAATGCTGTTCTCTCTCCTGTAATGTTGTTCTCGCACATGTAATGCTGTTCTCTCTCCTGTAATGCTGTTCTCTCTCCGGTAATGCTGTTCTCTCTCATGTAATGCTGTTCTCTCTCCTGTAATGTTGTTCTCGCACATGTAATGCTGTTCTCTCTGATGTAATGCTGTTCTCTCTCTGGTAATGCTGTTCTCTCTCCTGTAATGCTGTTCTCTCTCCTGTCATGCTGTTCTCTCTCCTGTAATGATGTTCTCTCTCCTGTAATGCTGTTCTCTCTCTGGTAATGCTGTTCTCTCTCCTGTCATGCTGTTCTCTCTCCTGTAATGATGTTCTCTCTCCTGTAATGCTGTTCTCTCTCTGGTAATGCTGTTCTCTCTCCTGTAATGCTGTTCTCTCTCCTGTAATGCTGTTCTCTCTCCGGTAATGCTGTTCTCTCTCTGGTAATGTTGTTCTCTCTCCTGTAATGTTGTTCTCGCACATGTAATGCTGTTCTCTCTCCTGTAATGCTGTTCTCTCTCCTGTAATGCTGTTCTCTCTCCGGTAATGCTGTTCTCTCTCATGTAATGCTGTTCTCTCTCCTGTAATTTTGTTCTCTCTCCTGTAATGCCGTTCTCTCTCCTGTAATGCCATTCTCTCTCATGTAATGCTGTTCTCTCTCCTGTAATGCTGTTCTCCTATGCAAGTAAAGCTGAATTCTACATTCCTCCAGATCTCACAGCCTCATCTTATCACACAACCAACAGCTTGTTAGCACATGTATGCTGTAGCGCAATTGATTGGCTCCTTTTGCTGGTTCTCCAAAACCAAGAACCCAAAAAAAGAATGCGCTGTGGACCTTGGTGCTGAATGACAAACAGGCTAAAAACTTTATTAATATTTCATGATCATTATTTTACATCAGTTTTAACCACTTGAAGACCAGGTCTTTCTGACATTTCTCACATACATGTAAAAATCTGTATTTGTTTTTTGCTAGAAAATTACTTCGAACCCCCCAAAATTATAGATATATTTTTAGCAGAGGCCCTAGAGAATAAAATGGCGATCATTGCGGTTTTTCAAGCTTAAAGTGGTTGTAAAGTCAGAAGGTGCATTCTATGCATTAAGATAGAAAACCTTGTGTGCAGCAGCCTCCCCCCAGCCCCCCCAATACTTACCTGAGCCCCCCTCTCCATTCAGTGATGTCCACGAATGTCTCGGCCAGGACTCTCCCTCCTGATTAGCTGAGACACAGCAGTGGTGTCATTGGCTCCCGCTGCTGTCAATCAAAGTCAGTTAGCTAATCAGGATAGAGAGGGAGCGGGGCTGAACCGTGACTCCGTGTCTGAATTTTTTTTTTTGCACACATGTTTAAAAAATTATTTTAGGCCTGAAGGTTACATAAAACCCCCAAACATTATATATTTTCTGAAAGCATAAAATAGTGCTAGTTCCAATCTTCTTATTTGTCGTACGATATGTCCGCAAAAGGTCTAGGAGACGCAAAATTTTCAGTAAAACAACCACTAAAGTGAATTTTAGGGCAAACAAATGCGATAAAACTACCCACGTTTTTGGTAAAATATAAAAGATGAGGTCACACCGAGTACATAGATACCCAACATGTCAAACCTTAAATTTGTTTGCGCCCATAAAATTATGACAAACTTGAGTACCGTATATTTTCTATGGGTGACACTTCAAAGGCCCCCTATAGGTCAGTTTAGTTTTTACGAGGGATGTCTTGTGATAGAATTATTGCGTGCGTGACGCCGCCATTTGTATCAAGGGAACCTGGCAGTGAAGGTCCCCTACTGTGCATGCGCGGAGCGCGCTGCGCTTTCTGATGGAGGGGGGGGGCGAACTTCCGAGGGATCGTGGCAAGGTCTCTCGGAAGTGTCAAAAACAGGTACCCGCTCCTCCCCGAAAGGTGGCAAATGTGGCACCGGAGCTTCCACTTTAATTTATTTTTTTAACCTCTTCACGACCGCCCCATGCATATATTCTGTGGCAGGGCAGCCGCTCTGCGCCCGATCATGTACTAGGTACGTGACCCAGCACTTCAGGGTCTGGGGCGCGCTCGCGCGGTGACAGGGACCCGCTCCCGCTGTGATTGGACGCAGCGGGAGCCAATCAGCGGGTCCAGCAAAACGCGATGTCCACCGGGACCCGCCGATCATTCGGGAGATAGGCAGGATACGTAATCAAGGCAGATCACCGTTCTGTGACAATGACACGCAGCGATCTTGTGTTTTCCGCTAAGTTTTTCCATAGTATAAGCCCCTCCCCCACAGCTAGCAAGTACTCACAGGGAACACAGTTAACTCTTTTGATCGTTCCCGACGTTAACCCCTCCCCAGTCACTGTCATTAGTACAGTGACAGTGAATATTATTAGCACCGATCACTGTCTGGGTGTCAATGGTCCCCAAAAAGTGTCAGTGTCCGATTTATCTGCCTCAATATCGCAGTCCCGCTATAAGTCGCTGATTGCCGCCATTACTAGTAATAAAAAAAATAAATAAAGAATAAAATAAACTTTTGCGCAAATCAATCAATATACACTTATTGGGATTTTTTTTTTTTGCCAATAATATGTATCACAGAATACATATTGGCCGAAATTGATGAAGAAATTGAATTTTTTACTTTTTTTTTTTTTATTGGAAATGTTTTATAGCAGAAAGTAAAAAATATTGTTTTTTTTTCAAAATTGTCAGTCTTTTTTTTTTATATAGCGCAAAAAATAAAAAACGTCAGGGGTGATCAAATACCATTCAAAAGAAATCTCTATTTGTGGGAAAAACATTACATAAAATGTATTTGTGTACAGCGTCGCACGACCGCGCAATTGTCAGTTAAAGTAACGCAAAAAAATGGCCTGGTCATGAAGGGGCTGAAGTGGTTAAGGAAAAATAAAATCAGGTCTTTTCTGCAGAACTATGATGTCATCATTCGTCATCGCGATTTCCATCATTAAATGTCACCACTCAGATAATTCCTGTTTTATGATTTCCGTTCAGCCTCGCAGAAATCCCACAAGTTACTGGAATCCGTCATCCTCTCAGGTCACACAGAGGTGAGGAGGACTTTGAAGTGGCGACGGCCAATAAGGCGAGAGGAAAAACAAACGCATTATATTACAATAAGCGCCACCTATACAGGCAACTGCCACTTACTGAACGTCGTCTGCCAAAAGACAGGAAAATCAGACGGCAATAAAATAAAACACTAAAGAGCAGAATCTACATTTACTGCTGGAAATGATCTGTCAACAGTAATGATTAGGACGCTAATAAACATAATGTCAATAAAATGATTTTTTAATCGACCTTTTACCCCCCCCCCCCCCCCAATCCTTTCCCCTTCTCCCCGAGGCACCACAGCTTGCACATTAGCAAGGTGTGATTAAAACACAGGAGGGTCCATCTTTAATAAATCATTTTAAATGGACTGCTGCTTTAAGAGGTTTTTTTCTTTTTTTTTATATGAGTCTGTGGTTTGTATAAACTATGAATTCAGAAATCCTGTACTGAAGTTGCCTTCATAAAGATACATGCCCCAATTTGGGATAATCCACAGGATGACACCAAAAAAAAATTTAATTTTTTTTTAAATAATTAAAAAAAAATAATAATAATAATTTACAAAAAATAAAAATGAATTTTCTTACAGGGAAAAAAAAGTAAATATCTGTACAAAGCAACAATTGAAAATTATGCAAAAGACGGTCAAAAAAAAGAGAGAGTAGAATAAAAACAGGAGGAAAAAAAAAATAAATATAGGCAGAATCCAAAAGGACGACACCAAAAAATATTTTTAAAAATTAATAAAATGAGCATAGATTTTATTACAAAAAGAGCAAATACTTGTACATAGCAACAATTAAAAATGATGCAAAAGAATGCAAAAAAGAAGAAAACTTTAAATAAAAAAAGATAGAAAAAAAAAATATATGCCCAGGCAAAAATAAAAAATGCTAATTTCTTTTTTTACAAACACATACAGTGCATCCGAAAAATATTCACAGCGCTTCACTTTTTCCACATTTTGTTATGTTACAGTCCTTATTCCAGAATGGATTACATTTATTATTTTTCTCAAAATTCAACACACAATACCCCATAATGACAACATGAAATATGTTTGTTTGAAATCTTTGCAAATTTATTCAAAATAAAAAACAAAAAAAAAATCCCATGTACATAAGTATCACAGCCTTTGCTCAAAACTTAGGTGAAGCACCTTTGGCACCAATTACAGCCTCAAGTCTTTTTGAGTATGATGCTACAAGCTTGGCTCACCTATTTTTGGGCAGTTCTCCCATTCTTCTTTGCAGGACCTCTCAAGCTCCATCAGGTTGGATGGGGAGTGTCGGTGCACAGCCATCTTCAGATCTTTCCAGAGATGTTCAATTGGGTTCAAGTCTGGGCTCTGGCTGGGCCACTCAAGGACGTTCTCAGAGTTGTCCCGTAGCCACTCCTTTGTTATCTTGGCTGTATGCTTAGGGTCGTTGTCCTGTTGGAAGATGAACCTTCACCCCAGTCTGAGGTCCAGAGCGCTCTTGAGCAGGTTTTCATCAAGGATGTCTCTGTACCTTGCTGCATTCATCTTTCCCTCAATCCTGACTAGTCTCTCAGTTCCTGCCACAGAAAAACATCCCCACAGCATGATGCTGCCACCACCATGCTTCACTGCAGGGATAGTGATGGCCAGGTGATGAGCGGTGCCTGGATTGCTCCAGACATGACGCTTGCCATTCAGGCCAAAGAGTTCAATCTTTGTTTCATCAGACCAGAGAATTTTGTTTCCCATGGTCTGAGAGTCCTTCAGGTGTCTTTTGGCAAACTCCAGGCGGGCTGTCATGTGCCTTTTATGGAGGATAGGCTTCCATATGGCCACTCTACCATACAGGCCTGATTGGTGGAGTGCTGCAGAGATGGTTGTTCTTCTGGAAGTTTCTCCTCTCTCCACAGAGAAACGCTGGAGTTCAGTCAGAGTGTCCATCAGGTTCTTGGTCACATCTCTAAGGCCCTTCTCCCCCAATCGCTCAGTTAGGCTGGGCGGCCCCCTCTAGGAAGAGTCCTGGTGGAACCAAACTTCTTCCATTTATGGATGATGGAGGCCACTGTGCTCATTAGGGACCTTCAATGCTGCAGACATTTTTCTGTACCCTTCCCCAGATCTGTGCCTCCATACAATCCTGTCTCGGAGGTCTACAGACAGTTCCCTGGACTTCATGGCTTGGTTTGTGCTCTGACATGCACTGCTAACGGTGGGACCTTATATAGACGGGTGTGTACCTTTCCAAATCATGTCCAATCAACTGAATTGACCACAGGTGGACTCCAATCAAGTTGTAGAAACATCTCAAGGATGATCAGTAGATGATTCACCTGAGCTCAATTTTGAGTGTCATGGCAAAGGCTGTAAATACTTACATTATGTACATGGGAGTTTTTTTATTTTTAATAAATTTGCAAAGATTTCAAACAAACTTCTTTCACAGAATTTTGAGGAAAATAATGAGATGAATCCATTTTCGAATACGGCTGTAACATAACAAAATGTGGAAAAAGTGAAGCGCTGTGAATACTTTCTGGATGCACTGTAAACTTTTAAATCAGTTATAAAATCATCCAAGGACTGAGGCTCCTTTCAGAAAGATAAATGCCCCCCCCCCCAACAGGCAGAATCCAAAGGATGACACCAAAAAATATTTTACATTTTTTTTAAATTACTAAAGTAAGCATACATTTTTATTACAGAAAGAGTAAATATTTGTACAAAGCAACAATTGAAAATTATACAAAACAAGGTAAAAAAAAGAGAAAAGAAAGGAAAACAGATTAAAAAAAACAAAAAAAAATGATATAGCCAGGCAAAAATGAAAAATGTGTTAAAAACACTTATAAACTATCAAATTGGATAATAGTCATCTGGACTGGGGCTCCTTTCAAAAAAGATAAATGCCCCCATTATGGATTATCCAAAGGATGACACAAAAAAAAACATGTAAAAAAGAATTTATTAAAATAAACATGAACAGAAAAAGTAAATATTTGTTCACAGCAACAATTAAAAACTATGAAAATTATGGTAGAAAAAGATGATTTAAAAAAAATAAACATAGAAAAAAAAACAAACATATGGCCAGGCAAAGATGAAAAAATGTGTTAAAGCAATTACCGTATAAACTATCAAATCAGAAATAGAGTCATCCAAGCACTGAGGCTCCTTTAAAAATGACAAATGCCCCCACCACTAGGGATAATCTAAAGGCTGACAAAAGAAAATGTAAAAAAAGAATAATTTACTAAAATAAATACAATTTTTACAATTTTTTTTTTTACAAAAAAAGTAAACATTTGTACACAGCAACAATTGTAAATTATGCAAAATAAGGTCAGAAAAGGTAAAAAAAAAATATTTAAAAAATCATATGGCCAAGCAAAAATGAAAAAAAACGTGTCATCCAAGGACTGAGGCTCTTTTCAAAAAGATAAATGCCAATCAAAAAGATTATCCCATTAGGGATAATCCAAAGGATGAAACAAAAAAATTAAATAAATAAAAAAAAAAAATAATTTACTAAAATAAACATGCATTTTATTACAGAAAAAGTAAAGGTTTGTACACAGCAACAATAGTAAAATATGCAAAATAAGGTTAAAAAAGAGAAATTAAATAAATAATAAAGGCCCCTTTAAGGCTCGATTCACACCTATGCATGTTGCTTTTGGGCGTTTTTGGAGGTTTTTTTTTTCATGCTTGCCACGTTTTTGAGCAGCGTTTTTGCCGCGTTTTTGCCGCGTTTTTGCCGTGATTTGCGTTTTTTTTTTTTTTTTACAGTTTTTTTTTTTATAGTCTTAAAAAAATTTAAAAAAAAAAAAAAAAAAAAACGGCAAAAACGCATCAAAAACGCTGCAAAAACGGTGCACTTGCATTTTTGATGCTTGTCCATTGAATTCTATTACATGCAAAACGCTGCATTTTGCATGAAAAAAAGTCCCTGACCCTTTCCAAAAATGCAGAGAAACAAAAAAGCATTGATGTGAACATGTTCCATAGGAACCCAGGTTAAAAAATTCCCGTGCATTTCTGCAAAATGCAAAATGCATCAAAAAACGCGCTAGTGTGAATGGAGCCTTACACTGCCACGACTTGAAAGTCCCGCGATTTCAGGGAATGCCTGTGTAAACTTGAGGTCTATGGACCTCAACTCACATCAAAGTCGGACTAAAGTAGTACAGGGACTACTTTGAAGTCGGTGCGATTTGAAGTTGCATAGATACGAATGGTCATCATTGGGAATCGTGGGGTACAACTTGTCATGCGACTCTGATGTCCAAAGTCGCAGGAAAAGTCGCACAAGTGTGAAAGGAGCCAATGCAACACTGAAATGCGTTGTTACAGTGCATTGCTTGCTCCCCCCCCCCCTTTTTTTAATGCTATTTGCAGAAACACGTTGCCAGTCATTGAACATGTAACGTGTCTTTGTGTGGTCTGCTGCAGAAATGGTAGCAAGTCTACATGTTCCCCCAACGCAACCCCAACGCAATGCTTTAGTGTGAACTGGGCGCATACAGTATACAGCAATGGCATTTGCTGGGTACATGCGTTGATGAACTCAGCTTCACGCACTAAATGTGAACGAGCTCCTAAAGAAGTCTTCTGCTCCCCGGTGGACAAGGTCCACGTGTATTTTGTCCTGTATTCCCAGCTGCTGTCTCAGGCTGACTGTAAGGTTGGACAGGGCAACCCTTCCCCCTCCATGGTCGTCTGACCACCCAGCTAGCAGGGAGATGGCTACTTTTGATAGACAACTTTCTTCTACAACTTCAAGTACTTTCCCGAGACAAACTCCTCTCGAAAAATGCCGGAGTATGGGGCCTTGTCGGCTGAAGTAAACAGGCAAGCACTTAAAGATGGAGAAAAGCGCCGTCTGTAAAAGCCGTTGTCGCTATGCTAGCTGTGTCTTCGGAAAGCGGCAAAGGGGGTTGTAGGCACCCTGTCTGACCTTGCAACTAGCAAGGAAATGGAATGTTGACAGACAGCATTTATCCCCATCAGGGCTGTCTTTAATGTAGGGGAAAAGGGGCAGCTGCCCTGGGCCCGGTCATTGTTGTGGGGTCCAAGGCAGCTGCCCCTTGAGCCCACGCTGCCCTCAAATAGTTGATAAGTAGATGAGGGTGGAATTGAATGTTGAGGGCGGGGGGGACGGTGATTGGTTGGGTTTTATGTCTGCAGCCTGTGCGGTGATTGGGCAGCTCGGTAAGGTAAACCTTGCCCAGGGAGAGTGACTGTCAGTCCTGGGCACAGTCACACTGACCCCTCTCCCTCGCCATTTCTGACAAGCTTCAGAACATCAGCCCGCTGAAGAACTTCTTTGCTGGAGGGTTCGGTGGGGTGCTTGTTGTTCCCATAACATTTTCTGGACACTATCAAGGTGAGACCCCTGGGGGGGGGGCAATGCAGGATATGAGGGTGGAGGTCCTTTGTAATGATGGGGGTAGTATGAGAGAGGGGACCTTGTGTAATGGGAGAAGGCTTGCATATAATGATGGGGATAGTATGGGGAAGGGGGTCTTGAGTAATGATGGGGGTAGTATGGGGAAGGGGGTCTTGAGGATTTGTAGGGGAAGGGGGTCTTGAGTAATTATAGGAGTAGTAGGGGAAGGGGGTCTTGGGTAATGATGGGGGTAGTAGGGGAAGGGCATATTGAGTAATGATGGGGTAGTAGGGGAAGGGGGTCTTGAGTAATTATAGGAGTAGTAGGGGAAGGGCATCTTGAGTAATGATGGGGGTAGTAGGGGAAGGGGGTCTTAAACAATGATAGGGGTAGTAGGGGAAGGGGCTCTTGAGTAATGATAGGGGTAGTAGAGGAAGGGGGTCTTGGGTAATGATGGGGGTAGTAGGGGAAGGGCGTCTTGAGTAATGATGGGGTAGTAGGGGAAGGGGGTCTTGAGTAATTATAGGAGTAGTAGGGGAAGGGGGTCTTGAGTAATTATAGGGGTTGTAGGGGAAAGGGATCTTGAGTAATGATGGGGGTAGTAGGGGAAGGGGGTCTTGAGAAATGATAGGGGTAGTAGGGGAAGGGGGTCTTGAGTAATGATAGGGGTAGTAGGGGAAGGGGGTCTTGAGTAATGATAGGGGTAGTAGGGGAAGGGGGTCTTGAGTAATGATAGGGGTAGTAGGGGAAGAGGATCTTGAGTAATGATGGGGGTAGTAGGGGAAGGGGGTCTTGAGTAATAATGGGGGTAGCAGGGGAAGAGGGTCTTGAGTAATGATGGGGTAGTAGGGGAAGGGGGTCTTGAGTAATGATAGGGGTAGTAGGGGAAGGGGGCCTTGAGTAATGATGGGGGTAGTAGGGGAAGGGGGTCTTGAATAATTATAGGGGTAGTAGGGGAAGGGGTTTTGAGTGATTATAGGGGTAGTAGGGGAAGGAGGTCTTGAGTAATGATGGGGGGTAGTAGGGGAAGAGGGTCTTGAGTAATGATGGGGTAGTAGGGAAAGGGGGTTTTGAGCAATGATAGGGGTAGTAGGGGAAAGTGGTGGTAAAAAGGCAAGGGGGTCTTGAGTAATGATGGGGCTAGGATGGGAAGAGGGTCTTGAGTAATGATGGGGGTAGTAGGGGAAGAGGGTCTTGAGTAATGATGGGGGTAGTAGGGGAAGGGGGTCTTGAGTAATGATGGGGGTAGTAGGGGAAGGGGGTCTTGAGCAATGATAGGGGTAGTAGGGGAAGGGGGTGGTAATAGGGGAAGGGGGTCTTGAGTAATGATAGGGGTAGTAGGGGAAGGGGGTCTTGAGTAATGATAGGGTAGTAGGGGAAGGGGGTCTTGAGTAATGATGGGGTAGTAGGGGAAGGGGGTCTTGAGTAATGATGGGGGTAGTAGGGGAAGGGGGTCTTGAGTAATGATGGGGGTAGTAGGGGAAGGGGGTCTTGAGTAATAATGGGGGTAGTATCCCTATACTACCCCCATTATTACTCAAGACCCCCTTCCCCTACTATACTATACTATACGCTTATTTTTGCAGGACTGTGGTTGAGACATGAGCATGTCCATGAGAACGTTCTGTGGTTCTTTGTGCTGCACAATGTTTCAGCACTGTACTAAAAGGAAGAGATAACAACAAACACAGAACAATAAGAGGAAGACATAAAACAGAACAAAAAGAAAAGAAAATAAGAGCACCTTGAAAATCCTTGGCTGAACCTGTGAAATGATATTCATTATGGAGCAAACACTAAAAAAGGTCCAAAGGACATTTATACAACTTCAAGCAGATGGAGAGAGAAGGGGGGGGGGGGGGGGGAGGGGGAACAATACGGTAAATAAAAACGGTAACTTTGTTCTGTGAGACAATAGATGGCAAGGAAATTCACCATCTCTTCAGCGTGTCAAGGTAGCCAAGTCTAAACTTTCTCTTTGCGTGCGCGTCCATGAACCGCCCTGGCCTATCGCAGCTAATTAATCACTTTCCATCTGTAAACCCATGCGGCAAACAATACTGCTTTTAAAATGTTTATCCGGGTGCCCAGATGACCCACAGAAATGTTTGCAGAAAAAAAAAGGTTCCTGATCGCACACAGACCTGCGGCTCTGCATAACGTAATCTTCCGGGAAACTTTGTATGGAAGTTCAGGCCGCCAGCAATCCATGCGGCTTGTTTTCCATTAACCGTAGACGAAGGAGGTTTGGTTTTTTTTATAGAAATTTGTAATTCATTAAAAAGATGTGGGGACAGAACCATCCCTGACATTTTTAACAAACAAGTCCAAGCACCTTGATGATCAAAATTATGATGCAATTTCTCTCACAGCAAAATCTGTAATTTCTTTGCCAAAATCTATTTCAACGAGTACCCTAGTACCCTAAGCTGCTGGTACTAGAGTGGTGCTGAGGCAGGAAGGTCTTCTTCTTCTTCTACATCAATATTGCCGCAAAGGCAGCTGCTGTCTGTGGAAGTCACATAGAACATAGAGGGGTGGAGGACCCTGGGCTCCATAGAAGCCATCTGAACTGCCAAGACTTTCGCTACAACTTTCTCAAACTTTCCACATCAGAGGGACACTTGAAATAATATTCATGTCTTGAGTGAAAACCGTATTGCCCCCCTACATTGGCAGACAGTGAAGATGGACCCCCCTACGTTGCTAGTCAATGGAAAAATGCCCTCTACATTGGCAGTCAGTAAAGAAGGTCCCCTTTACCTTGTTGGTCATCAGGGAAGGACCTCCTACATTTATGGTCACTGGGGTACGAGACCCCTCACATTGGTAGACAGTTGAAAATGTCCTTTACATAATTGGATTGGTGAAGAAGGCCCTCCTTTACATTTGTAGTCAGTGGGAAAGTGCGCCCATATCGAAGGTCAGTGGAGACAGGGCCTCCCTTACATTGGTGGTCAGTCAAGAAACACCCCCCTACTTTGGTGGTCAATAGGGAAGGGCCCCTTTATAATGGTGGTTAGTAGAGAAGGGCCTCTTAAATTTATGGTAAATGAAGTAAGAGACTCCTCGCATTGGTGGACACTGTCCTTTATATGATCAATCCATGAAGAAGGCCCACCTTTATATTTGTGGTCAGAAGAAAAGTGCTCCCCATATCAAAGGTCAGCAGAGAATGGTCCACTTATATTGAAGGTTAGGAGAGAAGGGTCTCTTACATTTATGGTCAGTGAAGTGAGAGGCCTCTCACATTGGTGGACAGTTGAAGCGTGTCCTTTACATGATTAATCCATGAAGAAGGCCCTCCTTTAGATTTGTGGTCAGTAGAAAAGTGCTCCCTATATCAAGGGTCAGTGGAGAATGGCCCTCTTACATTGGTGGTTCGCAGAGAAGGGCCTCTTACATTTATGGCTAGTGGGGCGCAATACCCCCCACATTGGTGGACAGTTGAAGAATGTCCTCTACATGATTGATCAGTGAAGAAAGCCCTCCTTTACATTGACTGCCAGTAGAGAAGGGCCACTTTCATTAGTGGTTAGAACAGAAGGGCCAATTGCATATATAATCAGTGGGATGAAAGATCCCTCCCATTGGTGGACAGTTAAAAAAAATTCCTTATGTTATTGATCGGTGAGGAAGGCCCTCCTTTACATTAGTGGTCAGTGAAGAAGGGCCATTTTACTTTGTTTGTAATCAGAGAAGGGCCTCTTACATTTATAGTCAGTGGGGTGAGAAACCCCTCATGTTGGTGGACAGATGAAGAATGTCCCTTAGATGGCTCACCAGTGAAGAAAGCACTTCTTTACACTGATGGTCCTTGGAGAAGGGCCCCCCTTACCCTGGGGGATAGCAGAGAAGGGCATCTTATAATATGGTCAGTGGGGCACAGGACCCCTCACATTGATGGACAGGTGAAAAATGTAATGTACATGACTAATCAGCGAGGAAGCCCTCCTT
Source organism: Aquarana catesbeiana (assembly GCF_042186555.1). NCBI lineage: Eukaryota > Metazoa > Chordata > Amphibia > Anura > Ranidae > Aquarana > Aquarana catesbeiana. The sequence continues at coordinate 22,689,512 of NC_133334.1, forward strand.
TACATTGAAAAAGGCCCTCGTTTTTTTCAATCATAAAACTTTTAGTAGTTTTTTCACAATACAACAACAATACAAAACATAAAAACAGGCCCTCGTTTACATTGGAGATCAGCAGAAAAAGGTCTCCTTACATTGGTGAACAGCTGAAGACTCTCCTTCATTGAAATGATCAGTAAAGAATGTCCTCCTTACTATTGGTGGTCACTGGTCAGTGGAGAAGGGACCTTACATTTATGTCAGTAGGACAATGGTCCTCACATTGGCGGACAGTTGGAGAAAAAATGTCCTTAACTTTAATAGTTTTATTAGGAGGTTAGTCAAAGAACCCCTATCAACCTCTGAAGGAACCCTAGTGTTCCTTAAATCTCTGGTTGCTAAACACTGCTTAATCTACTGCCCTAGATTTAGACCTGCAAGTTCATATTGGTAGGACAAGAGCCTTCACATTGGTGGACAGTTGAGGGAAAATGTCTTTAACTTTAAAAGTTAGTCAAGAAATTCCTAGCAACCTCTGATAGAAACCCTAGAGCGCCATGGAATCTTAATTGAGAAAGGCCGCTTTAGCTACTGCCCTACATTTAGGGTCCTCACATTGGTGGACAAGTCCCTAGCTTTAGAAGTTAGTCAAGGAACCCTTAGCAAACCCTGAAGGTATTTTAAAGTGGAACTCTAATTGAGAAAGTCCCTACATTTAGGGTCCTCACATTGGTGGACAAGTCCCTAGCTTTAGAAGTTAGTCAAGGAACCCTTAGCAAACCCTGAAGGTATTTTAAAGTGGAACTCTAATTGAGAAAGTCTGCTTTTGCTACTGCCCTCGATTTAGACCAGAAAGGTTATGTCGGTAGATCAAGGGCCCTCACATTGGTGGACAGCTGCAGGAAAAATATCCTTAACTTTAGTGGTATCATTAGAGATTAGTCGAGGAACACCTAGCAACCTCTGATGGAACCACAGAATGAAACCCTGGTTGAGAAGGGAGCTTTAAAGCGGAGTTCCAACCACATATATGATTTTTTTAAAAATCTATCTCTTTATATTACATAATGTATATTTACCATTGGTTAGTCTTGTCATTAGTGCGGCATTTATTATTTTATTTAAAAAGTTACCTTTGATCCATCCTGCTCGGGCATTCCCATATTACTTGTGGGCAGGCGAAGCCCACAAGCATAAACTTCCGGGATACGGTGCTGCTGTATTCCCAGCATGCACCACCTGTTCTCACTACACAGGTTGCCATCACAACGGGCGGCGTCATCGGAAGTGCCCGCCCCGTTGTGATGGCTACGAAGATGAGCCGCCCTTGCCCGCGCCACTTCCTGTTTTGAAATACCGTGATTCTAGCCATCGGTACTGCCCACCGACTCCTGGGAAATGATGACACACATCTCCCAGGAGCACTAGCGAGCACAGGCGCCGAGGGAAATGATGTCAGACTCCGCGGAGGGAAAGGGGCAAATTACGAGGGACCACATAGCAACAGGCATGATAAAGTAAGTAAAAAAATTATATTTTTTTCCAGAGGTCGTTGGTTATGTTTATTGCTGCTGAATAATGTAAAGTTCATTTTATGGGTGGAACTCCGCTTTAACTACTGCCCTTGATTTGGACCAGCAAGGTTATGTTGGTAAAACAAAGACCCTCCCATTAGTGGCAAGTCCTTAGCTTTAGAAGTTAGTTAAGGAACCCTTAGCAAATCCTGAAGGAACCCTAGAGTGGAAACCTAATTGAGAAAGCCTCCTTTAGCTACTGCCCTCGATTTAGTCCAGCAAGGTTATTTTGGTAGGACAAGGGCTCTCGCATCGGTGGACAGCTGGAGGAAAAACATCCTTTTTTAGTGGTATCAGAGATTAGTCAAGGAACCCCTAGCAAACTCTGATGGAACCCTAGAGTGAAAACCCGGTTAAGACGGCAGCTTTGACCACTACTCTTGATTTGGACCAGAAAGGTTATGTTGGTAGAACAAGGACCCTCACATTGGTGAACTAGTCCTTGAAGTTAGTCAAGGAACCCATAGCAACCCCTGAAGGAACCCTAGAGCCAAACGCTGGTTGAGAAGGTGGCTTTAACTATTACCCCAAATTTGGACCAGCAAGGTTATGTTGGTAGGACAAGGGATCTCACCTTGGTGGACAAGACCTTAACTATAGAAGTTAGTCAAGGAACCCTTAGCAACCCCTGATGGAACCCTAAAGTAGAACTCTGGTTGAGAAGGTGGCTTTAACTATTGCCCTAGATTTGGACCAGCAAGGTTATGTTGGTAGGACAAGGGCTCTCACCTTGGTGGACAAGTCCTGAGCTCTAGAAGTTAGTTAAGGAACCCTTAGCAACCCCTGAAGGAACCTTAGAGCAGAACCCTGGTTGAGAAAAGCGGCTTTATCTATATTTGGACCAGCAAGTTGTAATGCGTTATTCTTTAATAACACCTCTTATTCCATTGACAAGAGAAAGGCTCCATATTCAAACCTCCATCCTGGATTCAAAGAAGAACGTTACAGAATCTCTCACACAGATTCGAGTTGAATTACCGTAGGAATTTCAATGCTATTTTGCTATTATAACCCCACGTTCTCTACAAAAATCGTTTCTTCAAAGAGTCATACTCCAGATTCCTGCGGCATCCGCGTGCAGAGAACGAAGCTCGGCGGCATTCAGGGCGACAGTAGCTGCCATTGAAAACCTGCTGGTTGTTTTCCTCGCCTATTCTGACTTTTATCACCGCCCCATCAATACCGTTCCTTCAGTGCGCACGTATAGCGTGACCTTCATTCGCGGCGCTCCTGCAGAAAACTGTTTAACATCTATTGGAAAGGAGAATTATGGAATTTCGAACATTCTCCCTTTCACACCCAGTAAATGAACGTATTGTCACCAGCAATTCATCGGTAGTACTCCTCTCTCCGGGGCACATTTTATATGCTTTTCATTCGTGGCCGCGCTCCTCTGTCTGCTTATTTAGCGTTCAGATTTGCATTTCAGCTCTTAGAAATTCTCGGAATACTTTCTCAGATAATAAAAGTCATGCTTTGCTAAAATAGAAAATACGTAAAAGCTTTCCAAATCTTCAGGGTTCTTGAGTATCACACCACGATTCAAGGATATTCTTGGAGCTGAATTCCAGCCTTCCCTTCAGTCTTGCACAGTTGTACCGGCTCCTCTCCTGGACTGATAATGGCTTCCTCTGATTTCACCGCACACTGTGAGCTTCTCACCATGTGCACTAGAAGCTGCACTAAATCATAGAGAGCCTCATTTCCAGCATCATCTAGGCCTCCCCTTCCCCGCTCCTTTCCTAATTGGATTTCAGCTCTTTCAATCAAGAAGGCTCAGCATTACACGTGGGTTGTTACCTAGGGGCGGTCTGCGTGCAGACCCGTAGAGTCAGCAAAAAATCCCCACTATTCTCCACACTTACCCTCTAAGCATAAAATCTCCCCTCCTCCCAGGATGAATCCACCCCTCTGCTAAAATTCCCCCTCCCAGCACAAATCTCCACCCCCCCCCCCACCCCATCCCCTTCTCCCAGCTCAAATCCTCTCTCTCTGCAAATCCCCTTGCAAAAATCGACCTCCCGCCCCCCGAAAAAAAAAAAAAAATCACTCCTCCTAGCAGAAATTTCTCCTGCCAGTACACATCCCCCCACACTTAACCCCCCCCCCCCCATCCACCCTCCTAGCATGAATTTCCCCTTCCAATAAACATCTTATCCCCCCCCCCAGAAATCCCCCCCCCATCCACCCTCCTAGCACAACCCCCCAAATTTTCCCCTCCTAACCCAACCCCCCCCCAAAAAAATGTCCCCTCCTAGCACAATTAATACCTCCGTACCATCCACCATCCCTACCAGCACAAATCTCCCCCCACGAAAAAAACAAAATTCTCCTCGTAGCACAAATCCTCTCCTCCCCCTCCACCATATCACTTCTCCTATCCTAGCAGAAACCCCCCAAATTCACTCTTCTAGCACAAACCTTCTCCCCAAATCATAACTTCTAGCTCCCCCCCCCCCACCCCCAAAATGTCCCCTCCTAGCACAATAATGCCTGCGGACCATCCCTACCAGCACAAATCCCCCCCCCCAAAATAGAATAAAAACCCCCTCCTAGCACAAATCCTCTCCCCCTCCACCATATCACTTCTCCTATCCTAGCAGAACCCCCCCAAATCCCCCTTCTAGCATAAATCCTCTCCCCAAATCACAACTCCTAGCCCCCCCACTCCCAAAATGTCCCCCTCCCCCCAGCACAATTAATGCCTCCGGACCATCCTTACCAGCACAAATCTCCCCCCTACAAAAAAGAAATCCCCCTCCTAGCATAAATCCTCTCCCCCCTCCACCATATCACTTCTCCTATCTTAGCAGAAACCCCCCAAATTCCCTCTTCTAGCATAAATCCTCTCCCCAAATCACAACTCCTAGCCCCCCCACTCCCAAAATGTCCCCCCCAGCACAATTAATGCCTCCGGTCCATCCCTACCAGCACAAATCCCCCCCCCCCAAAAAAAAACCCTCCTAGCACAACCCCCCCTCCCCCCCGAAAAACAACCCCACACCTTAATTCCCCCTCCACCAAATGATTTAGACCAGTGCACAAAGCAAGGTCCATAAAGGCATGGATGAGTGAGTTTGGGGTGGAGGAACTTGACTGGCCTGCACAGAGTCCTGACCTCAACCTGATAGAACACCTTTGAGATGAATTAGAGTGGAGACTGCGAGCCAGGCCTTCTCATCCAACATCAGTGCCTGACCTCACAAATGCTCTTCTGGAAGAATGGTCAAACATTCCCATAGACACACTCCTAAACCTTGTGGACGGCCTTCCCAGAAGAGTTGAAGCTGTTATAGCTGCAAAGGGGGGGCCAACTCAATATTGAACCCTACGGACTAAGACTGGGATGTCATTAAAGTTCATGTGCGTGTAAAGGCAGGTGTCCCTTTTGACAACATAGTGTAGTTAATCTGTAGCGGTTTTCCTGGAATCCAGCTTTAAGGAACTACCCAACCACACCGTCAGCCGCATCCAGAGACGGATTTCTCATCTCCTCTCTGCGCCGCAAACGATTTGTACATCTTAACGCCTCTTCCCGACCAATGGAGTGAGGTGGTAATACGCTCCCGGATATCTCATCAAGATGTGTGAAATTAAATCGTCTGTTGGCGCAAGACAGAGAGAATATCTACCTATAATAATCTTTTCTGAGGGGCGCAGATTCCTTGTTAATATAACTTTACATGGTCGGTCGCAAGAGTGCGAATAGCGCGTCAGATCCCCCGCGGAGTACAGAGGAGGTAGGTGTGCGCCCGCTAACACCGAGAAAATCATCATAAATACAGCAGAACCACTGAGAGCCCAGATATGAGATCGAATATTTCCTAAAGCCGAACTCCGGATTAACTCCAGAATAACATTGTATCAATAAGGCCCGCTTCACACGTATGCGATGCCAGGCGACGCATTTGATTCGCACCGCATACCATGTCTGTGCATACAGCTTGAATGGCTGAAATCGCATTTCGCGACAAAATGGTGCAGACCCAATGCGATCCACTGCATTATGCAAACCGGTTTGGGGGTGTCATTAACTTTATATTAATCCAGTGTGAGACTTTACCTTCCTGTAATAAAGACCGCTCACTGCTGCTCTCTCTCCTTGTGAAGGGAGACTGGTCTTGTCTCCGCCCCCTTCTGTAGTTTTCTGTAGTGGGTGGAGCCTGCCGGGCCCCTCCCACACCTTTGCTCTCTCTCCTTGTGCAAGGCGACTTGTCTTGTCTCCGCCCCCTCCTGTCATTTTCTGTAGTGGGCAGAGCCTGCCGGGCCCCTCCCACAGCTCTGCTCTCTCTCCTTGTGCAGGGCGACTTGTCTTGTCTCCGCCCCCTCATGTCATTTTCTGTAGTGGGTGGAGTCTGCGGGGCTCCTCCCACACCTCTGCTCTCTCTCCTTGTGCAGGGGGACTGGTCTTGTCTCTGCCCCTCCTGTAGTTTTCTGTAGTGGGTGGAGCCTGCCGGGCCCCTCCCACAGCTCTGCTCTCTCTCCTTGTGCAGGGGGACTGGTCTTGTCTCTGCCCCTCCTGTAGTTTTCTGTAGTGGGTGGAGCCTGCCGGGCCCCTCCCACAGCTCTGCTCTCTCTCCTTGTGCAGGGTGACTGATCTCGTCTCCGCCCCCTTCCGGTAGTTTTCTGTAGTAGGTGGAGCCAGCTGGGTCCCTCCCACAGCTCTGCTCTCTCTCCCCTTGTGCAGGGTGACTGGTCTTGTCTCCGCCCCTGCCTGTAGTTTTCTGTAGTGGGTGGAGCCTGCTGGGCCCCTCCCACAGCTCTGCTCTCCTTCCTTGTGCAGGGGGACTGGTCTTGTCTCCACCCCCTCCTGTAGTTTTCTGTAGTAGGTGGAGCCAGCTGGGTCCCTCCCACAGCTCTGCTCTCTCTCCTTGTGCAGGGTGACTGATCTCGTCTCCGCCCCCTTCCGATAGTTTTCTGTAGTAGGTGGAGCCAGCTGGGTCCCTCCCACAGCTCTGCTCTCTCTCCCCTTGTGCAGGGTGACTGGTCTTGTCTCCGCCCCTGCCTGTAGTTTTCTGTAGTGGGTGGAGCCTGTTGGGTCCCTCCCACAGCTCTACTCTCTCTCTCTCCTTGTGCAGGGGGACTGGTCTTGTCTCCGCCCCCTCCTGTGGATTTCTGTAGTGGGTGGGGCCTGGTGCGCCATTCTATTATAAGCGTTGACAAAATGAGGAAAACGTAGTGAAGTGCAGATGACGTTTTTTCAGTCTTTCAGCTCAACTTCCAGATCAGTGTACAGTACTGTGGAAACATTTTAGGCAGGTGTGAATAAATGCTGTAAAGCAGTTTGCTGGTGAAGGGCTGGAGAGCGGCACAATAATGAGTGTCTGCAGCCAACTGTGAAGCATGGTGGAGGTTCCTTGTATGTTTGGGGCTGCATTTCTGCAAATGGAGTTGGAGATTCGGTCAGGATCAATGGTGTCCTCAATGCTGAGAAGTCCAGGTAGATACTTCTCCATCATGCCACACCATCAGGGAGGAGTGTGATTGGCTCAAAAATGTATTCTGCAGCAGGACAACCACCCCAAACATACAGCCAATGTCATTGGGAACTATCTCCAGTGTAAAGAAGAACGAGGAGTCCTGGAAGTGATGGTTTGGCCCCCCACAGAGCCCTGATCTCATCATTATGGAGTCTGTCTGGGATGAAATGATGAGAAGGATTGGAGGCAGCTGACATCCACAGAAGATCTGTGCTTAGTCCTCTGAGATGTACCTAGGACAACCTACCTGCCGAGTTCAACTGTGTGCAAGTCTACATAGAAGAAGGCAAAGGGCGGTCACCGCAAATATTGATTGGATTTCTCTTCTGTTTATTTACTTTCCATTTTGTTAATTGATAAAAATGTAGTTTTAGCACTTCTATTTCTGAAAGCCCCTTCATTTACAGCCTTAGCATCACACCTGCCTAAAACTTTTGCACAGAAGCGTCGGTGTTTTCTAATCTTCTCTCCAGGCTCAGGCTCTGGGAATGCGCAGCCGCCGGCCTCGCCGCCATATAGGGAAGCGGCACAAGCCGATGTTTTCCTTCCAAGATTTTTCAGGCTTTACGGAATGACACTGGAGTTCTCTCGTAAAAGCAACGCGCAGAGCGGGGGGGGGGGGGCGCTGGGCTGAAAGCGATAACCCATGGTGGCAGCCAATCAAATTTCACCACCGGTGTGGGTTACTGAGCGCTCGCTGCCATAAGGAACGCCACAAAAAAAAAAAACTGCTCATGAATTAAAATACCCCAAAGTAATGTGCCCCCCCCCCTCCCCTATTCAGCCTTATTACAACCTGAAATGTCAGGGATTGGGGTGCGGACCGCTTCATAACATCGCATAGAGCTTCCGGGGGTCCCCTCCCCCCAGCAGGATTTGAGTATTTTCAAATCATTCCATTGCGACTCCATATTAATGGTCATGAGAAGTGTGGGGGGGGACGCCATATTAATGGTCATGGGAAGTGGGGGGGGGGAAGGGAACGTCATATCATTGGCCATGGGTAGTGTTGGGGGTTGGGGGGGGGGCAGCGCCATATTAATGCTCATGGGAAGTGGGGGGGCAATGTCATATTAATGGTCATGGGAAGTGGGGAGGGGGGGGCAGCACCATATTAATGCTCATGGGAAGTGAATGGGCAATGTCATATTAATGGTCATGGGAAGTGGGGGGGGGGCGCCATATTAATGGTTATGGGAAGTGGGGGGGGGGGGAAGCCATATTAATGATCATGGGAAGTGGGGGGACGCCATATTAATGGTCTTGGGAAGTGGGGGGGACGCCATATTAATGGCCATGGGAAGTGGGGGGGGGCGCCATATTAATGGCCATGGGAAGTGGGGGGACGGGACACCATATTAATGGCCATGGGAAGTGGGGGGACGGGACACCATATTAATGGTCATGGGAAGTGGGGGGACGCCATATTAATGGTCTTGGGAAGTGGGGGGGACGCCATATTAATGGTCTTGGGAAGTGGGGGGGACGCCATATTAATGGTCTTGGGAAGTGGGGGGGACGCCATATTAATGATCATGGGAAGTGGGGGGGGGGACACCATATTAATGGTCATGGGAAGTGGGGGGACGCCATATTAATGGTCTTGGGAAGTGGGGGGGACGCCATATTAATGGTCATTGGAAGTGGGGGGACGCCATATTAATGGTCTTGGGAAGTGGGGGGGACGCCATATTAATGGTCTTGGGAAGTGGGGGGGACGCCATATTAATGGTCATGGGAAGTGGGGGGGACGCCATATTAATGGTCATGGGAAGTGGGGGGGGGGACACCATATTAATGGTCATGGGAAGTGGGGGGGCAATGTCATATTAATGGTCATGGGAAGTGGGGGGGGGGGGCAACTCCACATTAATGGTCATTGGAAGCCAAGAGGGTGGGGGATGGGGGGGGCGGGGCTTCCGGATTGGGATCCAGAGGCCACTGACAGGCCAATGAAGAAGCTCTCACCTCCTCACCTCCTCACCTCATTGCCGTTTGTTTTAACTCCACTTTTGCCGACAATTTTGCCGCAGCAGAGAGATGATCTCATCAGTCCGCTGCTTCTCTGTTCACAGTCCAATCAAAGGCTTGAGGGAGGGACAAGACCTGTTAAGTGTTGCTTAACTGCAGCAGAGAAAAAAAATCAGGTCTTCTGCCCTCCCAGACAGGGCTGTGCTATGTGGCAGAGCTGTGTAAATCTCAGGACTGGATGGACAGAACGCCATATCCTTGGACAGATAAAAACAGCCTCGCGTTTTATTTTTCTTTCGATGTCTGCCTGGAGTTTAGCTGTAAAATCCTGGAGATACGAGGAGAGGAAGACGATGGATAACATTGTATGGAGTTTCAGTGGCTCCTCCGCCCCTTCACAGATCTTATACTGCAGAGCAGTTGGAAGGAAGGGAAGGCGATGATCTCCCCTGTAATCCGCGGAGAGGAGACGCAGCTCATCACCACAGCTGCAGAACGTCATCCTTCAGCATTCCTGCGGGGCGATGTGTCAGAGTACAGCTAAGCGGACACACCCAGAGAGAGGAGACTACAATCTCCATGGGTGCAATGCACACCTCCCAACACACTTCTGGAAGTCAAATAGAACATTTGAAATGCGATTCTAAAGTCTAAACATTATTTACCTTCAGGCCCCTTTCACACGGGGCGGACCCCGGAAAGTGTACCCCCCTGATCAGCGGTGGGATCCCTCGCTGCCCCCCGCTGAGCAGGCGGATGACGGGTCCGCAGTGTCCATGTCGCGCTATTTATTTGTTTTTACTAGTAATGGTGGCGATCAGCGACTTATAGCGGAACTGCGATTTTGCGGCGAACATTCTGACACTGACAGACACTTTTTCTTTTTACTAGTAATGGCGGCGAACAGCGTCTTATAACGGGACTGCAATTTGGCGGGGAATATTCTGACAATGACAAATAATTTTATTTACTAGTAATGGCGGCGATCAGCATCTTCTAGCGGGACTGCGATTTTTGCGGCGAACATTCTCACAATCACAAACACTTTTTTTACCAGTAATAGCGGCGAACAGCGTCTTATAGCGCCACTACGATTTTGCGGCAAACATTTTGATAATGACAAACACTTTTGACTTTTTTTTTTTACTAGTAATTGCGGCGAACGGCGTCTTATAGCGGGACTGCGATTTTGCGGCGAACATTCTCACAATGACAAACACTTTTTTTTTTTACCAGTAATGGCGGCGAACAGCGACTTATAGCGGGACTGCGATTTTGCGGCGAACATTCTCACAATGACAAACACTTTTTTTTTTACCAGTAATGGCGGCGAACAGCGACTTATAGCGGGACTGCGATTTTGCGGCAAACATTCTGACAATGACAGATACTTTTATTTACTAGTAATGTCGGCGATCAGCATCTTCTAGTGGGACTGCGATTTTTGCGGCGAACATTCTCACAATCACAAACACTTTTTTTACCAGTAATAGCGGCGAACAGCGTCTTATAGCGGTACCGCGATTTTGCGGCAAACATTTTGATAATGACAAACACTTTTGACTTTTTTTTTTACTAGTAATGGCGGCGAACGGCGTCTTATAGCGGGACTGCGATTTTGCGGCGAACATTCTCACAATAACAAACACTTTTTTATTACCAGTAATGGCGGCGAACAGCGTCTTATAGCGGGACCGCGATTTTGCGGCAAACATTTTGATAATGACAAACACTTTTTGACATTTTTTTTTTTTTTACTAGTAATGGCGGCGAACGGCGTCTTATAGCGGGACTGAGATTTTGCGGCGAACATTCTCACAATGACAAACACTTTTTTTTTACCAGTAATGGCGGTGATCAGCATCTTCTAGCGGGACTGCGATTTTTGCGGCGAACATTCTCACAATCACAAACACTTTTTTTTACCAGTAATAGCGGCGAACAGCGTCTTATAGCGGGACCGCGATTTTGCGGCAAACATTTTGATAATGACAAACACTTTTGACATTTTTTTTTTTTTTTTTTTTTTACTAGTAATGGTGGCGATCAGCGACTGATAGCGGGACTGCAATTTTGCGGCGAACATTCTGACACTGACAGACACTTTTTTTTACCAGTAATGGCGGCGAACAGCGTCTTATAGCGGAACTGCGATTTTGCGGCGAACATTCTGACACCGACAAACACTTTTTGGGGACCACTGACACTAACACAATGATCAGTGCTAAAAAATATGCACTGTCACTGTACTAATGGCAGTGGCTGGGAAGGGGTTAACATCAGGGGGTGATTAAAGGGTTAGCTGGGTGCCTAGCCAGTGTTTTAGTGTAGTGGGGGAGGTGTTTTTTACTAGGGGAAGGCATGCTTTGCAGGAACACAGGATCTGTGCCTTCCCTCCTGACAGAACGGCGATCTGCCTCTGCACTGAATGATCGTCGGGTGCCGGTGGACATCGAGTCTCCGGTACCCGCCGATCGATCAGCTCCCTCTGTGTATAATCACAGCGGGAGCGAGCCGCTGGCGGCATGCATTTGCGCCTGCTACCCGGAAAAGACCCCACGACACCCCTGGCTCCTCCTCCACCGAGTGCCCCCATAGTAAGCCTGCTTCTTATAGGGGCACTTGTACGGAGGTCAGTAAATATCAGGTGTCTCCTCCGTTGTGTCTATAGACACCTTCACTGTGCAGAGATATGGACTGAATGGAGTATTTCTTATCAGTGAATAATCGCTGGTTGTACACGGGGGAGGGGGGAGGGGGGAGGGGGGCCCCCGGGGGGACAACGGGCTCATCGCTGGGACTTTCTCCAGACAGGGAGTGTCATCACCCGGAGCTACCGATGAGAATCGCCGACATTCCTTCACCCGACTCACATAACGGTCCGCCGCTCTCTGCAGTGATGGCCATACACTTATCAATTTGTGATCGATCCATGTGCAATAATCAATGAAACCATCAAAAAAAGCAACACAGACAAAAGCGTAATAGGCAGCAGACGGGGGAGGATTCCATGTCGCAGATCGGCGCCCGCGGCAAAGTTCACCCGACATTTAGCCAAAGAAAGGCGAGAAAGCCCACCGAACGCCACACAGTCAAGTATACGGGGGAAACACCGCAAACGCCCCGCAACCGCCGCGGGCAATGCAAGTGATCGCGGGGCATTTGTCAGCAATATAGGGTTAAAACAGACAGTGAGGACGAGACATATTGCTTCCTCTCCACCTGTCAGTAGCCTCTGAAGGGCGATCCGAACATGGATTGGACTTCAGAGGAGAAGGGGGATTTAGAGGCACGTCTATGTCTACCCTTAGTGTTAATCTGATGTAATCATATATTATCTATGACATCACCGGGTACCAAAGCCAAGGATCAGTGTGGTATTCACATCGGCATGTACAAGTGTGCCATCCAGTGTACAGGAGTGTGTGGGGCAAATGGGACCCGAGGGAAGGGGACCCCACTGTGCCCTGTCACCCACTACACACCCAGAGTAATCCCTATGTCTCTAACCTCCCTCTCTCACCCCCCCTTCTCTCTTACCCCCCCTCACCCCCCCCTCTCTCTCTTACCCTCCCCTCTTTCTCACCCCCTCTAACTCACCCCTCTCTCTCTCTTACCCCCTCTCACCCTCCGTCTTTCTCTTACCCCCTCTTACCCTCCCCTCTCTCATCTCCCCTCTCTCTTACCCCCCCCTCTCTCCCCCCTCTTCTCTCTCTCTCCCCCTCTTCTCTCTCTCTCTCACCCCCCCTCTCTCTTACCCCCTCACCCCTCTCTCCCCCCCTCTCACCCTCCCCTCCTCCCCTCTCACCCTCCCCTCTCTCATCTCCCCTCTCTCTTACCCCCCCCTCTCTCCCCCTCTTCTCTCTCTCTCCCCCTCTTCTCTCTCTCTCCCCCTCTTCTCTCTCTCTCTCTCACCCCCCCCCCCCTTACCCCCTCACCCTCCCCTCCTCCCCTCTCACCCTCCCCTCTCTCTTTTACCCCCCTCTCTCTCACCCCCTTTTTCTCTCTCTCTCTCTTACCCCCCCCCCTTTTCCTCTCACTCCCTCCCTCCTAATTCTGCCATAATGTATAAAACATAAAAAAACCTTTTTAAAATAGTATGTATGTCTGAATATATATATACACACACAGACACACACAGACACACAGACACACACAGACACACACAGACACACACAGACACACAGACACACACAGACACACACAGACACACACAGACACACAGACACACACAGACACACACAGACACACAGACACACACAGACACACACAGACACACACAGACACACACAGACACACACGTATGTGTGTGAGTTGTGGGGTGTACACTCTAATGCAGTCGGCTGCACACACCTATGGGTATTCACAGTGTATCCATAGAGCATAAAATAACATAAAAGCCGTGTTGTGGAAATCACAATGGTAATACATCTCAGGGTACAAACTACAGCCAAATCTGACATACAACCTCCATGCAGCCCGGATAGAAGGGGGGTGATAGACGTCTGGATACACAGGCAATGGATGTTCCATTGGACTGACATGTATATAAACCCCAAATCTATTTCTTGGTAGGTTTGGTGTCATTTCTCACTGTATACAGGTCAGATTTTTGTGACTCTGTTGCAAGAGATGAGAAATGGGGTTCAGCAGTGGGACAGAAGAGCAGGGGGTTACAGTGGTGGGGCAGATGAGCAGGGGGTTACAGTGGTGGGGCAGATGAGCAGGGGTTACATTGGGGGGGCAGAAGAGCAGGGGGTTACATTGGGGGGGCAGATGTGCAGGGGGTACAGTGGTGGGGCAGAAGAGCAGGGGGTTACAGTGGTGGGGCAGATGAGCAGGGGGTTACAGTGGTGGGGCAGGTGAGAAAAGGGGGTACAGTGGTGGGGCAGATGAGAGAAGGGGGTACAGTGGTGGGGCAGATGAGCAGAGCAGGGGGTTACAGTGGTAGGGGAGATGAGAAGGGGGTTACAGTGGTGGGGCAGATGAGAAGGGGGTTACAGTGGTGGGGCAGATGAGAAAGGGGGTACATTGATGGGACGGTTGTGCAGGGGGTTACACTGGTGGGGCAGATGAGAAAAGGAGTACATTGGTGGAGCAGATGTGAAAAGGGGTTACATTGGGACAGATGTGCAGGGGGGTACAGTGGTGGGGAAGATGAGCAGAGCAGGAGGTTACAGTGATGGGGCAGATGAGCAGGGTAGTATAGTGGTGGGGCAGATGTGCAGGGGGTTACATTGGACAGATGTGCAGGGGGTTACAGTGGTGGGGCAGAAGAGCAGGGGGGTACAGTGATGGGGCAGGTGAGAAAAGGGGGTACAGTGGTGGGGCAGATGAGAAGGGGTTACAGTGGTGGGGCAGAAGAGCAGGGGGTTACAGTGGTGGGGCAGATGACAAAAGGAGTACATTGGTGGTGCAAATGAGAAAAGGGGTTACATTGGGACAGATGTGCAGGGTAGTACAGTGGTGGGACAGATGAGAGAAGGGGGTACATTGGTGGGACAGATGAGAGAAGGGGGTACAGTGGTGGGACAGATGAGAGAAGGGGGTACATTGGTAGGACAGATGAGAGAAGGGGGTACAGTGGTGGGGAAGATGAGAGAAGGGGGGTACAGTGGTGGGACAGATGAGAGAAGGGGGTACAGTGGTGGGGAAGATGAGAGAAGGGGGTACAGTGGTGGGACAGATGAGAGAAGGGGGTACAGTGGTGGGGAAGATGAGAGAAGGGGGTACAGTGGTGGGACAGATGAGAGAAGGGGGTACAGTGGTGGGACAGATGAGAGAAGGGGGTACAGTGGTGGGACAGATGAGAGAAGGGGGTACAGTGGTGGGACAGATGAGAGAAGGGGGTACAGTGGTAGGACAGATGAGAGAAGGGGGTACAGTGGTGGGACAGATGAGAGAAGGGGGGTACAGTGGTAGGACAGATGAGAGAAGGGGGTACAGTGGTGGGACAGATGAGAGAAGGGGGTACAGTGGTGGGACAGATGAGAGAAGGGGGTACAGTGGTGGGACAGATGAGAGAAGGGGGTACATTGGTGGGACAGATGTAGGGGGGGGGGGGTACATTGGTGGGACAGATGTAGGGGGGGGGGGGTACAGTGGTGGGACAGATGTAGGGGGGGGGGGTTACAGTGAGGTGTGAAGGTTGAGGAATTGGGGCTGATCTGAGGTGTGGAGTTCAGGATGATAATTTCTCACTAAAGTAGTTTTCAGCATTTACTTTATAAATAATTCTTTTGTGATGAAGAAAGTGAAGATGAGATTTTTGCTCTCAGTCTCCAGCTCTGTGTTTTCCCTCCTCTGATTTATAGAGGGAGATGAATGTATAACAATGTATCTCTCTGTACAGAATAGTGAAGTCTGAGAAGTCCTGTGTGGGGAATATTAGAGATCCGTGTATAATAATAATAATAATAATAATAATAATAATAATAATAATAATAATAATAATAACACTGGGGGGTGATCAGTGTGGGGGTCTCTCCCCTCCCCCCCCCCCGGCCCCCCATTACCTTCTTTGGCCTTCTTCCTCCGGGCCAGGGTCCCCCCGAGTTTCCCCAGGAAGGAGTCGTCCTTCTTCCTGGATGGGGGGGATTTGGGGGTACTCGGGGATTTCTGGGGGGATGTCGCCATGATGAGGATCGGTCAGGTTTGTCCTCTGCCAGCGGAAGCGGAATTCTTCCCGAGATCTCCTCCCCCTCCCCCACCCAGACCGGGATCCGCTCCAGCTGGGGCCCCGGACCGCAGTGCACGGGGCCCCTAGAGCGGGGTCTACAGCAGGGTACACAGGGGCCCCCGGGCCGGCATCTAGGCGAGAGTGCTCGGGGCCCCGGATCCGGCGTATAGACAAGATTTCATGGGGCCCCAGGGGCCCGGCCGGCACCTAGAAGAGTTTAGGAGGGGCCCCTAGATCGGCACCTGGAGAAGTATGTATACCCCGCCATAGACTGGCCCCTGGAAATCAGTGCATGGGGCCCCAGATCTCACATCTATGTAACAGTGCATGGGGCCCCTAGACCAGCAGCTATAGGGATGTGCATGGGGCCCCAGATCTGACATCTATAGGGGTGTGCATGGGGCCCCAGATCTGACATATTGGGCATGGGGCCCAGATCTGACATCTATATGGGTGTGCATGGGGGCCCTAGACCAGCAGCTATAGGGGTGTGCACGGGGCCCCAGATCTGACATCTATAGGGGTGTGCATGGGGCCCCTAGACCAGCAGCTATAGGAGTGTGCATGGGGCCCCAGATCTTACCTATATACAACAATGCATGGGGCCCCAGAGCTGACATCTATAGGAGTGTGCATGGGGCCCCAGATCTGACATCTATAGGGGTGTGCATGGGGCCCCTAGACCAGCAGCTATAGGGATGTGCATGGGGCCCCAGATCTGACATATTGGGCATGGGGCCCCAGATCTGACATCTATATGGGTGTGCATGGGGCCCCAGATCTGACATCTATAGGGGTGTGCATGGGGCCCCTAGACCAGCAGCTATAGGAGTGTCCATGGGGCCCCAGATCTGACCTATATACAACAATGCATGGGGCCCCAGATCTGACCTATATACAACAGTGCATGGGGCCCCAAATCCAAAATATATACAACTATGTATGGGGACCCAGGACCAGCACCTAGAGAACTTTGTATGGGGCCCCAGATCTGACATCTATAGGGGTGTGCATGGGGCCCTAGATCTGACATCTATAGGGGTGTGCATGGGGCCCCAGATCTGACATCTATATGGGTGTGCATGGGGCCCCAGATCTGACATCTATATGGGTGTGCATGGGGCCCCAGATCTGACATATATAGTGGTGTGCATGGGGCCCCAGATCTGACATCTATAGGGGTGTGCATGGGGCCCCAGATCTGACATATTGGGGATGGGGCCCAGATCTGACATCTATATGGGTGTGCATGAGGGCCCTAGACCAGCAGCTATAGGGGTGTGCATGGGGCCCCAGATCTGACATATTGGGCATGGGGCCCCAGATCTGACATCTATAGGGGTGTGCATGGGGCCCCTAGACCAACAGCTATAGGGGTGTGCACAGGGCCCCAGATCTGACATATTGGGCATGGGGCCCCAGATCTGACATCTATATGGGTGTGCATGGGGCCCCAGATCTGACATCTATAGGGGTGTGCATGGGGCCCCTAGACCAGCAGCTATAGGAGTGTGCATGGGGCCCCAGATCTTACCTATATACAACAATGCATGGGGCCCCAGAGCTGACATCTATAGGAGTGTGCATGGGGCCCCAGATCTGACATATATAGTGGTGTGCATGGGGCTCCAGATCTGACATCTATAGGGGTGTGCATGGGGCCCCTAGACCAGCAGCTATAGGGGTGTGCATGGGGCCCCAGATCTGACATATTGGGCATGGGGCCCCAGATCTGACATCTATATGGATGTGCATGGGGCCCCAGATCTGACATCTATAGGGGTGTGCATGGGGCCCCTAGACCAGCAGCTATAGGAGTGTGCATGGGGCCCCAGATCTGACATCTATAGGGGTGTGCATGGGGCCCCTAGACCAGCAGCTATAGGAGTGTGCATGGGGCCCCAGATCTGACCTATATACAACAATGCATGGGGCCCCAGATCTGACCTATATACAACAATGCATGGGGCCCCAGATCTGACCTATATACAACAATGCATGGGGCCCCAGATCTGACATATATACAACAGTGGATGGGGCCCCAGATCCAATATATATACAACTATGTATGGGGACCCAGGACCAGCACCTAGAGAACTTTGCATGGGGCCCCGGGACCTGCATTTAGGGAAGTGTGCATTGGGCCCCAGAATATACCTAGAGAAGCTTTGGAGGGGCCCCTAGACTGGCACCTTTAGAAATGTGGCCCTGGGACATGTTCTAGGAATCAGTGTATAGGAGCCCCAGACTGGCACCTTTAGAGGATTGGCCCCTGGGGGCCCAGATTGGCACCTTTGGAGGATTGGGCCCTGGGGCCCAGCTTGGAAATCAGTAAATAGGGGCCCCCAGGTTGGCACTTTTAGAAAAGTGGCCCATGGTCCACAGCCTGAAAATCAGTGTATAAGGTTCCCCGACTGACACCTGTAGAAGTGTGGCCCCTGGGGCCCAGCCTGTAAGCCAGTATAGAGGAGCCCCCAGGTTGGCACCTATAGAAATCCGATCAATAGTGTGTAGCCATCTAATCATTATCTGTGTCTCACAATTGCTGGTGCCTGTGGAGCTCTTCCTCTCACCTTGTGACTCAATACAAAGTTACACTGTACAGTCTGATCACTGAGGGAGAGGAGACTGAGGAAATGCTTCTTCCTGCCCGCAGCAGACTGATGACATCATCTCAGTCTAGGCAAATCACGGCTTGTAGCACAAGGATGACATTTTGACATGAATATATAGTTTAGCGCACGTGAAAACATGCCGTTTTAGCAGTGTGTAGGGGAGCTAAGTTTGCCTGCGGCTCGGGAACACGCGAGATTTTTACATGAAATCCCCGACCGGCAATAAAGTGAGCCTAGCCTTGATTGTCACCTCCTCCATGTCTATTGTCACTGATGAGAAATAACAAATTTGTTTTGTCAGGTTGATGGAAGGAGATTGTTCTCCAAGCGGAGCTCTCCTTGAACCCATCTCTGCCATCGCTTTTTCCTGCAACGCGTAAAATTTGGATTGTCATTGGAGTTGTTGACGAAATAATTTTGTACATCTAGAAAGCGATTTTGATTTCCGAGCCCCGGAGTCGCTCATCGATAATCAGCGACCTTCAATGCGTTCACCTTCTTACCTTTATCCTCATTTAACGCGTTTCGTCCATTCGGGAAAATATTGCGCGGGGATGGAAGTCCTATTTATAGCTTAACCGCTTAAAGAGGAACTGCAGTCTGCTCACATAATTTTTAATATAAACATCTTTGCCATTCTGAGGCTTCCCTCCAACCACTTTGTATATTATTTTATATATACTGGGATTCTGTACTTGTCAAATATGCTGTAGAAATCTCCCTCCACTGAGTCTGGCTGCAGCCATTTTAACTGTGGGCAACTGAAGCTGCGGCCTGTTCACTTCCTGGATTTACACAGAGGCACACCTCCAGCTCTGCAGCTCTCATTGGCCCTCTTATGACTCATCCCCCCTCCCTTCCTGGCAAACTCTCACGAGAGTGAGCTGTGCATGCTGTCCAACATCAGTGCCTGACCTCACAAATGCTCTTCTGGAAGAATGGTCAAACCTTCCCATAGACACCCTCCTAAACCTTGTGGACAGCCTTCCCAGAAGAGTTGAAGCTGTTATAGCTGCAAAGGGTGGGCCAACTCATTATTGAACCCTACGGACTAAGACTGGGATGCTCTTCCTGACCAGAGCACTTTTTGCGATACGGCACTTTGCATCGCTTTAACTGACAATTGCGCGGTCGTGCGACGTTGCACCCAAACAAAATTGACGTCCTTTTTTTCCCACAAGTAGAGCTTTCTTTTGGTGGTATTTGATGACCTCTGTGATTTTTATTCTTTGCGCTATAAATAAAAAAAGACCGACAATTTTGAAAAAAAAAAGCAACATTTTTTATTTTTTGCTATAATAAATATCCCCACAAAAATATATATAATTTTTTTTTTCCTCAGTTTAGTCCGATATGTATTCTTCTACATATTTTTGGTAAAAAAAAAAAAAAAAGCAATAAGCCTATATTGATTGGTTTGCACAAAAGTTATAACGTCTACAAAATAGAGGGAATAGTTTTATGGCATTTTCATTATTAATTATTTTTTTTTTATTATTAGTGATCTGCGATTTTTATCGTGACTGCGACATCATGGCGGACACATCGGACACTTTTGACACTATTTTGGGACCATTGTCATTTATACAGCGATCAGTGCTATAAAAATGCACGGATTACTGTGTAAATGACACAGGCAGGGAAGGGGTTAACCACTAGGGGGCGATCAAGGGGTTAAGTGTGTCCTAGGGAGTGATTCTAACTGTGGGGAGGATGGACTACCACTGACATGACAGCGATCACTGCTCCCGATGACAGAGAGCCATGATCTCTGTCATATCACTAGGCAGAACGGGGAAATTCCTTGTTTACATAGGTATCTCCCCGTTCTGCGGCTCCGTGACACGATCGCCGGGAGACCGGCGGACATCAAGTCCGCGGGTCCCGCGGGGCACGGTCACACTATATGCGGGGTGCGCGCGCCCGCTAGCCCCTCCAATTAAAGGGGACGTACAGGTACACCCATTTGCCCACCGCTGCCATTGTGCCGACGTATCGGCGTGCAGCGGTCGGCAAGTGGTAAAACCTCAATTGCCATGTAGTTTCCCACCCCATTAATTTGTTCAGATCTTCTTGCAAGGTTTCCACATCCTGCGGAGAAGTTATTGCCCTGCTTAGCTTAGTATCGTCTGCAAATACAGAGATTGAACTATTTATCCCATCCTCCAGGTCGTTTATGAACAAATTAAATAGGATTGGTCCCAGCACAGAACCCTGGGGGACCCCACTACCCACCCCTGACCATTCTGAGTACTCCCCATTTATCACCACCCTCTGAACTCGCCCTTGTAGCCAGGTCTCAATCCATGTACTCACCCTATGGTCCATGCCATGCACAGTATCTCACAAAAGTAAGTACACCCCTCACATTTTTGTAAATATTTTCTTCTATCTTTTCATGTGACAACACTGAAGAAATGACACTTTGCTACAATGTAAAGTAGTGAGTGTACAGCTTGTATAACAGTGTAAATTTGCTGTCCCCTCAAAATAACTCAACACACAGCCATTAACCGCTTGCCGACCAGCGCACGCCAATATACGTCGGCACAATGGCAGCAGTGGACAAATGGGCGTACCTGTATGGACGTAAGACGTGGTATTGTGGGCGTGCGCACACGCCCGCCGGGTACTCCATGACTGCGATTTTTTTTTTTTAACTAAAAATATGTAGAAGAATTACATATCGGCCTTAACTGAGAAAGAAATTTGTTTTTTTTATATATTTTTAGGGGATATTTATAGCAAAAAGTAAAAAATATTGCTTTTTTTTCAAAATGTATGCTCTTTTTTTTGTTTATAGCGCAAAAAATAAAAACCGCAGAGGTGATCAAATACCATCAAAAGAAAGCTCTATTTGTGGGGGAAAAAGGACATCAATTTTGTTTGGGTGCCATGTCACACGACCGCGCAATTGTTAGTTAAAGCGATGCAGTGCCAAATCGCAAAAAGTGCTCTGGTCAGGAAGGGGGTAAATTAATCCGGGGCTGAAGTGGTTAATATCTAAACCGCTGGCAACAAAAGTGAGTACACCCCTAAGTGAAAATGTCCAAATTGGGCCCAATTAGCCATTTTCCCTCCTCCCCGGTGTCATGTGACTCGTTAGTGTTACAAGATCTCAGGTGTGAATGGGGAGCAGGCGTGTTAAATTGGGTGTTATCACTCTCACTCTCTCATACTGGTCACTGGAAGTTCAACATGGCACCTCATGGCAAAGAACTCTCTGAGGATCTGAAAAAAAGAATTGTTGCTCTACATAAAGATGGCCTAGCCTATAAGAAGATTGCCAAGACCCTGAAACTGAGCTGCAGCACGGTGGCCAAGACCATTGTTTTTGTTTTTTTTCGTTAACTTTATTGCTTGACTATAGATCTACTGTATGTTTGTCCCAAGCATGTTTGAAGCCATTTACTGTTGACTGTCATACTACCTCTGCTGATAGTGAGACACACAAAGCCATGAGGTTTGGGCCTGGAGGGAGACCCCATTACTACAGAATGGCTGGTAAATTTTTGGATCTTTTTGAATCATGGTTCCACCTCCAAACTTCCTATCACAAAAGAAAATCCACAAAAACTCTCTCCACCAGTTCAGTGTTTATTACATATCTTTAGTAACAGTGACATCACATCTCACTTATATATGTATATTCCTCAGTTTTTATGCCCCTCATCGCCCTACAGAATCCGGCTGTGCTCATCTCCCAGAAAGAACTTGATCTTCCCTCTAGGGGGCAGATCTGTATAGTTAAAGTGAATCTGTTTGAAGCTATTTACTGTTGACTGTCTTACTACCTCTGCTGGTAGTGAGACACACAAAGCCATGAGGTTTTGGCGTGGAGGGAGACCCCATTACTACAGAATGGCTGGTAAATTTTTGGATCTTTTTGAATCTTAGTTCCACCTCAAAACTTCCTATCAAAAAACAAAATCCACAAAAACTCTCTCCACCAGTTCAGTGTTTATTACATATCGTTAGTAACAGTGACATCACATCTCACTTATATATGTATATTTCTCAGTTTTTATGCCCCCTCGTCTCTCTACAGTATCCGGCTGTGCTCATCTGATAGCAAGACCTCGATCTTCCCTCTAGGGGGCAGATCTGGACATGTAGTTAAAGTGAATTTGTTTGAAGCCATTTACTGTTGACTGTCTTACTACCTCTGCTGGTAGTGAGACACACAAAGCAATGAGGTTTGGGCGTGGTGGGAGACCCCATTACTACAGAATGGCTGTTACATTTTTGGATCTTTTTGAAACTTAGCTCCATCTCCAAACTTCATATCAAAAAACAAAATCCACAAAAACCCTTTCCACCAGTTCAGTTTATTACATATCGTTAGTAACAGTGATATCACATCTCACTTATATATGTATATTCCTCAGTTTTCATGCCCCTCATCTCCCTACAGAATCCGGATGTGCTCATCTCCCAGTAAGACCTCGATCTTCCCTCTAGGGGGCAGATCCAGACATATATTTAAGATGAATCCGTACCGAGGTGATATGTAAGCCGCCATTGCTGACCAGAGTCCAAATTTCATCCAACCACTTTCCAAGTGCGCCCAAATCACGCCCACTTTACGAGCTGGTCTTGCCCAGCCTCTATGCATGACTGCCCACCATGCCCACATTACGAATCGGTCCTGCTCTGACCCCCCCCACCTCTAAATAATTGCACAATTCCCATCCCCGCAATTAATGTTTTTCTGAGTTACTGAGTGTGTAGCTCCAATGAGGTTGGGGCTTTGATCCCGGGACATGGTCCTGGACACAGCAAGGTCCAAGGTGCGGGACCTTCTTAGCAAACCAAAGACAGTTGGCATGTATAAAAATGCTGACGGTCATGTTAGAGTTTTCTCAGTGGATCTTCCAAAATACCGACCGATTATGTCAATCAGGAGTCCCGACTTCATGCCACCTTCACTTGCTACATGCTTCTCCGCTTCATCCCCCTAATGAGACAATTTAAAGCTCAACTCCAGGCAACTATAAAACACACAAATGAATGCAGCCCTGTATTCTCTAATACACCATGCAATGCATTTTTTTAAATGCAAAAAAGCGCAAGTACCTGAATAGCACTTGGCATCAACCTATTGCAGGCCCTGTACAGCAGAGCTCAGACAGGGGGAGGAAGAAGCAGCACAATGAGAAAATCAGTTCATGTGCTAACAAGGGGCTTGCTGATAGGAGGAGAGAGCAGAACGATAGAAGCCAATCAGGTGTCCTGCAGTACAAGGAGCATGCTGATAGAAGGAGATAGCAAAGTGAGAGATCAGTCTGTTGATGAGCACAGGGCAGAAGTGCTAATAGACCTGTAAAAGAAAATCAAACAGAGCACGATCGGTCTCCTCCTATGCTAGGTATGTTCAGACTGAGGGGGGGGGGGAGAAGCAGCACAAGGAAGCAATAAATGGTGCGGCAGCGCTCAAGTGCTAACAGGACCATGCTGCTAAGAGGAGAGAGCAGAGAGATGACCTCATCATTCTGTTGCTTCTCCTATACTTGTCCAGTCACAGGTTGGGGGAGGGAGCCAGACCTGAAAGACTTACTGAGCTGCAGCAGAGAGAAATCCGGTTTCCTGCTCTGCCAGACAGGGCTGTGTGGTGTGTGGCAGAGCTGTGAAAAACTCAGGGCTGGAGGGACAGAAATACAAATCCCTCCTATGTCCATCAATTGTATATTTAGTTGTTTGCCTGGAGTGCGGCTTTAAGCACCCGGGTTCCATTCACCATTGTGCAGCAGAGAACTAGAAATGCGCACCTGTGCACACTCCTAGTTCCCCGACTGATAAATACGTCCTTACAGACACCTACAGACGCTGATAAGTTTGCATTGGTCATCTATTCATTAATGACCCCACTAAATGGGTCAATTTGAGTGACTCTTTTAGTATAGCGAAGCCAGGGACAGCCAGAAATTTAGCATTTTCAGGAGGTCAGCAATGACAGGCTGCATATTTCTCCCCAGGCAGGATTCCTATGTTACAGACAATAAATACAATATACAGCTTAAAATATACACAGGGATCGTCCCAATTAAATACAATCGGAGTGTTTTATACAGCAGAAAAGGGAAAATTTCCCAGCAAGAAGGTCAACTCCCAACATAGCAAGTGGTGAACTCACTGCTGCCCCCACTGGTTGCCATTGTCAACTTCAGTTCCTGCCAACTTTCTGTTTTATTTGTAGTTATAGCAAGCAGTGAGCTCACCGCTGCCCCCACTGGTTGCCATTGTTAACTGCAGTTCCTGCCAACTTTCTGTATTATTTGTAGGTAGCAAGCAGAGATGATTGAATGATCGCCATGGATGGCAGAGCTGCAGAACTGAATTAGCAGGGGGTGCGTAGACCTCTGCAGAGAGCTCACTGCTTCCACACAGATAATAAGAGTCATTCTCTGCAGAATGCTGGTGGCAGACAGTTTTTCTTTTTTTTTTTTACTCAGGCTGTGGCTGCTTTATAAAAAATACAAACTGGAGGCTTTGTATGCCTTTGTTTTATTTAGGGAGCAGCCAGATAAAAAAGCCTGTCCCCTGCTAGCATTCTGCAAAGAACACTTGCTGTGTGTGTGTGTGGAAGCAGCGGTCTCTCTGCAGAGGTTCAACCCTCCATCCTCAAAGGTAAAAAGCTCTCCAATCAGCAGGGAGAATGATCTTCACTGACTGCAGACCTCCATAACTGACCTAGCAGGGGCTGTGTAGACCTCTGCAGAGAGCTCACTGCTTTCACACAGAGAGGGCTCTTCTCTGCTGAATGCTGATGGCAGACTTGTTTTTTTTTTTTTACTCTTGCTTCATAAAAAAAATACAAACTGAAGACTTTTTACATCCTTTTTTTTGTTTAAAGAGCAGCCACAGCCTGAGAAAATAGCCTGTCCCCTGCCAGCATTCTGCAAAGAAGAGTGCACGCTTGTGTGTGCGTGGAAGCAGCGGTCTCTTTGCAGAGGTCCAGCCCGTCTTCCTCCTGAGCCAAAGCTAAAGCTCTTCAATCAGCAGGGAGAATGATCTTCACTGACTGCAGAGCTATAGGACTGACTCAGCATAGGGGGGGGGGGGGGGGTGTCAGACCTCTGCAGAGAGACCGCTGCTTTCACACTGAGAACAAAGGTAATTCTCTGCAGCATGCCAGCAGGAAACAGGCTTTCCTACTCAGGCTGTGGCTGCTTTATAACGAAAACAAACTGTGTGACTTTGTACAGCTTTTCTTTGATGCCCCTGGAATGTATTCCACAGATTTAAACTGAAGGTTCAGTTGGGTTTTAATTCAACACATCGCTCTCCTCCAATGCTTCCTTTTACCGCCGACTTCAGGAGGGCGGAGCCTAAAGTGGGTGTAAACCCTTCCATATACCCAGTGAAGTGACTGGCCTCAGGTGATACACAGAGATGAAACAAATCCTCCTACGTACGTTGTACCGGTTTATCTGCAACCCTCTCTTCTCTACAGCAGTTCAAAGTGCTGAACTTACATAGGATCTCTCAGCTCTGAAAAGCGGGGGGGGCGGGGAGCTGAAGTTACATCAGCTGATTGGAGGGAAGGGACACACCCCCTTCACACAGGAACAGAGCTGAGGCTGCCAATCAGCTGGAGCTCCCTCCCCTGTCACCTTTTTATCTCTTGGTGTCAGGAAAACTTATCAGAAGTGACTCGTGCTGATGGCAGAGGAAGGAAGCAGCAGACAGAAATGACACTTAGTGCTCTGGACTGAGACAAGTCCACACTATAGAGGGGTATGCTTTGTTCATATTTCATGTCCGAGGTTTACAACCACTTTAAATAAACTGTATTTGTTCTAAGCAGATGGCAGTCAGCGGTTGATACATGTTAACAATTACAATGTATCCATAGCCAATTGTTTTTTTAGTTTTAGATAGAATAGGGAAGCCATAGATCCTTTGTCAGTGTCTCGTTGGGGGAGAATATCCTTTCACTTCCTGTCCTGGTGACAACAATAAGAGGAAGTGATGAAAACTCCTCCTTAATGGGGTTACGGAAAAACCAGACCGAGTTTCTAATGCTCCCCTCGCCTAGCCAAAAAGAAAAAAAACAGTTGTGGCTAAAGTTCCACTTTAAACATAACACTTTTGGTAAAATGAGGTAAAACTAAAGCTGTGCGCCTCGAAAAGTATCTACAGCATTTTGCGGAATCAATCATTGTCATTGACAGCAGACCCTTGAAAATATAACTGAAGGCAAAACTTTTTTTTTTTTTTGTCTTGGATAGAGTGGAGAGGGATTGGACCCCCTGTCCGGTTTTTACTGCTGTCTGTGTCCCCGTTAGGGAGAGTCAATTCCTTTATTTGTAATGTTTAGCGTTATCAATGAAAGTGAGAGAAAATCCCACATTTTGGACACCAGTGACAACCAGGGATTTCCTCTCACTTCCTGTGTTGGCTATGGGACAGGAAGTGAAGGGAAATCTCCCCAATGGGGACACAGATGGGGAAAAAAATCTGACAGGGGATATAACCCTCCTTTACTCTATCCAAAGTGAAAAAAAAAAAGTGCCTTTAGTCCCTAGACACATATGTATCCTTTATTATAAAACTATATGTAAAATGATACATATGGAAAACTGTTTGGGATATAAGTACTGCCAATTTTTTTTTTAATATTATCAGTTTTAGATGGCGTAGAAAAAAGGTTAAAGCTGAACTCCGGAATAAACTAGTATCATCTAAATCCATTCCTCATGTGTGCAGTAATCCAGCGTGAGACTTTTCCTTCCTGTAATAAAGACCGCTCACTGCTGCTCTCTCTCCTTGTGCAGGGTGACTGGTCTTGTCTCCGCCCTCTCCTGTAGTTTTCTGTAGTGGGTGGAGCCTGCTGGGCTGCCCCCTCCCTCCCCTCTGCTCTCTTTCCTTGTGCAGGGTGACTGGTCTTGTCTCCGCCCCCTCCTGCACTAATTTGTGGTGGGTGGAGCCTGCTGGGTCCCTCCCACTCCTTGTGCAGGGTGACTGGTCTTGTCTCCGCCCCTTCCTGTTATTTTTCCGTAGTGGGTGGAGCTTGCTGGGCCCCTTCCACAGCTCTGCTCTCTCTCCTTGTGCAGGGTGACTGGTCTTGTCCCCGCCCCCTCCTGTAGTGGGTGGAGCCTGCTGGGCCCCTCCCACCTCTCTGCTCTCCCTCCTTGTGCAGGGTGACTGGTCTTGTCTCCGCCCCTCCTGTAGTTTTCCTAAGTGGGTGGAGCCTGCTGGGCCCCTCCCACACCTCTGCTCTCCCTCTCCTTGTCTCCGCCCCTCCTGTAGTATGCTGTAGTGGGTGGAGCCTGCCGGGCCCCTCCCACAGCTCTGCTCTCTCTCCTTGTGCAGGGTGACTGATCTCGTCGCCACCCCTCCTATAGCTTTTTGTAGCAGGTGGAGCCTGACAGCCCCTCCCACAGCTCTGCTCTCTCTCCTTGTGCAGGGTGACTGGTCTTGTCTCCACCCCCTCCTACACTTTTCTGTGGTGGGTGGAGCCTGCTGGGTCCCTCGCACCCCTCTGCTGCTCTCCCTCTCCTTGTCTCCTCACCTCCTGTAGTTTTCTGTAGTGGGTGGAGCCTGCAGGGCCCCTCCCACCCCTCTGCTCTCTCTCCTTGTGCAGGGTATCTGAACTTGTCTCCATCCCCTCCTGTAGTGGGTGGAGCCTGCTGGGCCCCTCCCACCCCTCTGCTCTTTTTCACCTTGTGCAGAGTAACTGATCTTGTCTCCGCCTCTTCCTGTACTTTTCTGTGGTGGGTGGAGCCTGCTGGGCCCCCTCCCACAGCTCCGCTCTCTGCACAGGCAGATGTACAGCACAGTGATAATGTCTTTGCTACTTTTACAAGGTAATATCTGGGGTTGCAAAGGTATTTGGTGCACACAAAGCGGATTTATATTCATTGAGTAATTTGCACCTAGAGTTCAACTTTAAAACCAGTCAGGTTCTTATTGCTGTTCGTTGAAAAGATTTATATTCATTTCCTGTGCTGGAGATACAACAGGAAGTGGGAAGAAATCCTATCTTGGTTGTCACTGGAACAGATATCCCCCCCCTCCAAATCTCCTTACCTCCTGCCCTGCTCCAGTGACAGCTGTAGAATTTTGAATCACCACGATAAATAGCGGAGGGTGAATCTCCCCAGTGGGAACATAAACAGCAATATAAACCTGACAGGGGCTCTAACCTTTCTTCACTCCATCTAAAACAGAAAAATTATTTGGCTGGAGATACATTTAAAAAAATTGTACACTTCTTGTATTGCAATCTGGTGACATTCATATAATCTATTGAAGGTTCCTAAAGGGTCGACCACCAGGACGATGCTGGAAGGTAGAAGAAGCCATTGGCAGGTTTAGTCACACCCCTGCATAATTGTCTCTCTGGGACTCAAGTGGCTCCACCCACTAGGAGCAGTCAATCCAAGGCATCCTCCCTCTGTATGCATGGGGGAGAAGGAATATCCACCAGGACTCCAAGAGATATAGCAGATGGACTAACCCTTTAAATTCAGTTTTCGACAAAAAAAAAAAAAAAAGTATGATATTTCTTTAAATGCAACACAACACTATCATGGGAATGCCAAAAACCTGGCTGGCAGTGTGTATCCTAACACAATGTACAGAGATTGTTCACTATGGGAAATATGTGTGACCAGCACTTCCAAAAGTTATTTTTCTTACATCATTATTATAACTAGTTATAGCCAGCTAAGCCTCAAAGTGTCACCCTGATGGTGAGTATGGTTTTGATCAGCATAATATTGTCTATCTTACATATATTACTTATTGTACATTGAAAGAACAAGGCACCTAAGAGATTTCAAGCAAATCTGCAAAATTAACACTTCCCCATTTTCCCTTCTCCTGTTGTCCTCAGGAAGCCCTGTTGGGATCATCAAGGATCCGGCCGCGTTGAAATTAAAGTAATAGAAAAGCAATCAGATAGACAATTAATGAATACACTCCATTTTCCAGCCTTTTCTCCACTGTCCTGTCACAGCAGCTGTGCTGGAGGTCTAACTATATAATCTTCTCCCCAGGTCAGTCAGTCTCCCAGTATAATCTTCCCCCCAGGTCAGTCTGCCCCCCCAGTATAATCTTCTCCCGAGGTCAGTCTGCCCCCCAGTATAATCTTCCCCCAGGTCAGTCTGCCCCCCCAGTATAATCTTCTCCCCAGGTCAGTCAGTCCCCCAGTATAATCTTTCCCCCAGGTCAGTCTGTCCCCCAGTATAATCTTCTCCCGAGGTCAGTCTGCCCCCCAGTATAGAAAAACGAAAGAAATACTCTTGCGCACTGGTGTGTTGGCTAAAAAAGTTCAAGAGGGACTAAGAACTTCGGCTTTGCTGCTCTCAAAGGATGGGATAGTCCTAGTATTGAAAGAAAAAGAGAGAAAAAAGAGAGCGCACCAGCCTAGTGCATTATCCTTGGCAAGTTTATTAGATTAAAAACAAGATAAAAGCTACTCACAAAAGTCGCAGGTAAAATTGCATATCAAACGCACAGAGGCAATAGTTCCAGTGGTAGGCAGCTGTCCAGGTCCCAGGAGGGGGGCACACGGACCGCCGCTGGCTTACGCGTTTCAAAGGTTTGACCTTCTTCCTCAGAGCCTTAGTGGTGGCAGTCTCCTGCCGACTTTTTATATACACATGTTAAGCTGAAGCAGACTGATCAGGTTGGTATCGGGGCTCCGATACCAACCTGATCAGTCTGCTTCAGCTTAACATGTGTATATAAAAAGTCGGCAGGAGACTGCCACCACTAAGGCTCTGAGGAAGAAGGTCAAACCTTTGAAACGCGTAAGCCAGCGGCGGTCCGTGTGCCCCCCTCCTGGGACCTGGACAGCTGCCTACCACTGGAACTATTGCCTCTGTGCGTTTGATATGCAATTTTACCTGCGACTTTTGTGAGTAGCTTTTATCTTGTTTTTAATCTAATAAACTTGCCAAGGATAATGCACTAGGCTGGTGCGCTCTCTTTTTTCTCTCTTTTTCTTTCAATACTAGGACTGCCCCCCAGTATAATCTTCTCCCCAGGCCAGTCTGTCCCCCAGTATAATCTTCTCCCCAGGTCAGTCTGCCCCCCAGTATAATCTTCTCCCCAGGTCAGTCTGTCCCCCAGTATAATCTTCCCCCCAGGTCAGTCTGCCCCCCCCAGTATAATCTTCTCTCCAGGTCAGTCTGTCCCCCAGCATAATCTCTCCAGGTCAGTCTGCCCCCCAGTATAATCTTCTCCCCGGGTCAGTCTGTCCCCCAGTATAATCTCTCCAGGTCAGTCTGCCCCCTAGTATAATCATCTCCCAGGTTCAGTCTATCCCTCAGTATAATCTTCTCCCCGGGTCAGTCTGTCCCCCAGTATAATCTTCTCCCCAGGTCAGTCTGTCCCCCAGTATAATCTTCTCCCAGGTTCAGTCTGTCCCTCAGTATAATCTTCCCCCAGGTCAGTCTGTCCCCCAGTATAATCTTCTCCCCAGGTCAGTCTGTCCCCCAGTATAATCTTCTCTCCAGGTCAGTCTGTCCCCCAATATAATCTTCTCCCCGGGTCAGTTTGTCCCCCAGAATAATCTTCTCCCCAAGTCAGTCTGTCCCCCAGTATAATCTTCTCTCCAGGTCAGTCTGTCCCCCAATATAATCTTCTCCCCAGGTCAGTTTGTCCCCCAGTATAATCTTCTCCCCAGTTCAGTCTGTCCCCAGTATAATCTTCTCCCCAGGTCAGTCTGTCCCCCAGTATAATCTTCTCCCCTGGTCAGTCTGTCCCCCAGTATAATCTTCTCCCCTGGTCAGTCTGTCCCCCAGTATAATCTTCTCCCCTGGTCAGTCTGTCCCCCAGTATAATCTTCTCCCCTGGTCAGTCTGTCCCCCAGTATAATCTTCTCCCCAGGTCAGTTTGTCCCCCAGTATAATCTTCTCCCCAGTTCAGTCTGTCCCCAGTATAATCTTCTCCCCAGGTCAGTCTGTCCCCCAGTATAATCTTCTCCCCAGTTCAGTCTGTCCCCAGTATAATCTTCTCCCCAGGTCAGTCTGTCCCCCAGTATAATCTTCTCCCCAGGTCAGTCTGTCCCCCCAGTATATTCTTCTCCCCAGGTCAGTCTGTCCCCCAGTATAATCTTCTCCCCTGGTCAGTCTGTCCCCCGGTATAATCTTCTCCCCAGGTCAGTCTGTCCCCCGGTATAATCTTTCTCCCTTCCCCCCCAGTGGGGGGTGATTTTGGAGCACAGGTGGAACGGCGTCAGCTCCTCCATATGTGCAATGTGTGTTAGAGCACATTGGCCTCTACCCCCCACACACATTGCACACATGGATGATAAGCCACTGTACAGAAATTGTTTCTGATGGCTATTATCATTTTTCATAAAGAGCCCCCTATGACTATGCTGGAAATGTTAAGGTCACTTGACAACTATGGAGAGGGAATCCCCCAGAAAGAACACTACTTCCCTTGTGCAACTTCCCCCTCCTGGTGCCCAGCGAAGGGCAGAGCCTGCTCCACATCTCCAAGCTTAGTCACACAAGCAACTGGGAAACAACTGCCACATTTACATTTGAAAAGAAAGGCATAGGACAATTAAAGGTAACTAAAGGCAGCGAGTACAATCCAACCAAATACCAGCTAATACTAGTCAAAAACATTGCAACCGAGCTAGCTAAGAAAGTCCACTAAGTGTAGGTTCAGTTTAGTGTTTATAACGCATTGCAGCCAAATTCAGCTGACATTTCACAGTTATTTTGGAAGCGCTGCAGTCTCTGGTCATATGATTCTGTGCTGTGCAGTCTTGTCCTCCAGAGGGCGGTGCTGAAACCAGGGAACACACTTGCCTGCCAGGTTCCAGTTAGAAGCCATTTGGGAAATAATGACACTGGCCAGCACAGGGATAAAGAAGGCATACCAGTCAGGGGCATGCGATGAATTCCAGGACCGGAATTCGAGTCATGTAGCAGCAGAGCTGTGCCCCCCCCCCAGGTATAGTTAACATTTCATGTTTGGAGTATTTGTGTCCTGGAGTTATATAATCCTCTTGTTGCTTATGACCCCCAAGTTCAGCTGGTGGCCTCGTGCAAATGGGTTTGCAATTTTTGCAAGGCGGTCGGCCTCCTCGGTGGCCTCCCTCAGTCTCTGTTCGTCGATGCGGGTCACAAGTTGATCCCTTTGTTCGATGACCCTCATCATCTCGGCAAGGATGACATCTTCTTCTTCTATGTCCTTCTCATCTTTCAGAGCCCCTATAAAGAGAACCACAATGAAAATAAATCAAAGCAGAGGTCTCATCTCAAGCTTAAAGCGGATCTAGGCGCTTTTTTTGGGGGGCAAATTCAAACCATAAAAGTTGCATCAGAACGCATGCGTTTTTGCACATTCCCATGTTTCCAGTGCAGAACATTTTCTGCAGCCCTTTAATTTCAATAGGTGGCCCAATCTGTGGCAACATGCAAAAATGACATGTGGTGCGTGTAGTGGCTGCTGGTGGTATATTTTTTTTCTGGGGGGGGGGCAATCCGGCCCTCGCCACCCACCACAGCGGTCGGTCGATTGATCGGTCCCCACACTTACCCCATCTAGGTCGCGGCTTCCCCCGGGTGGCGGCTTCGTCCTGCGTCTCCTCCTTCCTCGGCTTCGGTGCGGCTTCACGGAGGCACAGCTTCATGGCAGCGCGGTTTCCCCTGCGTCTCCTCCCTCCTCCTCGGTGGCCAATAGGATTGCTTCTTCTCTCAGGCAATCGGGTCTTTCTGAGCCGGGATTTGCCGGGAGGAGAATCAGGGAGACAATAGCGAATATTAATTCGCTATGGTCACACAGCTTGGTGGTCTCAGAGTGCAGTGCTCTGTGCCCCGAACCCACTCTTTTTTTTTTTTTTTAAGACAAGGCTTTAATCATGTGTTTCTAAAAAAAAAAAAAACCCCACTGGAATCCATGCGTCCGGCGCCCTGCATGAAAATTAGAGGGCCAGGTGCATGGACAAGGGGGATGGTGCCCCTGCGCCCTATTTGAACGGGCTACCGCTGGGTGCGGGGAAATATGTGGTGCAAAAATGGGAAGAGATTATAAACCTGGCCACCGTACACCTCACCTGGCCCGAGTGGTTAGCAGATAAAAGCAGGTAAAAGCAACCTCAGCTCAATTCATCCATCCAACTCCAACATGTTTCGTCCCACCCTAGGGGCTTAATCATGGAGATCATGGAAATATATGGTACATTGCAATTTGGTGGCTGTAAACACACCCATGTTTGCCAGATATCTGGGGGTGCCATTAAAAATGAATGACAGTCATGCACATCTGCAGGACGCAGTGTATTCTGGTGTGATGAAGGAGCACGGAGACGCGCATTTCCTGAACCCTTAATGTTGCTCTCCCCTGCCTCCTTCCCCCTTCCTATAACAGAACTGCAAAAAAAAAAAATATTTTTCCCCCTAAAGTTCAGGTCATTCTCACCTAGGCGTGAATGAGATACCCGGACCCTGTGCATGAGCAGGGATGCCATGGGTCACTCTGGGATCTGTTGCAGTATTTCTGTGCACATGCGCGGTCCCATGAGCTGTCTCCTGGGATTTCTACATCACTCATCTCAGGAGGCAGATCCTAGTATTGCCCATATGCGCAGAAACAGCATGGATGTTTGACAGGGCTCTGCAGTGTGTCTGCGCATGTGCAAGGGGTCCTGCACATGCGCAGACATGCCACAGGGATCTGCATAAAGCTCAAAAAAATGCATGGGATATTCTGCCTCCTGTTTTTGGCTCTGCCAGATGAGAAGGGGAAGAAGAGGAGGATACAGAGACATCCGTAGTGATACAATGTAACAGATGAGAAGGGGAGGAAGAGGAGGATACAAACACATCAGTAGTGATACAAAGTAACAGAGGAGGATGGGAGGAAGAGAAGGAAACAGAGTCATCAGTAGTGATACCATGTAACAGAGGAGAAGGGAAAGAAGAGGAGGATACAGAGACATCAGTAGTGATACCATGTAACAGAGGAGAAGGAAAAGAAGAGGAGGATACAGAGACATCAGTAGTGATACAATGTAACAGAGGAGAGGGGGGGAAGAGGAGGATACAGAGACATCAATGATACAATGAACAATGTAACAGATCTGTTTAGCTAATTCTGACATTTGTGTTTGCAGGTTGCTCTGGGAAGATACATTAATGATATATAATAATGATCTATAGTTGGACCCAAAATGTTACCACTTACGATCAATCATCATCCTCTCCCGCAGCTGTTGTTCAAGTCGCCCTTGCTTATCCTCCAGGTCCAGCTCTTTGGCGCTGTTAAATAATAACAATCAGTGGACAGGTTAAATGACAGTAAAAAAAATATACAGTATATATAACATATAAATATAAGGTAAAATAACTCATAAGACCTAAACAAAGTTGCCCTAATTCATCAAATTTAAAGTAAAACTTAAGGCACCCTAGAGTGTGCTTAAGGCATGCTAAAGTGGCCTTTTGATTTTTATCATAGGTCAGTTTAGCATGTCAAAGTAGTGGCTGCACTACCTTCCCTTTTTCAGGCTCCAATAACGCACTTCCTGTCCTAGCTCCTAGGGTGACAACGCTCATTTTTAAGAACACCTCCCACTCTCTATGTCACCATAACATAGAGGGGAGGTGTTTTGTAATTCATAGAAGATATCTGAACACATTGTTTGAGATTTCTGGGTGCTAGATTTCCGAAAGGTATTTTCTTCACTTACAGAAAATGTACTTAGCTTAATAAAAGATCTAAGGACTGGTAAGCTGCAATATAAGGCATTTTTCCTTTATCCTTTAAAACTAAACTCTAGCAAAATGTCAAAACTACTCCTGGCCGGTGCTCCCCACCCTCACGACAGGGGTTAAATACTAGTTTTTGTCTAGGGTACAAATTACTTCATCCCTCGCTCCACTTAGTTGGGCATCCACTTGGTGTACTCATTTACAATGCAGGACTACCTTCCTTCCTTACCCTCCTTTTCTTTCCTTTCCTTACCTGCCAACTTTCTTTCCTTCCCCTCCCTTTCTTCCCCTCCCTTTCCGTCCTTCCTTAATTTCCCCTCCCTTTTCTTCCTTCCCCTCCCTTCATTTCATTTCCTTCCTTCCTTTCCCTTCCTCACCTTCCCCTCCATTTCCTTCCTTCCCCTTCTATTTCTTCTCCATTTTCCTTCCTTGCCCTCCCTTTCCTTCCGACCCCTCCCTTTCCTTCTTTCCCCTCCCTTCATTTCCTTCCTTTCCCTCCTTTTCCTTCCTTCACTTTACTTTTTTCCTTCTTTCATTCCTTCCCCTCCTTTTCCTACCCCTCCATTTCCTTCCTTCCCCTCCTTCTCCCCCCTTTCCTTCCTTCTCCTCCCTTTCCTTCCCACCCTTCCCTTTCCTTCTTTCTCCTCCCTTTCCTTCCTTCCCCTCCCTTAATTTCCTTCTGTTCCCTCCTTTTTCTTCCTTACCTTTACTTTTTTCCTTCCTTTGTTCCTTCCTTTACCTTCCCCTCCCTTTCCTTCCTTACTCTCCCTTTTCTTCTTTACTTTTATATCTCCCCTTTTCTTTCTTCTTTTCCACCCTTCTTCCCTCCCTTTCCTTCCTCTCTCTCTCTCCCTCCCCTCCCTTTCCTTCCTTCCTTCCTTCCTTCCTTCCTTCCTTCCTTCCTTCCTTCCTTCCTTCCTTCCTTCCTTCCTTCCTTCCTTTCCCTACCTTTGCTTTCTTTCTTCCTTCCCCTCCCTTTTCTTCCTTCCTTCCCCCCCCCAACCCTTTCCTTCCTCCATTGCTTAATTCCTTTCCTTCCCCTCCCCACCCTTCCTTCTCTTTTTTCTTTCCTACTCCCTTTTCCCCCTCCTCTTCCTTCTTTTCTCCCTTTTGTGTTCCCTTCCTTCCATTGAAGTACAAGCTTTTAGTACACACATAGGGAT
The DNA here is from genome assembly GCF_042186555.1 of Aquarana catesbeiana. Lineage (NCBI taxonomy): Eukaryota > Metazoa > Chordata > Amphibia > Anura > Ranidae > Aquarana > Aquarana catesbeiana. The sequence continues at coordinate 22,725,652 of NC_133334.1, forward strand.
CTATTTGTGAATCCTCCTCATAATATGCCTAAATATGAGTATTTCCTGTAGCTCCGCCCGCACAGTTGCGTCATTCAAGCACAGGAATCTGTAAATGAAGAAACTACAAGTCCCATCAGCTCCTTTGACAGAGGATCTCATTGTTCCCAATAGAACACAAGTGTGGTGATGTCCTCTGGGTACTCCGGTTTCCTCCCACACTCCAAAGACATGCTGGTAGGTTAATAGATTCTTTCTAAATTGTCCCTAGTATGTATGAATGTGAGTTAGGGACCTTAGATTGTAAGCTCCTTGAGGGTAGGGACTGATGTGAATGTACAATGTATATGTAAAGCGCTGCGTAAATTGACGGCGCTATATAAGTACCTGAAATAAATAAATAAATACATTGGTACTTCCTCCAGCTCCAGAGCTGATGGGCCCTACCTCAGTACCTACCTATGACTGGAGAAATAGTCTGCAAGAGCCAGACCATTTCTCCCAGGATCCCCTGATCACAATCGCAGCTTTCCAATGCAAACAAAATTAATAAATGCACTTTTGATTATTAACCAATGCATGTGCATTCATTATTTTATTGCAGGTGGACTACGCCTTTAACCCTTGGGTAGGGTAGTTTGACAAATTTGTTCAGCTTTGGATGGGCATCACTCCGGCCATGAAGGCACCAATGCCCCAATTATCAAAGGAGTTACAGTGAGTACGGACGCCCGGGTCCATTTCCCGTTAATAGTCCATGACAGCGCCCCGGCTTTATTAATCTCGCTGTGACTGAGATTGGAAAACCGCTCTGTAACCTTGAATTAAATGAGAAAAAAAACATTACATAAATCCTCGGAATATGTATTCCTCTCCGGCTCCCCGGCATCACAACATATTGCGCCATCTCCGGGTGAAGAGCGGGGAAAACAATTGGCGCTGTTTGTATAACGCGGCGTTCGGCTCTATGCTAATGAGAAGATTCAATGCGAGAGGTAAAGCTGCAATTTATTCCGTAATGAGATCTACATGCAGCAGGAAGACAATGGAGACCCGTGCATATCTCCCAAATTAATCGCATCCAGAATTTCCCGGCCGCTCTGCTCTCCCCCCCACAAGACTCCGGTGTGCATGCTGATATGGCCCGCGTCCCAACTTACACGCACAGTAGCTCTGACTCGTAACGATTCAATTTACTCTTTTCTAGGGCGAGCTGGAACCACTCGTGGAGGAGCTGAGCTTCATCCTGGGCGCCTGCGTCTGTTAGAGAGATAAATCACAAATAAAGCTTGTTGTAAGAAAAGTGCATTACATTTACACCGCTAATAAACCATTTACAATGCACACGTATGAAAATTCATTTCCTGCACTGTGCCCGACCATCTGCTTCTGATTACTTGTTCAAGAAATCCATCCATTAATCTTCCTTCCTTCCTTCCTTCCTTCCTTCCTTCCTTCCTTCCTTCCTTCCTTCCTTCCTTCCTTCCTCTCCCTTTCTTTCATCCTTCTTTCCATTCCTTTTCTCTCTACTTCCTCTCCTTTCTTCCGACTTTTCCTTCCTTCCTTTCTTCCTGCTCTTGCTTTCCCTTCATTTTCTCCTTCCTTCCTCTCCTTTCTTCCATCTTTTCCTTCCTTCCTCTCCCTTATTTCCCTTTCCATTCCTTCTTTATTCTCCCTTCCCTCCCTCCCTTCCTTCCTCTTTTTTCCCTTACATTCCTTTGTTTATTCTCTCTTCCTTCCTTCTAGCCTTCCTTCCTCACCCTTCTTTTCCATTCCATTCCTTCTTTATTTTCCCTATTTTCCTTTCCTTCTTTCCTCTCCCTTATTTCCCCTCCAATTCCTTCCTTATTCTCCCTCCCCCCCCCCTTCCTTCACCTCCTTTCTTCTGCCTTTTCATTTCTTCCCTTTCCCTTCCTTCCATCCTCTCCCTTCTCTCTCTTTCCATTCCTTCTTATTTCTCCCTACATTCTTTTCCTTCCTTCCTTCCTTCCTTCCTTCCTTCCTTCCTTCCTTCCTTCCTTCCTTCCTTCCTTCCTTCCTTCCTTCCATCTTTCCCTTCCCCTTCCTTCCTTTCTCTCCTGTCCTCCTACTTTCCCTTTCCATTTCTTCTTTCCTGCTGCTCCCAATCTGACTTAGCCCCCCCCCCCTGTTGCTTTCTGGTTGTTTCTGGGTCTACCGGAGCCATCTTTACTATTCCTTTCCTTCCTTCCATCCTCTCACTTCTTTCCCTTTCCATTACCATACTTACTTCCTTATTCTCCCTTCCTTCCCTTTCCTTCCTCTCCTTCCCTTCCATCCTTCATTCCTCTCCCTACCTCCCTTCCCTTTACCGTCCTTCCTTCCTTCCACTCCCTTATTTTCCTTTCCATTCCTCTTTCTTTCCTTCTTTATTTCCTTCCTTCCTACCTTCCTTTCCATTCCTTCCATCCTTTCTTCCTCTCTCTTCTTTCTCTTATATTCCTTATTTATTCTCCCTTCCTTCCTTCCTCATTTCCTTTCCCTTCCCCTCCTTTCTACTTTCCTTCCACCTTTTCTTTGCCTTCCATCCTTTTTTTCCTCTTCCTTCCTTCCCTTTTCATTCCTACTTTATTATCACTTCCCTCCCTTCCTTCTTTTCTCTGCCTACCCTCCTTTCCCTTCCATCCTTCCTTCCTCTCTCTTCTTTCCCTTACATTCCTTCTTCCTTCCATCCTTCCTCCATTCCTCTACTTTCCCTTACATTTCTTCTTTATTCTCCCTTCCTGCCTTCTTTCCGCTCCCTACTTCCTTCCTTCCTTCCCTCCTTCCTTCCTTCCTTCCTTCCTCTACTTTCCCTTACATTTATTCTTTTTTCTCCCTTCCTACCTTCCCTTCCTGTCTTCTTTCCTCTCCCTACCTTGTTTTCCTACCTTCCTTCCTTGCTTCTTTCTATCCTCCCTTCCTTCCTCTTTCCCATTCCATTCCATCTCTATTTTCCCTACTTTCCATTCCTTCTCTCCTCTTCCTACCTTCCTTCCCTTTCCATTCCTTCTTTCCTTCCCTTTCCGTTCCTTCTTTCCTGCCCCTTTCTGTTCCTTCTTTCCTTCCTTCCCTTTCCGTTCCTTCTTTCCTTCCTCTCCTCTCCCTTTCCTTCCTCTCCTTTCTTCCATCTTTTCCTTCCTCCCTTCCTCTCCCTTATTTCCCTTTCCATTCCTTCTTTATTCGCCCTTCCCTCCCTCCCTTCCTTCCTCTTTTTTCCCTTACATTCCTTGTTTATTCTCTCTTCCTTCCTTCTAGCTTTCCTTCTCCACCCTTCTTTTCCATTCCATTCCTTCTTTATTTTCCCTATTTTCCTTTCCTTCTTTCCTCTCCCTTATTTCCCCTCCCATTCCTTCCTTGTTCTCCCTTCCCCCCCTTCCTTCACTTCCTTTCTTCTGCCTTTTCCTTTTTTCCCTTTCCCTTCCTTCCATCCTCTCCCTTCTCTCTCTTTCCATTCCTTCTTATTTCTCCCTACATTCTTTTCCTTCCTTCCTTTCTTCCATCTTTCCCTTTCCCTTCCTTCCTTCCTCTCCTGTCCTCCTTCTTTCCCTTTCCCATTCTTCTTTCCTGCTGCTACCAATCTGTTTTAGCCCCCCCCCCCCCCCCGTTGCTTTCTGGTTGTTTCTGGGTTTACCGGAGCCATCGGTAAACCCGGAAGCGATCTGATCTGTTGGCTGAATAGGCAGGAAGTCAAGTGAGGGCAAGATGGCCCCCACTCGGCTCTATGCCCTTGGAGGACCTCTGACGTCACTTCCGGTTCTCGGGCTTAAAGTGATGAATTTTTTTTTTTTTTTTAAGGAGGGTCAAATTTTTTTTTCTTCTATAGCATTTAAAGGTAAATGAGAGATCTGGGGTCTTTTTGACCCCAGATCTCTCAATATAGAGGACCTGTCATGCTTATTTCTATAACATGTTTACATTCCTTGTAATAGGAATAAAAGTGATAAAAAAATAAATAAAAAAGGGACAGTGTAAAAATACAAAATAAAAATAAATAAGAAAAAAAAAAGTAAGGCACCCCATCCCTCTGCGCTCATTTATTTATTTTGATTTTAAAGGTAAATGAGAGATTTTGGGTCTTTTTGACCCCAGATCTCTCAATAAAGAGGACCTGTCATGCTTATTTCTATTATAATACTATACTATACTATAAACAGGATGTTTACATTCCTTGCAATAGATAATAAAGTGATAACAAAATAAAATAAAGGGAAAATGTAAAAATAAAAAGTAAAATAAATAAGAAAAAAAAAATTAAAGCACCCCATCCCTCTGTGCTCTTTTTTTTTCTTTTGCTTTTAAAGGTAAATAAGAGATCTGAGGTGTTTTTGACCCCAGATATCTCAATAAAGAGGACCTGTCATGCTTTTTTTTATATTACAAGGGATGTTAACATTCCTTGTAATAGGAATAAAAGTGATTAAAAAATTAATAAAAAAGGGACAGTGTAAAAAAGAAATAAATAAAATAAATAAATACATACATAAATAAATAAATAAATAAATAAGACGTCCCATCCCTCTTTGCTCTTTTTTTTTCTTTTGCTTTTAAAGGTAAATGAGAGATCTGGGGTCTTTTTGACCCCAGATCTCTCAAAAAATAGGACCCGTCATGCTTATTTCTATGGGATGTTAATAATAGGATTAAAACTGATAAAAAAAAAATAAAAAAAATAAATGACAGTGTAAAAATAAAAAGTAAAATAAATCAGAAAAAAAAATATGCACGCAGAAGCGAACGCATACGTAAGTGTCTCTAAACTGTGTTCAAACCACACATGTGAGGTATTGCCGCGATCATTAGAGTGAGAGTAATAATTCTAGCACTGGACCTCCTCTGTAACTCTAAGCAGGTAACCTGTAAAAAAATTTAAATCATCGCCTATGGAGATTCTTAGGTACCGCAGCTTGTCGCCATTCCACGAGCGCGCACAATTTTAAAGCAAGACATGTTAGGTATCTATTTACTCGGCGTAACATCATCCTTCTTTCACATTTTACAAAAAAATTGGGCTAACTTTAGTGTTTTTTTTTTTAAATTAATTAAAGTGTTTTCTTTTCCACGAAAAAATGATCGGCATTTTATTCTCTAGGGTCTCTGCTAAAAAAAAAAAAAAAAAAAATGTTTGGGTTTCTTAGTAATTTTCTAACAAAAAATGCAAAAAATGTAAACTTGGCCTGGTCAGCAAGTGGAATTGTATTACTTGGCGATTTTTCGATATCGTTCTGGAGTGTTGTACACGGGTATGCTGGGACTTGTAGCCCCCCCGGCCTGCAGGCGATTCCTCTGGAGTCTCGCCTCTCATTCCGCTTGCTAAAAAAGCTCGCCGTCTCTTTAGGACTCGATTGCGTCCTCTCTCTCCCACGTCTGTTCTCCAGCTAATTCGCCTCGCTGTTAAATGGATAGCGCTGGCAACAAAGGGCCCTTTCATTCCGGGCCGGCGTAATTATTAGAGAGGCGCTGCGTAAATGTCAGAGAGGAGGGCTTGTGTTTTGCCTCTCGTTCGCTATTCTCAGCCGTGATCATTTTCTAATTATCTTAACATTACCTACAGAGCGATGTGAAATGTATCAGAGGAGATGAGACGCCTCTGATCTAATAAGCATCGGACAATGAATGAAGCGTCGGCCGCATTGCACATGGCAGCGAAGGGAGGCGCGCGTTAACCCTTGTGATGAATGACACAAAGGGGGGATTTAAAGGGGATCGGTCAAACCGCCTGGGTGACTGGGCTCTGATAGAAGCTGCCGAACCACGTGTAAGGTTCAACCGCGCTTAAATAAGGGGTGACTCATTAAAGCCAAGAAACAGCTGCTTCCATCGGGACCTAGTTTTGGGAAATGATCTTGGGTAGAGTCCAAGCTATTTTTTTGTAATGTAAAAATAAAAATAAAAAAAAAAAATACCTAAAAATTAATTAATTACAAAATTAGATTTTTTTTCGTATTTAATGAAAAAAATTGTTTTGTGACTGTCCTGGTCACAAAACTATTTTTTTTTCATTAAATGCAAAAAAAAAAAAATCTAATTTTGTAATTATGTTCCCCAAAAAAAGATAAATAAAATAAAAATGTAAAAAAATAAATAAAGCTTAAAATAAAAAATAGAAATTGAGAAAAATTGCATGTTGTTTTTTTGACCATGTCCTTTTAAATTCCACATTGTGGCACATTAGGGGGACAATTAATGTGAAAATAGCATACAGCATATGCAATTGCATTTTTTAAAATGTAACAATAAAAAAAAAAAATAAAAATAATTAAAATCAATTTTTAAAACTTAAATTTTAAAAAATTTGTTTTGTGACCAGAACCCTTAAGGTTCCCCAAAAAAAAAGATAAATAAAATAAAAATGTAAAAAATAAATAAAGCTTAAAATAAAAAAATAGAAATTGAGAAAAATTGAATGTTGTTTTTTTGACCGTGTCTTTTTAAATTCCACATTGTGGCACATTAGGGGGACATTTAATGTGGAAATAGCATACAGCATATGCAATGGCATTATTTAAAATGTAACAATAAAAAAAAAAAATAATAATTAAAATCAATTATTAAAACTTAAATTTTAAAAAATTTGTTTTGTGACCAGAACCCTTAAGGTTCCCCCAAAAAAAAGATAAATAAAATAAAAATGTAAAAAAATAAATAAAGCTTAAAATAAAAAAAGAGGGAATTTAAAGGGGACCGGTCAAACCGCCTGGGTGACTGGGCTTTGACAGAAGCTGCCAATAGCCGAACCACGTGTAAGGCTCAACTGCGCTTAAATAAGGGGTGACTCATTAAAGCCAAGAAAGGGCTGCTTCCATCGGGACCTAGTTTTGGGAAATGATCTTGGGTAGAGTCCAAACTATTTTTTTGTAATGTAAAAATAAAAAATAAATAAATAAATAAAATAATTTAAAAATGAATTAATTACAAAAATGTAATGAAAAAAAATAGTTTTGTGACCAGGACCCTTTAAGTCCCCCCCCCCCCAAAAAAAAAATGTAAAAAAAAAAAAAATAAAGCTTAAAATAAAAAATTAGAATTGAGAAAAATTAATGTTAAAAAATGTGTTTTTTTTTTAACCATGTCCTTTTAAATTCCACATTGGTGCACATTAGGGGGACATTTAATGTAGAAATAGCATAAAGCATATGCAATTGCAATTTTTTTAATGTAACAAAAAAAAAAGTTTAAAAAATGAAAATACTTTTTTTATAAAATTCAATTTTAAAAAATTTGTTTTGTGACCAGAACCCTTAAGGTTCCCCAAAAAAAGATAAATTAAATAAAAATGTAAAAATAAATAAAGCTTAAAATAAAAAACTAGAAATTGAAAAAAAAAATTGAATGTGTTTTTTGACCATGCCCCTTTAAATTCCACATTGGGGCACAATAGGGGAACAATAGGGGAACAGTCAATATATAACTAGTATACAGCATATGCAAATAAACCAACAAAGAAGGCAACAGATACGGGTACAGGTGAAGGTGGAGGACCAACACCCTTTTCTTGAGCTATGTCTCACCTCAGGCTGGGATCACCTGGTCCATAAACCAGGCCCCTTTAAGTTTCACACTGTGAAACATTAGGGAACCATCCAATATAGTAATAGCATAGAGTGCAAAAATACACAAATGAGCCAAAAAGAAGGCAACAGATGCCGGTGTAGATGGATTTGGGGCACCAGCACCGATTCAGGAAATGAACCCTTTTCTTAAGCTACACTATATTACCAAAAGTATTGGGACACCTGCATTTACACGCACATGAACTTTAATGGCAACCCAGTCTTAGTCCGCAGGGTTCAATATTGAGTTGGCCCTCCCTTTGCAGCTATAACAGCTTCAACTCTTCTGGATAGGCTGTCCACAAGGTTTAGGAGTGTGTCTATGGGAATGTTTGACCATTTTTCCAGAAGCGCATTTGTGTTGGACGAGAAGGCTTGGCTCAAAGTCTCCACTCTAATTCATCCCAAAGGTGTTCTATCCAGTTGAGGTCAGTCTAGTTCCTCCACCTCAAACTCGCTCATCCATGTCTTTATGGACCTTGCTTTGTGCACTGGTCCAAATCATTTGGTGGAGGGAGGATTATGGTGTGGGGTTGTTTTTCAGGGGTTGGGCTTGGCCCCTTAGTTCCAGTGAAGGGAACTCTTAAGACATCAGCATACCAAGACATTTTGGACAAATTCATGCTCCCAACTTTGTGGGAACAGTTTGGGGATGGCCCCTTCCTGTTCCAAAATGACTGCTCACCAGTGCACAAAGCAAGGTCCATAAAGACATGGATGAGCGAGTTTGGGGTGGAGGAGCTTGACTGGCCCACACAGAGTCCTGACCTCATCCCGATAGAACACCTTTGGGATGAATTAGAGTGGAGACTGCGAGCCAGGCCTTCTCGTCCACATCTTTGCCTGACCTCACAAACGCGCTTCTGGAAGAATGGTCAAACATTCCCATAGACACACTCCTAAACCTTGTGGACGGCCTTCCCAGAGGAGTTGAAGCTGTTATAGCTGCAAAGGGTGGGCCAACTCAATATTGAACCCTACGGACCCATGTCCCACCTCAAATTGGGAAAATTTGAGGCGCAGTCCACTTAAATGAAAAAATAAATAAATAAATGTAAAATAAAAAATAAATTAAAAAAGTCATTTTTTTAAATATTTATTACATTGTGACAATATACTATACCGTGTTCTGACTAATTATTTCTTTTACAATTTTTTATACATTGTTTTAAGGAAGTCGCTTATTATAGTTACAGCAGTATTTTTTATATTTTATATTCTATATTTTATTGCCTGGCTTTACTTTCTACCTCCAGTCCTTCGGGTGTGCCAAGCCGACTTTCCTGACTTTATTCCGTCACGTCGGTGTAGATCACTAGACCCCCCCATACATTAGATCACTAGACCCCCCAATACATTAGATCACTAGACCCCCCCATACATTAGATCACTAGACCCCCCCATACATTAGATCACTAGACCCCCCCCGTGACCTGTGCTCCATGCAGTATGACCTGTGCCCAATGCAGCGTGACCTGTGCCCCATACAGCGTGACCTGTGCCCCATACAGCCTGGTCTGCCTGTGCACCATACAGCCCCACCTATGCAGAGGAAGAGGCAAGCCACCCGGATCAGCAGAGAGCGGGATTGCCCCCTGTAATAGCTTTCATTTGAATTCCCCGTCTTCCCGGGGCTCATCGTCACATAGCCCCACCTCTTGGCCCGACGCCTTTGATGATGTCACATGTCCCGCATTGGATCGGCGTTCTGTCTATCAAAGGGCCGGGCCAAAAGGTGGAGCTATGTGACGTGAGCCCCGGGAACACTGGAAGTTCTAATGAAAGCTCTTACATCGGGCAATTCAGCTCTCTGCTGATCCGGACAGCTCGCCTCTTCCTTTCCTCTCTCTTCCCCTGGCTGGGAGACTGTGCCGGCGGTGCTCTCATCCTCACTGGGCTCCACTCGGCTGCGGGCCCCATAGCGCCCGCATGGGTCGCTATGGTGGTAGTTACGCCCCTGCATCAGATCACTAGACCCCCCCATACATTAGATCACTAGACCCCCCCATACATTATATCACCAGACCCCCCCATACATTAGATCACTAGACCCCCCATACATTAGATCACTAGACCCCCCCCATACATTATATCACTAGTCCCCCCCATATATTAGATCACTAGACCCCCCCCATACATTAGATCACTAGACCCCCCCATACATTAGATCACTAGACCCCCATACATTAGATCACTAGACCCCCCCATACATTAGATCACTAGACCCCCCCATACATTAGATCACTAGACCCCCCCCATACATTAAATCACTAGACCCCCCTATACATTAGATCACTAGACCCCCATACATTAGATCACTAGACCCCCCCCCCATACATTAGATCACTAGACCCCCATACATTAGATCACTAGACCCCCGCATACATTAGATCACTAGACCCCCATACATTAGATCACTAGACTCCCCCATACATTAGATCACTAGACCCCCCCCATACATTAAATCACTAGACCCCCCTATACATTAGATCACTAGACCCCCCCCATACATTAGATCACTAGACCCCCATACATTAGATCACTAGACCCCCCCATACATTAGATCACTAGACCCCCATACATTAGATCACTAGACCCCCCCCATACATTAGATTACTAGACCCCCATACATTAGATCACTAGACCCCCCCATACATTAGATCACTAGACCCCCATACATTAGATCACTAGACCCCCCCATACATTAGATCACTAGATCCCCCCATACATTAGATCACTAGACCCCCCCCATACATTAGATCACTAGACCCCCCCCATACATTAGATCACTAGACCCCCCCCATACATTAGATCACTAGACCCCCATACATTAGATCACTAGACCCCCATACATTAGATCACTAGATCCCCCCCATACATTAGATCACTAGACCCCCCCCATACATTAGATCACTAGACCCCCATACATTAGATCACTAGACCCCCCCATACATTAGATCACTAGACCCCCATACATTAGATCACTAGACCCCCGCATACATTAGATCACTAGACCCCCATACATTAGATCACTAGACTCCCCCATACATTAGATCACTAGACCCCCCCCATACATTAAATCACTAGACCCCCCTATACATTAGATCACTAGACCCCCCCCATACATTAGATCACTAGACCCCCATACATTAGATCACTAGACCCCCCCATACATTAGATCACTAGACCCCCATACATTAGATCACTAGACCCCCCCCCCATACATTAGATTACTAGACCCCCATACATTAGATCACTAGACCCCCCCCATACATTAGATCACTAGACCCCCATACATTAGATCACTAGACCCCCCCATACATTAGATCACTAGATCCCCCCATACATTAGATCACTAGACCCCCCCCATACATTAGATCACTAGACCCCCCCCATACATTAGATCACTAGACCCCCATACATTAGATCACTAGATCCCCCCCATACATTAGATCACTAGACCCCCCCCATACATTAGATCACTAGACCCCCCCCATACATTAGATCACTAGATCCCCCCATACATTAGATCACTAGACCCCCCATACATTAGATCACTAGACCCCCATACATTAGATCACTAGACCCCCCCATACATTAGATCACTAGACCCCCCCATACATTAGATCACTAGATCCCCCCATACATTAGATCACTAGACCCCCCATACATTAGATCACTAGACCCCCATACATTAGATCACTAGACCCCCCATACATTAGATCACTAGACCCCCCATACATTAGATCACTAGACCCCCCCATACATTAGATCACTAGACCCCCCCATACATTAGATCACTAGACCCCCCATACATTAGATCACTAGACCCCCCATACATTAGATCACTAGACCCCCGCATACATTAGAAGGCCGGGCGGACGGCTGCGATGGGTTAATTGCCGTGTTAATAGATATTAGAGCTGTTTATTGGGAATAAAATGTCTGGCAGCAAAGACACATCGAACAATCACACGCTCGATCTGCGTCCATTTACCATCCAGCAAAGAGACAGAGCAGCCAAGAATAAATGGTGAAATGACATTATTGTAATGTGTGTGTGGGGGGAGGGGAGGGGGCAGTAAATCACTCAGATCATTAGTGGGGGGGCGGGGGGGGGGGGGGGGGGGGGTTGTGTGTCTAGGAGGGAAAATTATGGTCTGTTCCAAACAACGTTCATTATGAGTTATTGTTGTAAAAGATGATCTGAAGGTAATTTCTGGATCAGATATTTCACATTTTGTTATGCCGTGTATTCCTCACCATATTCCATGGACAGATCGGAAGGTGCGCCCCCTAGTGGCTGGATCTATGGTCAATAGCGTTATCGGCAATCTACCCCAAAGTGGACCCATCATATGATATACTTTATATGTGTCACTGTGTGTTGCTTCCAGGTATTTAGTATCTCCTGACAACGCCTTCAATCAGCTTCACGTTCAAGAAGGATGGCGCCATCTTTGTACAGTCATCATCCAGGGTCACCATGCTGCCGCAATCCTCCTGTGTTCACAAATGTCTGATACAGATCAGCCCCTGCTGCAGAATATCACTTGCTGCAAAGTTACAAACCAGAGGCGTGGATTGAAGCTTGTGGGCCCCTGGTACAAAAGTTTACCCAGCCCCCCCCCCCCCACTATCATCCACCGCACACCAATATACTCCCCCACCCAAGTGCATAAGTTTTCCCCCCATGTGCACGAGTCCCCCACAAGTCTGTACAAGTCCCCCCCAAATATGCACAAGCCCCCCCCCCCCCCCTAGTCTGCACCAGCCCCCTCCCTCAGTGTCCCCCCAGTCTGCACAAGCTTCCCCCCCAGTCTGCACAACCCCCCCCCCCCAGTATGTACAACTCCCCCCCAATCTGCACAAGCCCCCCCCCCAGCCTGTATAAGTCTAAATTCACAGAGCCCACCTCAGAATAACATCTGTCTCTCTCACAGGGATGTCAGATTCCCTTTTCTTCCCGGGTCCCCTGGAACATGGGCAGGGTTGCAATTGCGGCCCCTGCGACCCCTATTGCTACGCCCATGTTACAATCCGATCACTGGGGGGTAGAGGAGACTGAGGAAATGCTTCTTCCTTGTGCCTTGGGTTAGGTTGTGCAGTTGTGCAGGGAGTCGAAGTATGACTGCAATAGGCTACAGAGTTGGACCAACTGCACTCAGTAAGTGACATGTTGACAGGTGTCTACTCCAGGACAAGGTCCTTTAGCACGCAAGGTGAAAAGGCTTCCTCCTCCCCCCCCCTCCCCCATAAGATGCGAATTAGGCCACCAGTATAGGTTGTAGGTCCTGCTAAAGTGCCTAAGGCAGCCGCCTCTTCTGCCTACCCCTTGGCTTGTCCCTGATGGGCATTCTAGATGGACACTGTCTTCCATTTTACTGCATTCAGCTGCATTCGTCTAGAAAATGAATGGTTTGTCAAGACAAGGCTGCGTTTGGCTTGATTTGCCTGCAGTTAAAATGCACATAATAGGAAAAACTGTGTCCGAAGAAACGCATCGCAATGCAAAGCAGGTCAAGCGCAACCTCTGAACAGCCACGTGTACTCTTCAGTTAAAGTCAGAAGGATTTTGTTGACTTGTGTTTGAGGTACAAACATTAACAAACTTGGTCAGGAGCGCTCTCTTTCTTCCTTTGCTAAACAGGTCTGTGTGAGGACACTTGTGTTGAGGGGTGTGGCTGTTACTCAGCTCTGCAGTGTGAGAATAGTTGTGCTGAAGGTTGTGGCTGGTACTCAGTTCTGCAGTGTGAGGACAGTTGTGCTGAGGGGTGTGGTTTTTACTCACCTCTGCAGTGTGAGGACAGTTGTGTTGAAGAGTGCGGCTGTTACTCAGCTCTGCAGGGTGAGGACAGTTGTGCTGAGGGGTGTAGCTGTTACTCAGTTCTGCTAGTATAGACTACTGCAATGTGAGGGCAAGGAACAGCATATTGATGCCACGCATTGCACCAACACATTTTACTTGTATTGTCAGGCACACTCTCTATCTTCCTTCTCTACATAGGTCTGTGTGAGGACACTTTTGCTAAGGGGTGTGGCTGTTACTCAGCTCTGCAGTGTGAGGGCAGGAAACAGCATGTTAACTGAGAGAGAAATGTACTTTCTTAGCAAAAATTTGGCATAAAATCACAACATGCCAGGGCCCATTCACACTACTGCTTTGTGGTAATACAAATATGTGTTATCGCACGCTGCACCGTAACGCACAACACATGCATTGGTGTGATGCAGTGCTATTCATCTTGCTGATAGATGTGTTTTGTGGCTATCACTCTGCTGTGCACTGAGCTGAGCTGAGTAACAGCCACCCCCTTCAGAACAATTATCCTCACCCTGCAGAGCTGAGTAACAGCCACACCCTTCATAACAACTGTCCTCACCTTGCAGAGCTGAGTAACAGCCACACCCTTCAGAACAATTATCCTCACCCGGCAGAGCTGAGTAACAGCCACACCCTTCATAACAATTGTCCTCACCTTGCAGAGCTGAGTAACAGCCACACCCTTCAGAACAGTTATCCTCACCCCGCAGAGCTGAGTAACAGCCACACCCTTCATAACAATTGTCCTCACCCTGCAGAGCTGAGTAACAGCCACACCCTTGAGAACAATTATCCTCACCCTGCAGAGCTGAGTAACAACCACACCCTTCATAACAATTGTCCTCACCTTGCAGAGCTGAGTAACAGCCACACCCTTCAACACAACTGTCCTCACACAGACCTGTGTAGCAGAAGAAGAAAGAGTGCATGCCCGACAATGCAAATTACATGTGTTTGTGCAATGCCTGGCACTCCATGTGGTGGACATGTGTTGCATGCACCATTTTACAGCAGCGAAATGCGTGTTAGTGTGTTTCTGTGTGTTGCGTGTCAGTGTGACGTCTGTTCAAAGTGCATTGGGTTGCCATGGCACCTCATTGCACCAACATTTGAAGCATGCACTGCGGTAAAGCATGCAGTATTGTAACTGGGCCCCTAGGAGATTAAAAAGGTGTGAGATTAGGAATGAACTCCACATTCTTTGATCTGTGATGATATGTACATACATTAAAGAAGGTTATTTTTGGTGGGTAAGGCTCTGTTCACGCCATGCAGGTGCGGTGGAGCACACGTTTCCGCAATTTTTCCACCTGTGTCACATGTCGAGCAGCCCATTCATTTCAATGGGCTACTCTAGGTTCAAGAACGCGCAAGAGAAGCTCCTGAGGTCGGGTACACACCTAGCATTTCGCGAACGCACGATTTTGCTTGTGTTTTCTCGATATACGCTTAGGGAGGCCCTTTCATTTCAATGGGCTTCTCTATGCAAGACAAACATAGGAAAGTAGCTCATGTAGCTTTTTGGGTGCAAAAACGCTTGACAAATATGTCACAACGCGTGTTTAAAAAAACGCATGTTTTGAAGCATTAGTCGAGTGTTTTTGCGCGTGTATAAACAGGCGCCTGCTTGCTGCATTTGGGGTGCAGTTAACAATGAACGGCACCGCAAATGCGATATGTACATTTCCATTGGTGTGTGTACCTGGGCACCCCCTAAGGCGTGCCCAGGGCGCAGTGCCGATTCCCCCTGCTTTCCATCTCCCCCCCTGCAGTGCTGCCAGCTTCCATCCTCTCCTCTCAGGAGCGAGGAAGGGGCTGCGTTTCTGTGTGCACAGGGAAAGTGTGCAATTTTTTTCAACTTCCTGCCACGCACAAGTGTGAACGTATCCTGTATTCAGAGGTCCAAACCGAGCGGATTATCTTTGTAACGGGAAGAGGAAATATTATACAGATCATTCTTCATTGATTTCTTGCCGACATACAGTATATATATATATATATATTGCATTCTACATAATGAGAACCGACCATTTCTAGAACTAATTGCGCAGAGATTAATGAGCCACTTATGAAGTCAGGAGGTCACTATGAATATGGATAATTGGGTTACCCTCCTAAAGGGGCACTGACACCGCCTGCCTAAGACTGACCAATAATCGTGATTTAATTAGTCGCTGATTGCCTTTCATTATGATACTCAAGGGTGTCGTCCTTTTCGAAACAGCTGCGAGCATTACAGCGCCGCAGCGGAGTCACTGCAATTTTGCATGGCCGTTAAATAACAGGGAGTGCAGATGTTCACGCACCGATTAATGCAGAACTTCAGCTGGGCCCATAACAGACTTAAATGGTAATTCCACTTTCGTGGGAAAAAAAGCGGATAAAAAATGTATTATATTTATATATACAGTATCTCACAAAAGTGAGTACTCCCCTCACATTTTTGTAAATCTTTTCTTCTATCTTTTCATGTGACAACACCGAAGAAATGACACTTGTCTACAATGTAAAGTAGTGAGTGTACAGCTTGTATAACAGTGTAAATTTGCTGTCCCCTCAAAATAACTCAACACACAGCCATTAATGTCTAAACCGCTGGCAACAAAAGTGAGTACACCCCTAAGTGAAAATGTCCAAATTGGGCCCAAAGTGTCAATATTTTGTGTGGCCACCATTATTTTCCAGCACTGCCTTAACCCTTTCGGGCATGGAGGTCACCAGAGCTTCACAGGTTGTCACTGGAGTCCTCTTCCACTCCTCCATGACGAGATGGTGGATGTTAGAGACCTTGTGCTCCTCCACCTTCTGTTTGAGGATGTCCCACAGATGATCAATAGTGTTTAGGTCTGGAGACATGCTTGGCCAGTCCACCATCTTTTCCTTTAGCTTCTTTAGCAAGGCAGTGGTCGTCTTGGGGGTATATTTGGGGTGGTGATCATGTTGGAATACTGCCCTGCGGCCCAGTCTCTGAAGGGAGGGGATCATGCTCTGCTTCAGTATGTCACAGTACATGTTGGCATTCATGGTTCCCTCAATGATCTGTAGCTCCCCAGTGCCGGCAGCACTCATGCAGCCCCAGACCATGACACTCCCACCACCATGCTTGACTGTAGACAAGACACACTTGTCTTTGTACTCCTCACCTGGATGCCCCCACACACGCTTGACACCATCTGAACCAAATAAGTTTATCTTGGTCTCATCAGACCACAGGACATGGTTCCAGTAATCCATCTCCTTAGTCTGCTTGTCTTCAGGAAACTGTTTGTGGGCTTTCTTGTGCATCATCTTTAGAAGAGGCTTCCTTCTGTGACCACAGCCATGCAGATCAGTTTGATGCCGTGTGCGGTGTATGGTCTGAGCACTGACAGGCTGACCCCCCACCCCTTCAACCTCGGCAGCAATGCTGGCAGCCCTCATACATCTATTTCCCAAAGACAACCTCTGGATATGACGCTGAGCACGTGACCTCAACTTCTTTGGTGGACCATGGCGAGGCCTGTTCTGAGTGGAACCTGTCCTGTTATACCGCTATATGGTCTTGGCCATCGTGCTGCAGCTCAGTTTCAGGGTCTTGGCAATCTTCTTATAGCCTAGGTCATCTTTATGTAGAGCAACAATTCTTTTTTTTCAGATCCTCAGAGAGTTCTTTGCCATGAGGTGCCATGTTGAACTTCCAGTGACCAGTATGAGAGAGTGAGAGCGATAACACCAAATTAACACACCTGCTCCCCATTCACACCTGAGACCTTGTAACACTAACGAGTCACATGACACCAGGGAGGGAAAATGGCTGATTGGGCCCAATTTGGACATTTTCACTTTGGGGTGTACTGACTTTTGTTGCAAGCGGTTTAGACATTAATGGCTGTGTGTTGAGTTATTTTGAGGGGACAGCAAATTTACACTGTTATACAAGCTGTACACTCACTACTTTACATTGTAGCAAAGTGTCATTTCTTCAGTGTTGTCACATGAAAAGATAGAAGAAAAGATTTACAGAAATGTGAGGGGTGTACTCACTTTTGTGAGATACTGTATATCTATATATACACCGTATATACCAGTGATGGTGAACCTTGGCACCCCAGATGGTTTGGAACTACTTTTCCCATGATGCTCAACTACACTACAGAGTGCATGAGCATCATGGGAAATGTAGTTCCAAAACATCTGGGGGTGCCAAGGTTTGCCATCACTTGTATATAGTATATATACAGATATATCTATATCTAGATAGATAGATAGATAGATAGATAGATAGATAGATAGATAGATAGATAGATAGATAGATAGATAGATAGATAGATAGATAGATAGATAGGTGTGTGCAGCCTATTACATTAGGGTGTGCACCCTTAAGCTCAAACACACATGCGTGTGTGGGTGTCTACATATATATGACCCCGGGACATTGATCTCCCTGCCGGCACAGTGAAAGAGAAGAGCATAAACACTTCTCTTATGGCAGAGCCGGTAAGAGGGAAATCTTTCCCCTGTTTCTGCTGCTACACAGAACGATAACACTAATGTACACAGGGTGATTAGGGTGTGCTTGGGCACACCCGGCACACCCTGTGCGCACGCCTATGATAGATAGATAGATAGATAGATAGATAGATAGATAGATAGATAGATAGATAGATAGATAGATAGATAGATAGATAGATCTATATATATATATATATATATATATATATATATATATATATATATATATATATATATGTATCCTATATCCAGATATTGGAGTGCTGCAGTCCTTGACTTACATACTTTATAAACACGAAGTGCAGGTGACTAATTTACAACACCATAACGTCACCTTAAGCATACTACAAAAGTCGCTCTCCTCTGGGCCCCGTACAATCGTACTCGGCACCCTACAAAGAGCGCCAGTTTTAGCGCCCTTACCTGCCTCTCCTCGAAGAGCTTTTCTCCAACCTGACACCTTGGATCTCAAGAGCTTCTCTTCCATCTCTTATAGCTGTTCTTTTCTGAAGTTGAGCTTCAATATATTTTATGGGCTTTTTTTTTTTTCTCTTTATTCCAATATAATTAAAAAAAAAAATTCAGTAAAAAAAATAAGAGTTTTTCAAAACGTGTCAGTGATGCCAAGTGGCTGTAGCTTTTCTGTGACCCCACCAATGACTATAAACCTCCTTTTTTCTTTTTTTTATCGTCAGACGACAAGAGTGGTAGCCGAGGTCACCTGTACTAAAGTATCACACAATAACGCCTTTTTGCTTCTTAAGGACACTACAGAAGTCGCTCTCCTATAGGACCCCATACACAGAGGGCCATTTTAGCGCCTCACCTGCTTCTCCTCGAAGAGCTTTCTCCAACCTGACACCTTGGATCTCAAGAGCCCGCTGCTTCTCCTCCGTCTCTTGTAGCTGGCGCTGTATTGTCTGAAGAAAAAGAATCGCTTGTTACAATGCTAGAATTCACTCGGCAATGGCATGTATGCGGTTCTTGACGGATTCCTGGAACCCCATACAATTGGGGACTCTCCGGTCATTCTGTTTTATTTCTAGCGGCCCTCAATCTCAGGTTAGAAAAACACGATAAATGGCTTTTCTATTTATCCCCCGCTCTGCTTTTCTAAAGGGCCTTCAGAATTATACGTTTCCTTTTCAATATATAGATTTGTAAAAGATCAGAGATGAGGTATAAAGAGATTCATTTAAAAGGGAATCTTTTATGTATTACCGGTACGGAACACATTCCTGAACCATTGTGGTAACTTTGACCTTAAAGATACTTGGGGTCATTGTTATAACAAAGATTAGGGATGAGGCACAAACAGGTTTACTTTGAAGGGAAGTTATTATATGTTTTCTCTGTGAATACATTTTTTTTTTATTTATTGTTGTAACGTTGACCTTGAAGTCGTTTTTCATGTACTTTCATTTTATCCTTGCTGTTCCATATTAACACGTTTCCGAGATGGCTTTCCTAAAACTCCTTCTAGTGGCCTTCTGCATGTTAGGCAACTCTGTCACCAACTTGCATGTGCAAAAGCCCAAAATATCAAATATTTTAAATGCTCCAGGATTTTTCCTTTCCATAACCAAAGTGCATGTGCAGTGTGCCTTGGAACTTGCTATCAAATTTGACTTCATAACCTTTTAGAAAGGTGAAGAGGAATTCTAGAGAGCAGGCAGTTTGGTTATTGAATTCAAGCAGAGATTCCAATCTTATGTTTGAACTATGACTCAGGTGTCCCTATCACAGTGCCTCCCTTCATCCGTTGTACCCATCAGAGTGCCCCTTACATCAAGTGTCCCCATCAGAGTGCCCCTTACATCAGGTGTCCCCATCAGAGTGCCCCTTACATCAGGTGTCCCCATCAGAGTGCCCCTTACATCAGGTGTCCCCATCAGAGTGCCCCTTACATCAGGTGTCCCCATCAGAGTGCCCCTTACATCAGGTGTCCCCATCAGAGTGCCCCTTACATCAGGTGTACCCATCAGAGTTCCCCCTTCATCCCTTCATCTGTTGTACCCATCAGAGTGCCCCCTTACATCAGGTGTCTCCACCAGAGTGCCCCTTACATCAGGTGTCCCTATCAGAGTGCCCCTTACATCAGGTGTCCCCATCAGAGTGCCCCTTACATCAAGTGTCCCCATCAGAGTGCCCCTTACATCAGGTGTCCCCATCAGAGTGCCCCCTTACATCAGGGGTCCCCATCAGAGTGCCCCCTTACATCAGGTGTCCCCATCAGAGTGCCCCTTACATCAGGTGTCCCCATCAGAGTGCCCCCTTACATCAGGTGTCCCCATCAGAGCGCCCCCTTACATCAGGTGTCCCCATCAGAGTGCCCCCTTACATCAGGTGTCCCCATCAGAGCGCCCCCTTACATCAGGTGTCCCCATCAGAGTGCCCCTTACATCAGGTGTCCCCATCACATCAGGCGTGCCCATCACATCAGGTGTGCCCATCACATCAGGTGTGCCCATCCGAGTGCCCCCTTACATCAGGTGTCCCCATCACATCAGGTGTCCCCACCAGAGAGCACCCTTACATCAGGTGTCCCTATCAGAGTGCCCCCTTACATCAAGTGTCCCTATCAGAGTGCCTCTCACATCAGGTGTCCCCTCCAGAGTGCCCCTGACATCAGGTCTCCCCATCAGAGTGCCCTTTACATCAGGTGTCCCCATCAGAGTGCCCCTTGCATCAGGTGTCCCCATCAAAGTGCTCCTTACATCAGGTGCCCCTATCAGAGTGCCCCTTACATCAGGTGTCCTCATCAGAGTGCCCCTTACATCAGGTGCCCCTATCAGAGTGCCCCTTACATCAGGTGTCCCCACCAGAGAGCCCCATTACATCAGGTCTCCCCATCAGAGTGCCCCCTTACATCAGGTGTCCCCGACAGAGTACCCCTTACATCAGGTGTCCCCATCAGAGTGCCCCTTACATCAGGTGTCCCCATCAGAGTGCCCCCTTACATCAGGTGTCCCCATCAAAGTGCTCCTTACATCAGGTGTCCCCATCAGAGTGCTCCTTACATCAGGTGCCCCTATCAGAGTGCCCCTTACATCAGGTGTCCCCATCAGAGTGCCCCCTTACATCAGGTGTCCCCATCAGAGTGCCCCTTACATCAGGTGTCCCTATCAGAGTGCCCCCTTACATCAGGTGTCCCCATCAGAGTGCCCCTTACATCAGGTGCCCCTATCAGAGTGCCCCTTACATCAGGTGTCCCTATCAGAGGACCTCTGTAGAGGAAGGATGTGTGTGTGTGTGTGGGGGGGGGGTGCACATAGAACTGACTGGACTGCGCTCTGCCTCTTAGTGATGCTTTCTATAGAGAGTCGCTTGACGCTCCAAGTGTCATTTGGACCATCCAAGATGGCGGCACCCAGCGGTAGTCTCAGGGCTTTCGGATGTTCACACCAGGGAGAATTTTACAGATAAATAAATCATAATAATAAAATGCAGACATGATCACATGGGGGGGACTTTGTTGCAATGAATGGTCTGGAGACACGGTGCGATGCTCCATGCCATAGACGTGCATTCTGCCAGCTTGGGTCGTACGGCGCTCTCTGGCTGAACTATGGCAGACTAGAGGAAGTCATTTCATTTGTTAATCTTGAAGCTTTTCTGATCACAGCTCTGCCCCCCCCCCCCACCATTCCCTGTGCCAGTTTCAGGTATTTCATGTTATTCACACTGCGCCTCCTGGACCGGCTTAGTGCCTGTTTGTGCCAAGCAGACACAGCTTATTCCTTCGACTAGAGACCCGGCAAAAATAACCTTCGCATTTCTTCTAGCCTACCGTGAAATGACTGAGACATGCAAAGACCTCCATTAACAGTGCGGGTCGGATTATTACCACCTTGTGCCAGCTGGAAATGAGAATCCAAAAACAAAAATTTTTTTTTTTTTCAAGAAGTTTAAAATAATAATCCCCATAAACCGGTAAAGATCAGTGCCCATCGTGATAATAGGTGAAAATATCCAGTGAGTGGCAAGAAAAATGAAATGGGGCGGCCGCACTCCCAAATAATGACTTTATTGACAAAACTTAGTCTAGACACCAACAGAGGCACAGCTACAGATGATAGCTGACGCGTTTCGCACCGTTAGTGGCGCTTAGTCATAGCGCATCACGCACATCAATCGAATGTCTAGCGATATTGGTAGAATGGTTCTTTTCAATATCATACAGATGGTCATGGAGATGGTCTCTCAGCTGTCGAGTAGTCCGTCCCACGTATTGGATATTACATGAACTACAGGTGATGACATAAACCAGGAATTTCGTGTTACAATTAATGAATGAAAGAATCTTGAATATTTTGACGGTGGTGGCAGAACAAAGGGGCAAGAAGCACACGTTTTACTTCCGCATCTAAAAGTGCCTTTGAACTGCAGCCAATGAGAGCCTGAACTGGTGCCGGTGTATAAACTAGGGGATTTTACCCCCCCCCAGTGTAGGAGCCTGGCGAGATACCGTTTTGATTGGAAGAGCTGTCTTTTCAGGCTTATTTACACAGAAAGAAAGGGACATGTTTATTCCAGATTGCCCGATCATACCAGTGTTCCATCATCTTCCCAAAATTCATAATTGGCTAGATCCCCTGTTTGATAGACCCATCGTTGCTGGTATTGGATCACTGGGCGAATGTCTGGGCCAATGGGTAGACAATCAATTACAGCCCCTGGTGAACGATTTACCAGGATTCCTCAGGGACACTAAGTGGTCCTACAGCTATAACTAAGCGCCACTAAGGGTGCGAAACGCGTCAGTTATCATCTGCACCTGTGCCTCTGTTGGTGTATGGACTAAGTTTGGTCAATAAAGGCATTAGATGGGAGTGCGGCCGTCCCATTTCATTTTTCTTGTTATTGCCTTTGCTCAGCCGGCACCCTTCGTCTCCTCCTGAACACAAGGATGGTGTGGACACGGGGCCATCACCTGGAGCGGTAATTTCTTTGAACTTTGTGTTTTGGACTATCCAGTGAGCGGCAGTTGTGTGGAGGAAAATGCCTTGTTGATGTCAGAGAATGGGCAGACTGGTTCCAGATGATAGAAAGGTAACAGTAACCCAAATAACCACTCGTTACACCCAAGGTATGCAGGATATCATCTCTGAATGCACAACGCATCTAACCTTAAAGCAGATGGGCTACAGCAGCAGAAGAGCACACCGGGTGCAACTCCTGTCAGCTAAGAACAGGAAACTGAGGCTACAATTCGCACAGGATCACCAAAATTGGATAATAGAAGATTAGAAAAACGTTGTCTGGTCTGATGAGTCTGGATTTCAGCTGCGACATTCAGATGGTGGGGTCAGAATTTGGTGCATGGATCCATCCTGCTTTGTATCACCGGTTCAGGCTGATGGTGGTGGTGTAATGGTGTGGGGGATGGGCACACTTTGGGCACCTTAGTACCAATTGATCATGGTTTATACACCACGGCCTACCTGAGTATTGTTGGTGACCATGTCCATCCCTTTATGACTACAGTGTCCCCATCTTCTGATGGCTCCTTCCAGCAGGATAATGCACCATGTCACAAAGCTCCAATCATCTCACCACTGGACAATGAGGTCCCTGTCCTCCAATGGCCTCCACACTCACTACATCTCATCCAATAGAGAACCTTTGGAATGTGGTGGAAGATTGGCATCATGAATGTGCAGCCGACAAATCTGCAGCAACTGTGTGATGTTATCATGTCACTATGGAGCAAAATCTCTGAGGAACGTTTCCAACACCTTGTTGAATCTATGCCACCAAGAATGAAGGAAAAAGGGGGTCCAACCCAGTACTAGCCAGGTGGACCCAATAAAGTGGCCGGTGAGTGTATGTCCCTGCTTTATGCAGATTGGAGAGACTGCAAATAAGAGTTCATTTCAATCACCCCATCCTTGTCTCTATTCTCTCATCTCCTCATTTCTGAGTCCAGCACAGGAGCTGATATAGAAAAAGAACAACATACAGATCAACCAAAACTTTATGACCACCCACCTAATATTGTGTAGCTCCCCCTTTTTGCCACCAAAACAGCCCTGACCCGTTGAGGCATGGACTGCACTAGACCTCTGAAGGTACGTTGTGGTGTCTGGCACCAAGCCGTCAGTAGCAGATTCTTTAAGTCCATCAAGCTGTAAGGTACGACATCCTTGTTTTTCCCAGCACATCCCACAGATGCTCAACTAGATTAAGATCTGGAGAATCTGGAGGTCAAGTCAACACCTCAAACTTGTTGTGTTCCTCCAACCATTCGTGACCTTCTCAGACCAGGCCACTTTCTGCGATTGCTCCATGGTCCAGCTCTGATGCTCACATACCCATTGTAGGCGCTTTTGGCTGTGGACACGGGTCAGCATTGACACCCTAGTTTTTGGCTGTGCAGCCCCATACATAACAACCTGTGATGCTCTGTGTGTTCTGACACCTTTCTATGGGAACCTGTATTACCCTTTTTAGCAATTTGAGCTACAGTAGGTCTTCTATTGGATCAGAATACATGGGCCAGCCTTCAAACCCCATGTGCATCAATGAGCCTTGGCAGCCCATGATCCTGTTGCCGGTTTGCCGATTTTCCTTCCTTGGACCACTTCTGGTAGGTCCTGACCACTGCAGACCAGGAATATTCTACAAGAGCTGCAGTTTTGGCATTTTGACACAGTCATCTTGCCAACACCATTTAGCTCCTGTCAAAGTCGCTCAAATCCTTACGCTTGACCATTTTTCTGCTTTCAACACATCCATTTCAAGGACAACATGTTCACTTGCTGCCAAATATATCCCACCCAGACCTTCATATCACTAGAGGGACCACCAGCAGGGGGAAGGAGGTCCTGATTCCTCCATATAGATCTTTATATCACTAGAGGGGTTACCAGCAGGAGGAAGGTGGTCCAGATTCCTCTATATAGGTATTTATATCAGTAGAGGGACCACCAGCAGGGGGAAGGAGGTCCTGATTCCTCCATATAGATCTTTATATCACTAGAGGGGTCACCAGCAGGAGGAAGGAAGTCCTGATTCCTCTATATAGATATTTATATCACTAGAGGGACCACCAGCAGGAGGAAGGAGGTCCTGATTCCTCTATATAGATCTTTATATCAATAGAGGGACCACCAGCAGGAGGAAGGAGGTCCTGATTCCTCTATATAGATAGATCTTTATATCACTAGAGGGGTCACCAGCAGGAGGAAGGGGGTCCTGATTCCTCTATATAGATCTTTATATCAATAGAGGGACCACCAGCAGGAGGAAGGAGGTCCTGATTCCTCTATATAGATCTTTTTTTCACTAGAAGGGTCACCAGCAGATGGAAGGAGGTCCTGATTCCTCTATATAGTTTTTTTTTACTAGAAGGGTCACCAGCAGATGGAAGGAGGTCCTGATTTTTATATAAAGATATTTTTATCATTAGAGGGGTCACCAACAGGAGTGAGGAGGTCCTGATTCTTCTATATAGATCTTTAGTTAGACTCCCATTTAGAATACTGGGTCTAGTTCTGGAGACCTCACTTACAAAAAGATATCGATGAGTTTGAATGAGTCCCCAAGATGGCCAACTGAAATGGTGAAAGGTCTGAGGTATAAAACATATCAGGAGAGACTTCAGGAACTTAATATGTACAGTCTGGAGGAAAGAAGGGAAAGGATGGACATGACTGAAGCCTTTGAATACATGAAGAGGGTGAATAAGGTTCAGGAGGGAATTTCAATATGAAGCTCAGATTAAGAACATGGGGAAATGACTGCAAACTGGCAGGAGGAAAGTTCAAACTAACCTTAGAAAGTATTTTACCGAAAGAATAGTTGATGCTTGGAATAGGCTTCCAGCAGAGGCAGTGAGCCAGTCAACAGTTAATACATTTAAGCATGCTTGCGACAAACAGAGATTGGTGGGAAAAAAGTTAAAAAAGCAAAAACAAAAAAACAAAAGTAAAGTGGCAGATGCAATGGACCACTTAGTCATTTTGTGCCGTCACTCTTCTATGTCTCACCTGAGCCTTGTGCAGTCTCTTCAGCTCTTCCTGTTTGGCTCTCAGTCTGGCATCTCTCTCCATCCTCCTCTGCTGTTTAGAAGCTGGGGAGTTCTGCAAGAAGAAGGGAAGATGTGGTGGATGCATTAGTTTTCTTTTTTTTTTAGGCTTTTTTCCCCCTCTGTTTTCACCTGGTGATCTGCCAGTAATACACCCCTTGTATTAGAGCGCCCCCCTACTCTGGATGAAGGGTCACCTTTGGACAGCAGCATTGTCAGTCTGAGAGGAAGGGAGTGTTAGATGGACTAGCAGATTTAAATACACTAACAAATGGTTTGTCTCATCCCTGTAACTGATACACTCTACCGGAGAGACTTATTGGCTGAAACACCGAATGAAAATAGAAGAACGGAAGCCTAAAAAAAGAAAACTATTGCAGCCATCACATCTAAGAATTGGTAAGCTGCAATATAATAAATGTTGGCTTTTGGGTTTAATACCGTTTCAAACTTCAGCTTTAAAGGGTGGCTGTTGTGAGACAAAACATGGAGGCTGCCTCGTATAGTTGCCTGGCTGTCAATCTGGTCCTCAATACATTAAGTCCTAGTTATAAACAATTTGTTGTGCGATTATCTCAACATTCGCAGCTGTCACAAATAATCCCCTTTATGTGTCTAATATTTGTATTTCCTATGATCTTTAGCTCCATCTAGTGGCCATAATTCAGTATTTTCCTGATTGTGGTAATACAGAAAAAAAATTCCTCTTTATGGCCACTAGATGGAGCTGACGATTACAAAAAATAAACATATTAGACACATTATGAGGATTATTCGCGATGGGTGTCATATTTTTTATAACTAGACCCCTATAAGTCGCTGACCAGGAATTATGCTGCCTTCATGTAAAAAAAGTTTACATTAAAGCCCCGCTCCAGCGAAGACTTTGAATTTAATTTTCGGATAGAATTCTCGGATAGAGGTTCTTATTGCTGTCTGCGTCCCCCGAAACACCTTTTACTGCTCACTGGCAGTCAGGGATGGAGGGGCGGTGGGGGTGGGGTAAGAGTAAGTATAAAGTGGTCATGCGGCGCGGCTTTCATGAGTTACAGCTACTTTGCCCCCCCCCCCCCCGAGTGGGTCTTATAGAAATGCAGCTTCTAACCAGGTTCAGCAAGATTTTCACGGTGTCTCCAGGCAGGACAGAAGCTTATAGGAAAAGATTGCCGCTCCAAAAAGCTCCAGACCTTTAGCCCTACCTGCCCTACTATGAACTCGCAGGTGCTGGCTCTGCACAAACTTGGAAGAAAAAGAAAAGCCCTGAACCGCTGAAGGCATCTTTATTAGTGTAATAAAATCCAATACAGTCACTTCATGTGCGAAAGAAACAGGGAAAAGCAACTAACGCGTTTCACACCATATGGTGGTGCTTGATCATCGCTATGATTAAGCACCACCATATGGTGTGAAACGCGTTAGCTGTTTCTCCCTGTTTCGTTCGCATATGAAGTGACTGTGTTGGATTTTATTACACTAATAAAGATGCCTTCAGCAGTGTGCGGCCGTCCAGGACTTTTCTTTTTCTTCCAGGACAGAAGCTTCTTTCAAATGCTATTGTGCATTCCTATTGGTCAGTTGCCGAAAACTAGTACCGGGGGGGGGGGGGGGGGGTGGCGGGTTTAGGAAAGGGTTACCTTAAATGATGAGGAGCTTGCATACGGTAAATCTTCTTCGGAGGAACTTGAGTAATTCTCACTTTTTGCCACTCTGTTTTTCATTTCTGAAACAATAAAAAAAAATAAAAATGTAATTGTCAGTTTAGACGCGGAATGGATTTCGGAACACCTGGCACCGGCTGCCGTACATCTCCACCATCCTGGGCCCTAGGGGCTGTTTTATGCCTGGCTCCCGTCCAGGCCCCCGGGGGCCCCCCGTTCCTGACAATCCCGGCTCTGTGTGTATCTGAGACACGGCAGACAAGGCGCTGGCGCGGTTGTATCTGTAAACAGCAATTAGCCGGGGTGACAGCGCATAATTGCACTTAAGGGCTCCGTCTCCAATTAAAAATGGATGTTTCAAGGTTTGCGATGTATACGTATTTTTTTATTTTAATAAATGATGGCGGAACGCTCGCCAGCTCTTAGAAAAATTAGTCTTCCGAGTCTTTTTGCGTCTGGAACGCGGCCCGCTACGCGACATCTGTTCAGTGTCCTGGGCCTGTGGCGTCAGGGTGTCTAAAACACAAATACACTTTGTGAATAACATACTGGAAAGGACATGGGGGGCACTGTGGTCATACGCAGCCAATCAGAATTCAGCTAATGCAGCAAGACCTATGAAAGGTTATTTATGATTGGTGTAGGATGCACTGTATCTCTCTAGCTCATTATTTACCAAAAAAAAAAAAAATCTTACTTTAGGATGCTGCTCTTTTCTGCTCAGATCCTTCTCAGTTTTTTGATGAAGAGCCATTCTTCATTATAACTGTTCATGAAATCCTACAGTGCATGGCTTCAGCAACCATAAAGTGTGCGCGGGATTGGTGGCAGTTAAATCCCAACGCCAGAGGAAGGACGGGATAGAGCCACTGTTAGGTTTTTATTGCTGTCTGTTTCCTTGTTGGGCAAATTGTTCCAGTGACAGCGATCGTCAGGGTGTCCCCGGGACATGAAATAAGGCAGCGTGTACCCACCGAGCAAAAGCAAACCTGAAAAGGCATCTAATCCCTTCCCTGTCCAAGGGTTGGAGTATAAAAGACAAACAAAGATATACTAGACTAGAAAAATAGCAAAAGACAGATAGATAGACAGACAGAGAGACAGATAGATAGATAGATAGATAGATAGATAGATAGATAGATAGATAGATAGATAGATAGATAGATAGATAGATAGATAGATAGATAGATGAAAGAAAGAAAGAAAGAAAGAAAGAAAGAAAGAAAGAAAGAAAGAAAGAAAGAAAGAAAGAAAGAAAGAAAGAAAGAAAATCACAGAGAAAGAGATATATAGAGATAGAAAGATAGATAGAAAAGAAAGAAAGAAAGAAAAAGAAAGAAAGAAAGAAAGAAAGAAAGAAAGAAAGAAAGAAAGAAAGAAAGAAAGAAAGAAAGAAAGAAAGAAAGAAAGAAAGAAAGAAAGAAAGAAAATCACAGAGAAAGAGATATATAGAGATAGAAAGATAGATAGAAAAGAAAGAAAGAAAGAAAAAGAAAGAAAGAAAGAAAGAAAGAAAGAAAGAAAGAAAGAAAGAAAGAAAGAAAGAAAGAAAGAAAGAAAGAAAGAAAATCACAGAGAAAGAGATATATAGAGATAGAAAGAAAGAAAGAAAGAAAGAAAGAAAGAAAGAAAGAAAGAAAGAAAGAAAGAAAGAAAGAAAGAAAGAAAGTCACAGAGAAAGAGATATATAGAGATAGAAAGATAGATAGAAAAGAAAGAAAGAAAGAAAAAGAAAGAAAGAAAGAAAGAAAGAAAGAAAGAAAGAAAGAAAGAAAGAAAGAAAGAAAGAAAGAAAGAAAGAAAGAAAGAAAGAAAGAAAGAAAATCACAGAGAAAGAGATATATAGAGATAGAAAGATAGATAGAAAAGAAAGAAAGAAAGAAAAAGAAAGAAAGAAAGAAAGAAAGAAAGAAAGAAAGAAAGAAAGAAAGAAAGAAAGAAAGAAAGAAAGAAAGAAAGAAAGAAAATCACAGAGAAAGAGATATATAGAGATAGAAAGAAAGAAAGAAAGAAAGAAAGAAAGAAAGAAAGAAAGAAAGAAAGAAAGAAAAACAGAAAGAAAAACAGAAATAGAAAATATAAACAGAAGAAAGAAATAGAAAATATAAAAAGAAAGAAAGAAAGAAAAAGAAAGAAAGAAAAAAAAAGAAAGAAAGAAAGAAAGAAAGAAAGAAAGAAAGAAAGAAAGAAAGAAAGAAAAACAGAAATAGAAAATATAAACAGAAGAAAGAAATAGAAAATATAAAAAGAAAGAAAGAAAGAAAGAAAGAAAGAAAGAAAGAAAGAAAGAAAGAAAGAAAGAAAGAAAGAAAGAGAAAATACAGAAAGAAAGAAGAAAAATTTAGATAGATATATAGAAAGAAAGAAAGAAAAGATAGATAGATAGATAGATAGATAGATAGATAGATAGATAGATAGATAGATAGATAGATAGATAGATAGATAGATCGATAGATAGAAAGAAAAAAGAAATAGAAAATAAAAAAAGATAGGATAGATAGATGAAAGAAAGAATGAATATAAATAGAGATAGATAGATAGATAGATAGATAGATAGATAGATAGATAGATAGATAGATAGATAGATAGATAGATAGATAGATAGATAAATTGATTTATATATAAAATAAAGAAGGAAAGAAATAGAAAATATAAAGAAAATAGTTTAAATAGATAGATTGATGATAGATATAAATATAGAAGAGAAAGAAAGAAGGAATTAAATAATAGATAAATAATAAAGATATAGATAGATAGAAATAGATATAGTTATATAATAAAAAATAATAAATACATATTAGTTAGATAGATAGACAGACATAAAATAAATAGAGATAGATTGATGGAAATAGATATATAAAAGAAAGGAAGAGAAATTGATAGAAATAGATCCCGGTAACACTTGGTAATAAATAATAATGATCATTAACACAGTCAGTTACCATAGAAGCCATTTACAAATCGTTTTATCTCTTTTACCGCCGTGGAATATTCCGACATCTCGATGCCCTTTTACTTGCACATGTAAATAATAGTCTGTAGCGGCGAGGTCTGCGGGGCAAGGCCGCTGCACATTGTTTTAGAAGCACTTAGCTTAACAATGTCGGTTTGCAGAAAGGAGAAGTTATTAATTGTTTATCACAATATACAGACACAGACACCTCCTGACACCCATCATCCGCCGAGATAGGACTGGAGCGCTTACAAAGCGCACTAATGCCCCCATTAATGTGCCGCTTATGGAGGACTAGCGGAAATCAAGGGCACCGATAGGGAACACACGTGTAACTGGCCAGTACGGGCCAAGGTCCACAACGAGAACTCAATGTTTCCAAATGTTTTTTACAAGAAGCGCTGGTGATAAATACAAATCTCGTTGATTGAACAGCTTTGGCACAGAACACTTGAAATAGATTGATCACCTGGACGGGAGGAGGGCCAGTTGGGGGAGGTAGGCAGGAAATTTGATATTTACCTGATTAAAAAGAAAGCAGAAATATAACAAAATAAAAGCGAATAGCATTAAAATACAGAATAAAAAAGCAGCTTCTGTTGCAATATTCACTTTCAATCCTGAGTTCTTCTTCTGTCCTCATTCTGATGGCCAACAAAAGTCTTCTCTCATCCCGGACCAGCCCCCAACCTGTGACTGAACTGTGAAAGAAGAAGCAGCACAGTGATGAGCTCACCTCTCTGTCTCTCTGCTCTCTCCTCCTATCAGTATGCTCCTTGTCAGAGCACACAAACTGATTGGCTCATTGTGCTGCTTCTTCCTCTCACACTCCAGACCTGTCCCATTAAAAAAATTCCTTCACTTTCTGTCCCCTCCTGTCACAGAGACATAAGACGAATTGAGGAGAAATCCCCTTGTTGTCCCCAGGGATTAAAAAGGTTTAAGGGTCATACTTTTCGGTTTTATATAGAATGGGGGAAGGGCGGGTATTACACTTGCCTGGAAGTTACAGTTGTCACCAAAACAGGCGGTGAGGGAAAATTGCCCAATGGGGGACACCTGTTCTGGTAACAATCCTAACTTCCAGGCAATGTCACCCCCCCCCCATTCTATATAAAGCCCATGGAAAATATGGGGTACTGAAACTTGTTGCCGAAATACGGGCACACGCAATTTTAAGCCTCGACATGTTGAGTATCTATTTACTTGGCACAACCTCATCTTTTACATTTTAAGAAAATCGGGTAATATATTGCATATAGAATATATTATATAGATTGGAGCTATCACTATTTTATCCTCTAGGGCAGTGATGGAGAACCTTGACACCCCAGATGTTTTGGAACTACATTTCCCATGCTCAACTACTCTGCAGAGTGCATGGGCATCATGGGAAATGTAGTTCCAAAACATCTGGGGGTGCCAAGGTTCGCCATCACTGCTCTGATGTATCTGCTTTCGGAAAATATATCATGTATGGGGGTTTTAACAAATTTTCAGGCCAAAAATTATTTTTTTTTAAAAGTGTCCAAAAAAAATGCAAAAATGGCCCTGGCGCTGAAAGTCTACTTTCAATTTAAAATATATTCGGTATTTTTTAGTCTTAAAAATAATAAATGCATATGTCACAAAGCTGTACATTCCCTCTAACATTCACTCACCTGGGTGAGGAATAGAAAGCAGACTTGAAGCTGCCACTGAACTGGCCCGGGGTCTCTCCTCCGCTTCTTTTTCGTTTGCCTTCCTCCTAATGGCCCATGGAACATACCAAGAGTCATTGGAAAATGCACTTGAAGGATTTTCGGAGGGCCTGGTGATCGACCTCAAAGATGAAAAAATTGAGTCTTTCCTGTTCCGGAAAGGATTATCTGAAAAAGCGCTGGTTTGGTGGTTCTCTTTGAGGGTGAACCTCTCCAACATTTTCGGCATGTCCTCCACTTTAGAAGAAATGTTGGATCTCTGAGAAGAATTCCAAGACGGACCCTCTTTAGACGTTCTGAAATCACCTCGAGGTGTGGAAGAGCGGTAAGACAAAAAGTTCATTTCGGTATCATTAAGGTCGG
This sequence comes from Aquarana catesbeiana, assembly GCF_042186555.1. Taxonomy (NCBI): domain Eukaryota; kingdom Metazoa; phylum Chordata; class Amphibia; order Anura; family Ranidae; genus Aquarana; species Aquarana catesbeiana. Next base: position 22,758,199 of record NC_133334.1, read on the forward strand.
TCTGGGTGTCTGAATTGCTAAAGCTACTTCTGAAAAACGTACTGGGAATATCAAAATAATTTGTCGGCAATGCCGGCTTGGGTTTAGCAGCTGGTTTTGGACTCTCAGAAGTAGAGCCGACCGAACGCAAGAAGGACCTTTTTATGGCGTTAGACAAGATGGAAAATGCCGACTTTGGCTTGCTCTCTGCCTCCCCTCCTGGGTTGTGGTTGACATAGGAGGGCTGCTCATGCACGTTTTTGGTTTGCCTGGGGTTGGCTGAATTCCAGTCTAGAAGGTTTGATTTTTCCTCATTGGAAAGGACTAACTTTTTTAACGTTGGGTTTGCCAGCTTGTTTAGCTCATGACCTTGCAGGTCTAGCTTGTTCCTTTCATCCTTTCGCTCTTCTTTTTTAAAAACATCACAGTGGTCGGTGAAATACTCCGAAGGGTTCTCCAATGGGTTGTTGGAATACTGATAAGTGGAATTTGGATACAAAGTCCTAGGTGCCCCATAGTCACTGTGTTTTGGGGCCACATGGTTGCTGGACAAAGCTTTGTAATGAGGAACATAAGACGGTATGTCTGGGTAATCCTCCTCGGGAGCTTTATAACTCTGGCCAGCAAGGTGAGGCTGGGTGAAATGTTCTGGAGTATTGTTGTTAAACACCTGTGTAAGAAAGACAGTTAAATACCAATATGAGCACAGCACTACGAGTATTAAAATGGCCTCCTACATCATTATACTCTACAAGGAGGAAAAGAAGGAGAAGATGGAGAAGGAAAATGAGAAGAAGGAGGAGGAGAAGGAGGAGGAGGAGAAGGAGAAGGAGAAGAAGGACAAGGAGAAGAAGGACAAGGACTAGGAGAAGAAGGACAAGGAAAAGGAGAAGGAGGAGGAGAAGAAGAAGGGTGAGAAGGAGGAGAAGAAAGAGAAGGAAAAGTAGAAGAATGAAAAGAGAAAAAGGCGAAGAAGGAGGAGAAGGAGAAGAAGGACAAGAAGGAGGAGAAGAAGAAGAAGAAAGCGAAGAAGACAAAAAAGGAGGAGAAGAAGGCAAAGTAGAAGAAGGAGAAGAAGAAGGGGAATTAGGAGAAGAGAGTGAAGCAGAAGAAGAAGAAAGAGTATGATGAGAGGGAGAAGGAGAAGAAGGACAAGATTGAGAAAGGGAAAAAGGAGGAGGAAAAGAGAAGAAAGAAAAAGAGAAGAATGAGGAGAAGAAAGAAAAGGAGATGGAGAAAGAGGAGAAGGAGAACGAAAAGGAGAAGGAGAAAGAAAGAGCAGGAGGAGAAGAAGGAGAAAAAGGAGCAGAAGGAGAAAAAGGAGAAGAAGAAGGAAAAGAAGGAGGAGAAGGAGAAGGAAAAGAAGGAGAGGAGGAGAAGGGGAGGGAGAAGGAGGAAAAGTAGTGGGAGAAGGAAAAGAAGAAGGAGAGGGAGAAGGAGAAGAAAGAGAAGGAAAAGTAGAAGAATGAAAAAAAGGAGGAGAAGAAGGAAGAGAAATAGGCAAAGAAGGAGAAAAAGGACAAGAAGAAGAAGAAGAAGAAAGCGAAGAAGGCGAAGGAGAAGGACAAGAAGAAGGGGAATTAGGAGGAGAGAGTGAAGCAGAAGGAGAAGAAAGAGAATGATGAGAGGGAGAAGGAGAACAAGGACAAGAAGGAGAAAAGGAAAAAGGAGGAGGAAAAGTAGAAGACAGAAAAGGAGAAGGAGGAGAAGAAGGAAAAGCAGTAGAAGTAGAAAGAGGAGAAGGAGAACGAAAAGGAGAAGGAGAAAGAAAGAGCAGGAGGAGAAGAAGGAGAAAAAGGAGCAGAAGGAGAAAAAGGAGAGGGAGAAGAAGGAGAAGAAGAAGGAAAAGAAGGAGGGGAGGGAGAAGGAGGAAAAGTAGAGGGAGAAGGAAAAGTAGAAGAATGAAAAAAAAGGAGGAGACGAAGGAAGAGAAAAAGGCGAAGAAGGAGGAGAAGGAGAAGAAGGACAAGAAGGAGGAACAGAAGGAGAAGAAGAAAGCGAAGAAGGCGAAGAATGAGGAGAAGAAGGCGAAGTAGGAGAAGAAGGACAAGAAGAAGGGGAATTATGAGGAGAGAGTGAAGCAGAAGCAGAAGAAAGAGAATGATGAGAGGGAGAAGGAGAAGAAGGAAAAGAAGGAGAAAGGGAAAAAGGAGGAGGAAAAGTAGAAGAAAGAAAAGGAGAAGAAGGAGGAGAAGAAGGAAAAGGAGAAAGAGGAGAAGGAGAACGAAAAGGAGAAGGAGAAAGAAAGAGCAGGAGGAGAAGGAGAAAAAGGAGAAGGAGAAGAAGGAGAAGAAGAAGGAAAAGAAGGAGGAGAAGGAGAAGGAAAAGAAGGAGAGGAGGAGAAGGGGAGGGAGAACGAGAAAAAGTAGAGGGAGAAGGAAAAGAAGAAGGAACGGGAGAAGGAGAAGAAAGAGAAGGAAAAGTAGAAGAATTAAAAAAAAGGAGGAGAAGAAGGAAGAGAAAAAGGCCAAAAAAGGGGAGAAAGAGAAGAAGGACAAGAAGGATGAGAAGAAGGAGAAGAAGAAAGCGAAGAAGGCGAAGGAGGAGAAGAAGGCGAAGAAGGAGAAGGACAAGAAGAAGGGGAATTAGGAGGAGAGAGTGAAACAGAAGGAGAAGAAAGAGAATGATGAGAGGGAGAAGGTAAAGAAGGACAAGAAGGAGAAAGGTAAAAAGGAGGAGGAAAAGTAGAAGAAAGAAAAGGAGAAGACGGAGGAGAAGAAGGAAAAGGAGAAGAAGGAGAAAGAGGAGAAGGAGAACGAAAAGGAGGAGAAAGAAAGAGCAGGAGGAGAAGAAGGAGAAGAAGGAGGAGAAGGAGAAGAAGAAAAAGAAGGAGAGGAGGAGAAGGGGAGGGAGAAGGAGGAAAAGTAGAGGGAGAAGGAAAAGAAGGAGAGGGAGAAGAAGTAGAAGGAGAACAAAAAGTAGAAGAAGGGAAAAAAAAGGAGGAGTAGAAGGACAAGAAGGAAAAAAGGAGAAGAAGGCGGAGAAGAAGGAGAAGGAACTTTTATTTTTATGGTTCAAAAGGTGTTAAGTATATGTGGATTTCCTCAGTCTCCTCCTATTGATCAGGCTGCAACATTTTAGCTTTATATCAAGCCACAAGGTGAAAGGCTGAAGCAGGGGCTAATCTGTGTCAGAAAATTGTGAGCACAGTCAAGAACTGCACAGGCAGTGACCAAATATGAGTAGCCGTGGTTATTTTTATATCACCCCTACTCTTCATTGATCACTTTATAAAAGGTATATCCCTCTATGCCCCTCTCACTTACCTCATCGTCTGGAGAACTGAGAGCAGTGGGAGAGCCGTCTCTTGCCACATGAGAAGATCTTCGACCGATTAGAAGTGGGAAAGCTAAAAAAAGATAAATAAAGGTGAGTACATGGCTGCCTTTTCAAAAATCCCATATACAGTAAAAAAAAGCACAGAACCACGTATATAAATATAAGGAGCTTTCCTTTTAAGTGCTTAAATCTGACCTCCGGCCTCCCCTTCAGTCTTGCACAGCTGTACCGGCTTACTGTCTGTTTTGGCAACCCCCCCCCCCAAAAAAAAATTGAGCACTAATTTGCATGCTTACCCCCAAGCAAAAAATCCCCCTCTTCCTAGGACAATTCTGCCCCCCTGCTGAAATCCCCCTCCCAGCACAAATCTTTGCCCCCCCCAGCTCATATCCTCTCTCTCCCCAAATCCCCCAGCACACATCACCCCCCCCCCCAAAAAAATCAACTCACTCCTCCTAGCACAAATTCTCTACTTCTCAAATTTCCCCCCTGAGTACACATCTCCCCTACTCCAAACCCCCCTCCTAGCACAAATACCCCCCAATCATCCCTACAAAATCCCCCCCCCCAAAAAAAGACCCCTCCTAGCACAAATCGCCTCCCCCCTCTACCATATCTCCTCTTCTAGCGCAAACATCCCATATCCCCCCTCCTAGCACAAATTCCCCCCATCCTCCCTCCCAAAAAAAATCCCCCACCCCCCCAATCACCTTTTCTAGCACCCCCCCCTCAAAATTCCCCTCCTATAACAATTCTTACCCCCTGCTGCCCCGCACATCCCCCCACCTACAACAAATTCTCTCCCCACATCTCCTTGTGGTGTCGTTTCCCCCCAATCTCACATGATACCACAGTGCCCAGGGCAGTCGCCCCTCTTGCCCACCCCTTGTCCTGGCCCTGACCGTGGTTGTGGTATGTGTACAGCTGTGAGTTGGTGGAGGGGGGGTGGGGCGGTAAACTGCCCCTAGCCACACATGTGAATGAGGCCTTACAGATTTCATCCAAGATTTCTCATCAGCAAATGGCAAGCGATCGATGTTGCAGAATTTAACAATTGCTGTGTATTCTCCAAGAAGACCGAGATTTCCGATCACAACGAGGGAAAATCCAAAGATTGCGTTCACAGCAGCAAATGTGACTCGAACGGGACGAATGTGCGCAGCAAACTTTTTTTTTTTTTTTCAGAAATGTGGCAAATCTTTTGGGCGTGCCGATAGAAATCTGCCTCTGTTTAGGTGACCCTACGAGAAGCCTGCACCGTCCTCGGAGGTCAGTTCTACACCAGAAATGGGTCACAATTTATGAAACAAATTCACCTGGGACCCCAGTGAGAATCTGAAAAGAAATGACCATAAGATTCTGTACAGAACCCCTCCCTCCCCCCCCCAGAATCTCTCCCAAAGAGGGTGACAGAAAACTATTTCATGCAGCATTTTTCAAATTCCTTTTAGGCATGTGCTCACAGCTGCCATGTGTCGGCTGGAATGCCAGACTTGCTGGGAATGGATAGGGGGAGAGCGCCCTCTGGTGGCTGTGTTCTGCATCACACTGCAGGACCAGAAGTGTTATTAAAGGGGAACCTCACCCCCAGCCCAGAAATATTATTATTTCGAGTACTTATATAACGCCGTCAATTTACGCAGAGCTTTACATATATTAAACGTTTACATCAGTCACTACCCTCCAGGAGCTTACAATCTAAGGTCCCTAACATACTTTCCATTTGCTACTTACACTATATTACCGAAAGTACATGAGAATGTTTATCCTACATAACAGAGTGTCAGTGATACACCATATTACCAAAAGTATTGGGACACCTGCCTTTACACACACATGAACTTTAATGGCATCCCAGTCTAAAGCTGGCCATACACCTATAGATTATCTGCAGATTTTCTGTGGTTAGATGAAAAAAGTGCAACAGATTTCTCCATGTTCGCTAAACTGTGTGGGTGGAGGAATCTCCCACTTTTTCCATCTAACCATAGAAAATCTGCAGATAATCTATAGGTGTATGGCCAGCTTTAGTCCGTAGGGTTCAGTATTGAGTTGGCTCCGCCCTTTGCAGATACAAAAGCTTCAACTCTTCCCACAAGGTTTAGGAGTGTGTCTATGGGAATGTTTGACCATTCTTCCAGAAGCGCATTTGTGAGGTCAGGCAGTGATGTTGGACGAGAAGGCCCGGCTCGCAGTCTCCGCTCGAATTCATCTCAAAGGTCTTCTGTCTGGTTGAGGTCAGGACTCTGTGCAGGCCAGTCAAGTTCCTCCACCCCAAACTCGCTCATCCATGTATTTATGGACCTTGCTTTGTGCGCTGGTCCAAATCATCTGGTGGAGGGGGGATTATGGTGTGGGGATTGTTTTTCAGGGGTTGGGCTTGGCCCTTTATTTCCAGTGAAGGGAACTCTTAAGGCATCAGCATACCAAGACATTCTGGACAATTTCATGCTTCCAACTTTGTGGGAACAGTTTGGGGATGGCCCCTTCCTGTTCCAACATGACTGCGCACCAGGGTACAAAGCAAGGTCCATCAAGATATGGATGAGAGATTTTGGGGTGGAGGAACTTGACTGGCCTGCACAGAGTCCTGACCTCAACCTGATAGAACACCTTTGGGATGAATTAGAGCGGAGATTGTGAGCCAGGCCTTCTCGTCCACATCAGTGCCTGACCTCACAAACGCGCTTCTGGAAGAATGGTCAAACATTCCCATAGACACCCTCCTAAACCTTGTGGACAGCCTTCCCAGAAGAGTTGAAGCTGTTATAGCTGCAAAGGGTGGAGCCAACTCAATATTGAACCCTACGGACTAAGACTGGGATGTCATTAAAATTCATGTGTGTGTAAAGGCAGGCGTCCCAATACTTTTGGTAATATAGTGTACCTCTGATGCCCTTTTATGCAGGATAAACATACTCACAAGCCCAGTAAATCCTGCACTGCCTATTTCTCACCTGCTGCTATTCCCTGCATCTCTTGTCCCGGCCGCTATCTTGAATCTCCCATAATTCTGATGAGCCAAGCGTCTCTTCCTCGCATAGGTGTGCGCAGCCTATTACATTAGGGTGTGCAACCCAAAGCTCGGACACACACACACGCCTTTCTCTGCAGCCTCAGCTACACTAGACAGGGAATGAAGTGCTCTGTGCTGAGCAGCTTCCTGTTCATTCACAACCTGAAGCATAGAAAACACAGTTTACTATGCTTCAATTGTGATTGTGCTTCCATCTTGAAACATCACCCGCAGCAGCTGGGGGGGTAGAGGAGAGGAAAGGAGGGAATCCAGCATCACTGCAGTGGGGGGCGCAGCACAAGGGGAAGCTCGGGCAGTAGGGGGAATCAGCACTGTACAGAGCTAGCGGCTATAGCTGCTGGCAGTATTTGCATGTAAAAAAATGGACAGGTTGAATGTGCCTAAGTCAATCAATCAGTGGCGGCTGGTGCTGCATTTTTTTGGAGGGGGGCGGCCAACAAAACGAGACCCCTCTCTATTCCGTTGGTTGGTCAGTCAAACCAACCCCCCCCCCCCCGTTGCTCTGTCGAACGCCAAAATAACCCCCCACCCCAGTCACTCACTTGTTCGCTAGACATGCGCACTGACAAAAAATTTGTTCGTTTTCGTTTCTTTCATTTTTTTGCTTTTTTCGGAAATTCAGAAATTTGGAAATCCAAAAATTCGGATTTTCGAATTTCCGAATTTTTGAATTTCTGAATTTTGAATTTTTGAATTTTCGAATTCCGAATTTCCTGAAATTTCAAATTTCCGAATTTCAAATATTCGAATTTCCAAATTTTCGAATTGCGAATTTCCGAATTTCGAATCGTCAAATTTCAAAATTTTCAAGTTTCCGAATTTCCAGATTTTCGGAATTCAAAAATTCAGAAAATTGAAAATCCAAAAATTTGAAAATCTGAAAAAAAGAAAGAAAATCTATAAAATTCGAAATAATAACTAACTAATAAATTATAGGTATTGGAATTTCCTTTCAAATTTGGCTGTTAGTGAACGTAATGAATACGAATTTATCTGAAGTTACGAATTATCCAAAATAACGAATGCCGCATCTAAACAAATGGAAATTTCAAAATTCCGAATTTCCAATTTCCTAAATTTCCGAATTTCCGAAATTTCCAATTCCCAAAATTTCCAATTTCCGAAATTTCGAATTTCTGAAATTTTGAATTTTTGAAATTTAGAATTTACCAATTTCTGAAATTTCGAATTTTTGAATTTCCGAAATTTTGAATTTTCAAAAATTCCGAAATTCGAAAATTCGAAATTCAGAAATTCGAAAATTTGGAAATTGAAAAATTCGGAAATTTGTCAAAATTCCTTAAAAAACGAATTCGGAACTAAACGAGTTGCACATGTCTACTGTTCGCCCACTTACTCCATCAAGGTCGCGGGTAGCAGCTTCGGCAGCATTCCCCTGTGTCTCCACCTCAGCGGCCAATACGATCGCTTCTCCTCTCGGCCAATCGGGTCTTAAGACCCGCTTCCTGATTGGCCGGGAGGAGAAGCAGGAAGACGATAGCGAATATTAATTTGCTATTGTCACACAACTGGGTGTGTCCCCGAGCCCACCCCTTCTGAAGCCAATTAGAGCCTCAGGCTCTCATCATCACCCCACTGAAATCCATGCGTCCGGCGCCCTGCATGTAGATTAGGGGCTGGGCACATGAATTAGGGCAATGGAACGGCTGCCACTGCAATCGATGGATCGACTTGAGTACAACCAGCCTGGCCAAAGATGGATGAAATCACAGCTGGTCCCTGCTGAACCGACCGAGATTTGATACATCTTTACCTGTCTTTAGGCAAGCCATAGATTATGCAATTTCCTTTCCTTCAACCACGGGTTACAGGAAAGAAAATTGCTCAATTTGCGCCATAGTGTCCCTGTACTACTTGGGGGTGGGATGATCAGATTTTTCTTTACACTGGTATTGCTTATAACAGTGAAGTTCACTGGTACAAGCAATAGTCTAAGCGGTCATGATGAATGGATTAACATTCATGACAGTTTAGTTACTGTTGACATGCTGTGATTGGCTACAGCTAATCACATGGTACAGGTAACCAGGTGCCATATGATAGCTGTGAGCCAATCACAGTTTCACAACACTAGGCGAGCAGTCATGAATGGAAACCGTTATGACTGTTTTGTTTACATAGAAAATCATATGATCGCTATGACCAATCACAGCAATCACATGATACCCCGCCAAATCATAGCGCACCAGCAACAATAATAATCACTGTGTCTGGTGGACAAAACGATCACAGGAGCAGCGCCCAGGCACAGCCGATGTACATGTATGTGCCTGTACCTGCCATCCACTTGCAGTATAATTACTGTGAGCGGTCGGCAGGTGGTTACAAACATTGTTCAGAGGGGAGAAAGAGAGATACAAAGTAACATTGTTTATAAACACTGACCAAACAGATGATAGAGAGATACAAAGTAACATTCTTAATAAACATTGTTCAGACAGGAGATCGAGACACACAAAGTAACACTGTTTATAAACACTATACAGATAGAGACAGAGAGAAACAAAGTAACACTGTTTATAAACATAGTTCAGCCGGGCGATAGAGAGACATAAAGTAACATTGTTTACAAACACTGACCAGACAGAAGATGGAGAGATACAAGGTAACACTCTTAATAAGCATTGTTCCGACAGGAGATCGAGAGATAGAAAGTAATATTGTTTATTAATATTCTTCCAATGGGAGATAAAGAGATACAAAGTAACATTGCTTATAAACATTGTTCAGCCGGGAAATAGAGATATAGAAAGTAACATTGTTTATAAACACTGACCAGACAAGAGATAGAGACTTACAAAGTAACATTGTTTATAAACATTGACCAGATGGGAGATAGAGAGACACAAAGTGACATTGTTTACAAACATTCATCAGACAGGAGATAGAAAGATACAGGGTAACATTGTTTACAAACATTCATAAGACAGGATAAGAAAGATATAAAGTAACATTGTTTATAAACATTGTTCAGCTGGAAGATAGATACAAAGTAACATTGTTTACAAACACTGACCAGACATGAGATAGACAGGTAAAAAGTAACATTGTTTACAAACATTCATCAGACAGGAAATAGAAAGATATAAAGTAACATTGTTTATAAACATTGTTCAGCCGGGAAATAGAGATATAGAAAGTAACATTGTTTATAAACACTGACCAGACAAGAGATAGAGACTTACAAAGTAACATTGTTTATAAACATTGACCAGATGGGAGATAGAGAGACACAAAGTGACATTGTTTACAAACATTCATCAGACAGGAGATAGAAAGATATAAAATAACATTGTTTATAAACATTGACCAGATATGAGATAGAGAGGTACAAAGTAACATTGTTAATAAACATTATTCAGACAGGGGATCAAGAGATAGAAAGTAACATTGTTTATAAACACTGTACAGACAGAGATAGAGGGTAACAAAGTAACATTGTTTATAAACACTGTACAGACAGAGATAGAGGGTAACAAAGTAACATTGTTTATAAACATCGTTAAGCCGGGAGATAGAGATATAGAAAGTAACATTGTTTATAAACATCGTTAAGCCGGGAGATAGAGATATAGAAAGTAACATTGTTTATAAACACTGACCAGACAAGAGATAGAGACATACAAAGTAACATTGTTTATAAACATTGACCAGATGGGAGATAGAGAGACACAAAGTAACATTGTTTACAAACATTCATCAGACAGGGAATAGAAAGCTATAAAGTAACATTGTTTATAAACATTGTTCAGCCGGGAGATAGATACACAGTAACATTGTTTACAAACACTGACCAGACACGAGATAGAGAGGTACAAAGTAACATTGTTAATAAACATTGTTCAGACAGGAGATCAAGAGATAGAAAGTAACTTTGTTTATAAACACTGACCAGACAAGAGATAGAGACTTACAAAGTAACATTTATAAACATCAGACGGGAGATAGATACAAATGTTACATTGTTACTTCTGTATGTACTCTGTTTCCTGCATCTGCAGACCAAAGAGATGAATGAGCTTCACGTGGAATTTCAGCCCCCCTTTTCCCCTTTTCCCCCCTTCGGGTCCTGGCAGAATCCTTTGGCACTTTTGCAGGCAAATTTTGGAAATTCTATATCAGCCCTCCTTTGTGCATGTATGGAGAAACCAGGACATGTGCAGATGTGCTACAGGGCTCTGCCAGGACCTGAGACAATGTATCACATCTATCCACATTCAGAATCCAGGAGGGGGGGGGGGGGGGGGGCAAATTTCATTCTCGCCTAGGCAAGAAATACAGAAGTGCTGCACAAAAAATTCATCAGATAAAAAAAAAATAAAAATAAAATGACTATCCAATTGTAGGGGGGGGGGGGGGGGCAACAGGGCAAAATGAAAGTTAATTTTGGGTGAATATTTGCTTTAGATCTACATATGACGTCAGTTACAGCAACCTGACAAGTGAAACAAAAATCTGCACCTATTTATCCCATTATTAACCCCTAGGATGGTCATGGACAGTTTACTTTTTCTCATTCAGCCAGCAGATTCCTCCATCAAAATAAATGAATGGAGGAATCCCCCCCCCCCCTCTCCTGCCAGGACTTTTATTCTACAACAGCAGCGCTCAGATCTGTCAGAATACACTGAAAAGCGGCTTCAGATTGACTGGGCCCCCTCTGCTGGCCGGAACCTGGTACAGGTGAGCCGCTTATAAGGGGGTCCTCCTATATCGGGTCCGGGCCACCGAACTATGGCCAGTTTTAGTTTGCGTCATCAGCCCTCAATAACTCCCCCCCCCATCTCCCTATTTTTTTTATTTCTATTTTTCTAGCCATTAAAAATGAACCTTATTTTCATTTTTATTTGTTTTTCTTGTTATTTGATCATTTACTAATAACTTTGCAATGCCTTGTACCCGAATCACAATTTTTCTGTCATTTTAAATAGGACAACTTATAGAACACAATGGACACTTTTTATCTAAAATCAAACTATTTTTAAACTAAAAAGTAAAAAAGTTAGCTTTTTTTAGCTTTGATATGTTTTTTTGTCTATAGATTGCATAACATTTATTTTTACAAAATAATATCACAAAAAAAAATAATAATTTTTGTCCTAAAATAATGACATATGTACAGTACAGTGCCTTGAAAAAATATTCATACCCCTTTATATATATATATATATATATATATATATATATATATATATATATATATATATACACACACTGTATATCTAGATATATATTAAAATAAATATGTGTATAAATAGAATAATATAATATAATTTTAGATAATATTTTTAATCAAATTATTATTATTTGATATGTAAATAAGGTAGTGTGTGTGCATATACTGTATATATATATATATATATATATATATATATATATATATATATGTGTGTGTGTGTGTGTGTGTATGTGTATATATATATATATATATATATATATATATATATATATATATATATATATATATATATATACAGTGCCTTGAAAAAGTATTCACACCCCTTGAAATTTTCCACATTTTGTCATGTTACAACCACAAACATAAATGTATTTTATTGGGATTTTATGTGATAGACCAACACAAAGTGGCACATAATTGTGAGGTGGAAGGAAAATGATGAATGGTTTTCCAAATCTTTTACAAATAAATCTGTGAAAAGTGCGGGGGGTAAATTTGTATGGCGCCCCCCGGAGTCAATACTTTGTAGAACCCCCTTTCTCTACAATTACGGCTGCAAGTCTTTTTGGGGATGTCTCTACCAGCTTTGCACATCTAGAGAAGGACATTTTTACCTATTTTACTTTGCACAATGGCTCAAGCTCTGTCAGATTGGATGGAGAGCGTCTGTGAACAGCAATTTTCAAGTCTTGCCACAGATTTTCAATGTGATTTAGGTCTGGACTTTAACTGGGCCATTCTAACACATGAATATGCTTTGATCTAAACCATTCCATTGTAGCTCTGGCTGTATGTTTCGGGTCGTTGTCCTGCTGGAAGGTGAACCTCCGCCCCGGTCTCAAGTCTTTTGGAGACTCTAACAAGTTTTCTTCCTATGCCGTGATCTCACGGCTGGACTTCCCAAAAGAAAAAGTCTAATGGGAGCTATTAGTCGGATATTCCGACCGTGTGTATGCCCCATCGGACTTTTTCCTTTGCCATTTCCGACGGACTCAGATATAGAACATGTTCTAAATCTTTCCGTTGGAAATGCCGACGGAGTTTAGTGCGTTGGCAAGTCCACTCGTGCGTACGCGGCATAAGATTGTCCTGTATTTGGCTCCATCCATCTTCCCATCACCTCTGACCAGTTTCCCTGTCCCTGCTGAAGAAAAGCATCCCCGCAACATGATGCTGCCACCACCATGTTTCACGGTGGGGATGGTGTGTTCAGGGTGATGTGCAGTGTTAGTCTTCCGCCACACATAGCATTTGCTTTTAGGCCAAAAAGTTCAATTTTGGTCTCATCTGACCAGAGCACCTTCTTCCACATGTTTGCTGTGTCCCCCACATGGCTTCTCGCAAACTGCAAACGGGACTTCTTATGACTTTCTTTCACCAATGTCTTTCTTCTTGTCACTCTTCCATAAAGGTCAGATTTGTAGAGAGCACGACTAATAGTTGTCCTGTGGACAGATTCTCCCACCTGAGCTGTGGATCTCTGCAGCTCCTCCAGAGTTTTCATGGACCTCTTGGCTCTTCTCTGATGAATGCTCTCCTTGCCCGGCCGGTCAGTTTAGGTGGACGGCCATGTCTTGGTAGGTTTGCAGTTGGGCCATACTCTTTCCATTTTCGGATGATGGATTGAACAGAGCTCCGTGAGATGTTCAAAGCTTGGGAGATTTTTTTATAACCCAACCCTGCTTTATACTTTTCCACAACTTTATCCCTGACCTGTCTGGTGTGTTCCTTGGCCTTCACTAAGGCTCTCTAACAAATCTCTGAGGGCACAGAACAGCTGTATTTATACTGAGATTTAATGACACACAGGTGGATTCTATTTACTAATTAGGTGACTTCTGAAGGCAATTGGTTCCACTAGATTTAAGTTAGGGGTATCAGAGTAAAGGGGGCTGAATACAAATGCACGCCACACTTTTCACACATTTATTTGTAAAAAATCTTGAAAACCATTTATCATTTTCCTTCCACTTCACAATTATGTGCCACTTTGTGTTGGTCTATCGCATAAAATCCCAATAAAATATATTTACGTTTTTGGTTGTAACATGACAAAATGTGGAAAATTTCAAGGGGTATGAATACTTTTTCAACGCACTGTATTACTTTGTTATCTAAAATAACGACAATGCTATTGCATAAATGTAAAAATAGTTTCGGTCCATAGGGGGCCTGCAGGTGTCAGAGCTGGAGGGGTTAAAGTAGATAGAACTCCACTGTGAGAAAATATTAGTCCAGAAAAATTGGAACAGATATTCTGGGATCATCACCAGCAGATCACATTTCCTTACTTGACTGGATTTTCTTCCTCCACCTCTGAGGTTTGTTGGAAGAGACGGACGGGTGGTTGCTGGCCCGATTAAGTGCTGAAACAAAGCAGAGACAGGATATGAAATTTACTGTATAAAATGCAGCGGCTTCATTTATTAAAATGTATAAGTGTCAAAAGCAAAACTTTCAGGTCAGTCTAAAGGATCACACCACTAGACGAGCTCAGTAAGGCCCCCGCTCACATTGGCCTTAGAAACAAATGTTTGTGGAGCGTTATTGCAACTTCCTGAACACCTAGCAAAGCAGCCTGCAATGTATAATATGGACAGCGGGCAGATGTGTTCACAACTGAAAAACATTTAAGGCATAATTTACACCTTGCAGGAACTCACATTCCCGCTTGCAACTTTGTGTGGGCAATTTTCACGTGATTCTGCTAGGAGTAAGGGGGGACTCCGCTGGAGACTTCTAGAAGGGTATGCAAATGGGCAATCCTACAAGTAGGGAGGAACTCTGCTGGAGACTCCTAGAAGTAAGGGAGGATGCTGAAGGGCAATCCTAGACGTAGGGGAGATGCGAACGGGTACTCCTATAAGTAAGGGGGAACTGTTCTGGAGAATCCTAGAAGTAAGGGAGATGCGAATGGGCACTCCTAGAAGTAAGGGAAAACTCTTCTGGAGAAACCTAGAAGGGGGATCACCGCAGGAGATGCCTTGAAGTAAGGAGGAACTCTTCTGGAGAATCCTAGAAGTAAGGGAGATGCGAATGGGCACTCCTACAAGTAAGGGGAAACTGTTCTGGAGAATCTTAGAAGTAAGGGTGATCACTGCAGGAAACACCTAGAAGTAAAGAGGAACTCTTCTGGAGAATCTTAGAAATAAGGGAGATGCGAATGGGCACTCCTAGAAGTAAGGGGGAACTCTTCTGGAGAATCCTAGAAGTAAGGGAGATGCGAATGGGCACGCCTAGAAGTAAGGGGGAACTCTTCTGGAGAATCCTAGAAGTAAGGGAGATGCGAATGGGCACGCCTAGAAGTAAGGGGGAACTCTTCTGGAGAATCCTAGAAGTAAGGGAGATGCGAATGGGCACGCCTAGAAGTAAGGGGGAACTCTTCTGGAGAATCCTAGAAGTAAGGGAGATGCGAATGGGCACGCCTAGAAGTAAGGAGGAACTCTTCTGGAGAATCCTAGAAGTAAGGGAGATGCGAATGGGCACTCCTAGAAGTAAGGTAGAACTCTTCTGGAGAAACCTAAAAGTAAGGGGGATCACCCCAGGAGACACCTAGAAGTAAGGAGTAACTCTTCTGGGGAATCTTAGAAGTAAGGGAGATGAGAATGGGCACTACTACAAGTAAGGGGAAACTGTTCTGGAGAATCTTAGAAGTAAGGGTGATCACCACAGGAAACGCCTAGAAGTAAGGAGGAACTCTTCTGGAGAATCCTAGAAGTAAGGGAGATGCGAATGGGCACTCCTAGAAGTAAGGCTGGCCATACATTATAGAAAAGCAGAAAAGAAGAACAGAAAAGAAAGAGGGCGCACCAACCTAGTGCATTACCACTGATAAACTTTAATGCAGCATAAAAACAGTAAAAATTATACTCACAAACGAGCTAATAAAGATAGCTTTCAAAAGGGCGCAAAAGCGCTGTTTCTGTGGATCGACACCCCAGGACCTGTTGCCGAGAGGATCAAACCAGCGCAAATGGCTGATGGCTTACGCGTTTCGGGGGAGCACCCCTTTCTTCAGAGCCTAAGCGGGCAATGGTTGCCCGCTTGCTCGTTTGTGAGTATAATTTTTACTGTTTTTATGCTGCATTAAAGTTTATCAGTGGTAATGCACTAGGTTGGTGCGCCCTCTTTCTTTTCTGTTTTTTTAGCTTGAATACCCATTGTTCAAATGAGGGCTGCAAGACGCTAGGCATTACTTCTTTAGGTGGCTGCACCACATATCCAGTTCATGGACACCTGAGCGCAGGAGAGGTCTTTTTTTCTTGCGGCCATACATTATACAATTTTCTTGTGCAACTTTCCTTTAGATTTACCAAAACCATATAATAGGAGGTCAAACCTAAACACTTTAAATTTGTATGCAATCAGGCAGGCCCTTCTACTATATAGTCGAAGGTAAATCTAAAGAAAATTGTATAAGAAAATTGTATGGTGTATGGCCAGCTTAAGGGTGAATGCTTTTGGAGAATCTTAGAAGTAAGGGAGGATGCTGATGGGCACTCCTAGAAGTAAGAAGGAACTCTTCTGGAGAATCTTAGAAGGAAGGGAGATCACCGCAGGAGATGCCTAGAAGTAAGGAGGAACTCTTCTGGGGAATCCTAGAAGTAAAGGAAATGCGAATGGGCCCTTCTAGAAGTAAGGAGGAACTTGTCTGGAGAATCCTAGAATTAAGGGGGATGCTGATGGGCACTCCTAGAAGTAAGGGAAAACTCTTCTGGAGAATCCTAGAAGAAAGGGGGATGCTGATGGGCACTCCTAGAAGTAAGAAGGAACTCTTCTGGAGAATCTTAGAAGGAAGGGAGATCACTGCAGGAGGCGCCTAGAAGTAAGGGGGAACTCTTCTAGGGAATCCTAGAAGTAAGTGAAATGTGAATGGGCACTCCTAGAAGTAAGGGGGAACTCTTCTGGAAAATCCTAGAAGTAAAGGGGATCACCGCAGGAGACACCTAGAAGTAAGGGGGAACTCTTCTGGAGAATCCTAGAAGTAAAGGAAATGCGAATGGGCCCTTCTAGAAGTAAGGAGGAACTCATCTGGAGAATCCTAGAATTTAGGGGGATGCTGATGGGCACTCCTAGAAGTAAGAAGGAACTCTTCTGGAGAATCTTAAAAGGAAGGGTGATCACTGCAGGAGGCGCCTAGAAGTAAGGGGGAACTCTTCTGGAGAATCTTAGAAGGAAGGGAGATGCGAATGGGCACTCTTAGAAGTAAGGGTGAACGCTTTTGGAGAATCCTAGAAGTAAGGGGGATGCTGATGGGCACTCCTAGAAGTAAGAAGGAACTCTTCTGGAGAATCTTAGAAGGGAGATCACCGCAGGAGACGCCTAGAAGTAAAGGGGAACTCTTCTGAGGAATCCTAGAAGTAAAGGAAATGCGAATGGGCACCTCTAGAAGTAAGGGGGAACTCGTCTGGAGAATTATAGAAGTAAGGGGGATGCTGATGGGCACTCCTTGAAGTAAGAAAGAACTCTTCTGGAGAATCTTAGAAGGAAGGGAGATCACTGCAGGAGGCGCCTAGAAGTAAAGGGGAACTCTTCTAGGGTATCCTAGAAGTAAGTGAAATGTGAATGGGCACTCCTAGAAGTATGGGGGAACTCTTCTGGAAAATCCTAGAAGTAAAGGGGATCACCGCAGGAGATGCCTAGAAGTAAGAGGGAACTCTTCTGGAGAATCCTAGATGTAAGGGAAGATGCTGATGGGCAATGCTGGATGTAAGAAGGAATTCTGATGGACACTCCTGGATGGGGAATGCTTTTCAAAACTGATTTTTTTTTTTGCCTAATATTAATAATATTAATTAATATTAATATTTATAAAACATATGATTTGGCCCTCGTACTAAAAGGTTTGGGAACCCTCTGGCCTAAGGTGAAAGTATTAATTGATAGCAACAGCCCACTATCAGCTAAGTCTGGGTCACAGCAGTGCAAAAGTAATACAATATGCTTGGCAGCAAAGAGCGCAGGCTTTCACACCCACATGGCACACATATGCGTCCATGGCTCACTGCCTGCTCCCAGTACAGTGACTGAGCTGTCAAAGACAGCTCTCAGTCTTTACTGATCGGGAGCCAGGGGGACAGCCAATCATAGTGGCCATGTGATTGGCCGGTCCTTCCCACCCCCAGGGGTAGAGACCCTGTTAAAAGGTCACTCAGGCTTGACGGGAAGGGGTTAAGGGTTAATATTTAGAATTGACACTATTGCATTGCAGTTATGTGCCATTTTGAATTATACCCTAATGCATTAAGGCATCATAGTGTGCAGTTGTGTGTTGTTGCGCACTACAAATTTTGTGACATGTCTGAATTTCAAGACATTTTGGTACTTTTGCAGTCCATTATTTAAGATGCACATAATTTAAATGGACCTTCAGTGTTTGGGGGGGGGGGGTAATTTTACACTATACTTGGTAAAGTAACAATTTCAATTTATAGGAGGCAACATAGGTTAGCTTTGGTCATCATCCCTGAGAACTCCATGATTCACTACCTCTTCATAATGCAGCTTTGTGTGGCTGAGAGGACAATCACCTTATGGGAGTGGGAGGAGCTTTCTCTGCCCTATGCAGATGTTGACTTTCAGAAAGTCGTGCCTTGCATTGGGATTTTAGGTGCAAATCCAGGTGGCAGCGGAGTGTGGGGAACTTGGTGCGCCAAGATTAAAGTGCCTCCTATCAATGAAACCGGCTGGTTGGCCTTGTATGGGAAAAGGACAAGTTCCCTTGATGTGTTCAGGTTAGAAGGACGTCTGACCACTCTCTTTTCTATATATGGGGCCTTACCAAAACTTTTCATACAAGAATCAAAATAATTCCAAATTCATAGGAATCGCCAACAGTGCCAGAGCCCACTGAACATGATTGGGGATATTTTTTTCATGTGGACATCCCCGTCTGCTACCTTTGCAGCTTAATGGATAGCGGTTGGAGGGTGGTAAAAATGCAGCTCAACCCCAAGTTTTTACTGTCCCTCCAACCACAAGGCTTAAAAGATTTAGTTTGGCCTTTTAATGTAGAATATGAAAATTACTGCGCTAACTCAAATGAAGGGTGAAGAGCTGCTGCATAAACAATGTGACAAAGATGCTAAAGAGTGAATGATAAATAATGTAGCGCACAAAAGTGAACTCATATATCGATATGTAAGTGAATAGTACAAAAAACAATTATACAGAAATAACACAAATGAAAATGTGAGAAAGTCCAATGAGTGTGGAGGTCCTGAGAAGGGCCATATGCGTCAACCACCAAAAGATGACTAATCAGAGATGGAATACACTGGCAATGTCCAGTATGAGAAGCATCAAGGATGGTACATCTTCAACCAAAAAGGGAAAGTATATCTACTCTTACCGGAACAGGTGGACTCTAATGTCAGCGACGGGTTATAAAGGCAAGGATGCCGGGATTGGCAGATCAACAGAACTCCAAGAAACCCAGGGCCTCCAGACACGACTCTGAAGGGTGTTATGGACCGCCACCAAACCGGACCTTAGATGAAGGCACCATATGGAGCCATTTTTTCTTTGCATAACTTTCCGGACGAGAGTTTCTTTGTGGTCCAGTCAGTCTTTCCACGCCTAAAGTCCAGCCCCGGTGTTCTCTTCATCTGAGGTCCGATTTTGGTGGCGGTCCATAACACCCTTCGGAGTCGTGTCTGGAGGCCCTGGGTTTCTTGGAGTTCTGTCGATCTGCTGATCTCGGAATCCTTGCCTTTATGACTTGTTGTCGCTGACATTCGAGTCCACCTGTTCCGGTAAGAGTAGATAAACCTTCCCTTTTTGGTTGAAGATATACCATCCTGGATGCTCCTTATACTGGATATTGCCAGCGTATTCCATCTCTGATTAGTCATCTTCTGGTGGTTGACGCATATGGCCCTTCTCATTGGACTTTCTCACATTTTCATTTGTTTTATTTCTGTATGATTGTTTTTTGTACTATTCACTTACATATTGATATATGAGTTCACTTTTCAGCGCTACATTGTTTATCTTTGGCCTTTTAATGCACTGTCTTTTAAATGTGGACTTCAATAGTCACTCATTCGGGAGATTTGAGCAGGCTTACAAACGGTCTGTGGGTTTTCTAATACTGAAGTCATCCAGAAGATGGGGCTATTGATCTACAAAAGAAAGTAACAAGATGCTCCAAGCAGGAAAAACTCCATTCATTATTGCAAAAAAGGTCCCCGTCATTTGTAGGCCCATTTAGAAAGACGCGGGGAGTTTTAAAGGGTCGTTGGTGGAAGCTTGAGATATTTATATTGTTGTCAATAGTTTACTGATAATCTCCGTGTGGGACATCCATAAAATAGGTAGGCAGCTTCTGCACATTGAAGGGTTACCACAGTCACCTTGTTCAATGGATGAAACATTTGGATCTGAAATTGAAGTGTCATTGGGTCGTATCCCAGCCGTGACACTACCTGCATGGAGTTTGCATGTTCAACCTGTTCAACAACCGTTTTCCTCCCACACTCCAAAGACATGCTGGTAGGTTTACGGGTTCCTGTCTAAACTGGCCCTAGTATGTGTGCATGAGTATGTGAGATAGCGGACTTTAGATTGTAGTCCCTCAGGGTAGGGACTGATGTGAATGCACAATATATATATAAAGTGCTACATGAATTCTCTGCACTATATAAATACCCGTAATAAATAAAATAAATAATAAGTACAAAGGCCAATGCATTTCAGGGGCTTATAGCTCCCTATACAGAGCCTTGCGGTGGGCAGCAGGACAGGAAAAGCATTTTTCAACCTTACAGAGTTCTGGTGTTTTTCCAGGGAAGGGTGTTGTTAGTGCCACAGCACCCAAAGACATTTTAAACAAAAGTGTTCTTCTAAGCTTGCTGTTGGATTATGATGTCTGTGCTATCCTATGTGGATAGAATGATGGGGTACACACACTTAAATCTTTTATCCCTCAAAACAGAAGGTGTTAGTTGGGCCTGGCAACTCAACCCCGGCAGTTCTACCACAATGCCAAAACAATGGGGTGTCGGCCTCTCAAAATAAAAAGTCTAAACAAAACTGACAAAGAGCATCGATGGTCATCTTGAGACTATACTACTATATACTTGTAGAAACGAGAAGCTTGCAGGCTTGGAGAAGCTATGAAACATTACAGAACAAGCAGGGCCAGGACAAGGGGTGGGCAAGAGAGGCCGCTGCCCTGGGCACTGTGGTATCATATGAGGTGGTGGGGGGGCACCACAAGGAGATTGGGGGGGGTGCTCGGAGTGGTGATTTAGAGGGATTTGTGTATGGAGGGGGTGGTGGAAGACGATTTGTGGTAGGAGAGGGAGATTTGGGGGGAATTAGTGCTGGGAAGGGGATTTGAAGTGGGGGGGGGGAGAAGATGTGTGCTAGAAGGGGTGATTTTTTTTGGGGGGGGGCATTTGAGCTGGTAGGATTTGTGCTGAATGAGGAGATTTCAGCAGGGGGCAGATTTGTACTGGGAGGAGGAGCAATTTATGCTTTGGGGGTAAGCATACAGATTAGTGCTCAGTGTTTTTTTGGGGGGGGGGGGGGGGGGGGTTTGCTGACACGTGACACTCATACATCTTGCGGGGTGGCACAGTTTGGCATGTTTGCCCTGGGCTCTACATGACCTTGTCCCACCACTGAGAACAAGAGTAGTTGAATGCAGTGGTGTATTTAGGTTTTGTGCTGCCCTAGGCCTGACTAAACGCATGCACCCCCCTAATTTAAATACGACCCACCCCATCCTGTCGAGGCCACACCCCTTCCTGTTTAAGACCCACCCTATCATCTGTAAACCAAGCCCCTTCCTCTTTAGGCTTATTTGGCACCTTTCAGGGGGGAACAGGTACCTGTTTCTGACAGGTACCCTTCCCCACTTCCGGGAGCCTGCGCTGTCCCCTCTGAAGTTTGCCCCCCCTCCTCCTTCCTCCACTGGGCCATTCAGAAAGTGCAACGCGCTTCGCACATGTGCAGTAGGGAACCGGTCGGTTTCCCTTACCATGAATGATAGTGGTAAAACCCGAGAGCCAATCCGAAAATCGGCTGAGGTGTCGACATCGCTGGACCCTGGGACAGGTAAGTGTCCTAATATTAAAAGTCAGCAGCTACAGTATTTGTAGCTGCTGAGTTTTATTGCTATCATGGGGGGGGGGGGTCTCACTGTGCCCATCAATTGCAGCCTCACTGTGCCCCATCAAATGCAGCCACTGTGCCATCAAATGCAGCCACTGTGCCATCAAATGCAGCCACTGTGCCCCATCAAATGCAGCCACTGTGCCCATCAAACGCAGCCACTGTGCCCATCAAACGCAGCCACTGTGCCCATCAAAACGCAGCCACTGTGCCCTCAAACGCAGCCACTGTACCCATCAAATGCTGCCACTGTGCTATCAAACGCAGCCACTGTGCCAAATGCAGCCACTGTGCCCATCAATTGCAGCCACTGTGCCCATCAATTGCAGCCACTGTGCCCATCAATTGCAGCCACTGTGCCCCATCAAACGCAGCCACTGTGCCCAAACGCAGCCACTGTGCCCATCAAACGCATCCACTGTGCCCATCAAACGCATCCACTGTGCCATCAAATGTAGCCATTGTGCATTCAAACGCAGCCATTGTGCCATCAAACGCAGCCACTGTGCCCATCAAACGTAGCCACTGTGCCCATGAAACGTAGCCACTGTGCCCATCAAATGCTAACACTGTGCCCATCAAATGCTAACACTGTGCCCATCAAATGCTAACACTGTGCCCATCAATTGCAGCCACTGTGCCCATCAAACACAGCCACTGTGCCCATCAAACGCATCCACTGTGCCCATCAAACGCATCCACTGTGCCATCAAATGTAGCCATTGTGTCATCAAACGCAGCCATTGTGCCCATCAAACGTAGCCACTGTGCCCATCAAATGCTAACACTGTGCCCATCAAATGCTAACACTGTGCCCATCAAATGCCACTGTGCCCATCAAACGTAGCCACTGTGCCCATCAATTGCAGCCACTGTGCCCATCAAACGTAGCCACTGTGCCCATCAAATGCTAACACTGTGCCCATCAAATGCTAACACTGTGCCCATCAAACGTAGCCACTGTGCCCATCAAATGCTAACACTGTGCCCATCAAACGTAGCCACTGTGCCCATCAAATGCTAACACTGTGCCCATCAAATGCTGCCACTGCCAGTGCCCATAACACTGATATAATTTATTTAATCATTATACCTGCTGTCCTGGGGGTTTCCCTCGTGCTCCTCTCTCTCCTCTATCTGACGTCACAGCCAGATCCCGCCCCAGGGCCGAGGAGAAGATTCACTGCAGGGGAGGGTAGGCGGAGCTTAAGGCTCCACCTGTCACCTGCTGATTATAGAGGAGCGAGTGACACACGCCGCCCCCCCGCATGAGAAACACCCCCCCCCACCTGTCTTGCCGATTCCCGGATGCCGCCTCCCGCACACATGCAGCCCACGGCGGCCGGCTTTCTGTAGCGGCGCCGCGGTGTATGGGCGTGCTTGGCAGAGAGTGGGGGGGCGTGAGGTACACGCCCCCACCCTCTGCCAAGCACGCCCATACACCGCGGCGCCGCTACAGAAAGCCGGCTGCCTTGGGCTGCATGTGTGCGGGAGGCGACAGCGGGAGCCGGGAATCGGCAAGACGGGTGGGGGGGCTTCCTCTCATGCGGGGGGGCGGCCCTTTTCGCCGCCCCCCGCAAAGTGCCGCCCTAGGCCTAGGCCTTGTTGGCCTAGGCCAAAACACAGCCCTGGTTGAATGTGCCTAACTGCTACTAGCTATAGAATAGTCCCTGAAAAGGTAGAGATGGCCTGGAGAAGCTATGAAAGGTCTTCAAAATTACAGAAGAAGAGTAGCTGAACATGCCTAACTGCTACTAGCTATACCACAGTCCTCGAAAAGGTAGAGCTAAGGCTTTGTACTTGGAGTATTTATCTATAAAAACAGAAGGCATTGGTTTGGCCTGGCAACTCTACCTTGGCAGCTTTACCATAACGCCAATACCAAGGGGACTCCAAAATTCAGAAATCTAAACAAAACTCACACAGAGAACCATATGGTCCTTGGACTCCTAAGGCGGCCCTCTTTTTTGCCAATTTTGATTATTTCTACCATAACCTGGAGAAATTAGAAGCTTGGACGCTTGGAGAAGCTAAAAAACATTATAGAACAAGAGTTGTTGAATGTGCCTAACTGCTACTAGCTATAGCATAGTCCCCAAAAAGGTAAAGCTGGACTAGAGAAGCTATAAAAGGTCCTCAACATTACAGAAGAAGAGCAAATGAACGGGCCTAACAGCTACTAGCTTTACCACAGTCCTTGAAAAAGGTAGAGCTAAGGCTTTGTACTTGGATATTTTATATGTCAAACCAGAAGGAGTTGGTTAGCCTGGCAACCCTACTTTCTACTACAATGCCTAAGATTCACAAGCCCCTGACGAACCCTCCAGGAAGACCCATCATCAGTGGTATAGATTCCATCACTTCCCGTGTGGGTAAATATATTGATCACTACCTGCAACCACTGGTGATGGGTACTCCTTCTTTTCTTAAGGACACTAAGCATGTCTTAAATCTGTTGAGCGGAATTATTGGAAGACAACTTATACGCTGGTCACCGCCGATGTTGCATCGCTCTATATGGCGATATCTCACAGATTGGGCCATGAGGCTGTGCAACATTTTCTGTATTGGGACTCCAGTATTTCCATCACGCAATGCAACTTCATGATGGAACTACTGGACTTCTCGATGGAGCACAACTACTTTTGGTATAATGGTGTGCACTATTTACAAACAAAGGTCCAGTCAGTCTATCCACGCCTAAAATCCAGCCCTGGTGTTCTCTTCATCTGAGGTCCGATTTGGTGGCAGTCCATAACACCCTTCGGAGTCGTGTCTGGAGGCCCTGGGTTTCTTGGAGTTCTGTCGATCTGCTGATCTCGGAATCCTTGCCTTTATGACTCGTTGTTGTTCCCCTTTTTGGTTGAAGATGTACCATCCCTGATGCTTCCTATACCGGATATTGCCAGCGTATTCCATCTCTGATTAGTCGTCTTTTGGTGGTTGACGCATATGGCCCTTCTCAGGACCTCCACACTCATTGGACTTTCTCACATTCTCATTCTGTATAATTGTTTTTTGTACTATTCACTTACATATTGATATATGAGTCCACTTTTCAGTGCTACATTATTTATCTTTGGCTTTTATTGCACTGTCTTTTAAATATGGACTTTAATAGTAACTCATTCGGGAGATTTGAGCAGGCTTACAAACGGTCTGTGGGTTTTCTAATACTGAAGTCATCCAGAAGATGGCGCTATTGATCTACAAAAGAAAATAACAAGATGCTCCAAGCAGGAAAAACTCCATTCAGTATTGCAAAAAGGTCCCCGTCATTTGTAGGCCCATTTAGAAAGACGCGGGGAGTTTTAAAGGGTCGTTGGTGGAAGCTTGAGATTTTTATATTATTGTCAATAGTTTACTGATAATCTCCCTGTGGGACATCCATAAAATAGGTAGGCAACTTCTGCACATTGAAGGGCTACCACAGTCACCTTGTTCAATGGACGACACGTTTGGATCTGAAACTGACGTGTCATTGGGTCGTATCCCAACCGTGACACTACCTGCATGGAGTTTGCATGTTCAAACTGTTCAACAACCGGTTTCCCCCCACACTCCAAAGACATGCTGGTAGGTTTATCGGTTCCTGTCTAAACTGGCCCTAGTATGTGCGCATGAGTATGTGAGATAGCGGACTTTAGATTGTAATCCCTCAGGGTAGGGACTGATGTCAATGCACTATATATATATATATAGATAGATAGATAGATAGATAGATAGATAGATAGATAGATAGATAGATAGATAGATAGATAGATAGATATATTCATCTATATATATATAAAGTGCTATGTATATTCTCTGCGCTATATAAATACCTGTAATTAGTAAAAAAAAAATAATAAGTACAAAGGCCAATGCATTTCAGGGGCTTATAGCTCCCTATACAGAGCCTTGCGGTGGGCAGGAGGACAGGAAAAGCATTTTTCAACCTTACAGAGTTCTGGTGTTTTTCCAGGGAAGGGTGCTGTTAGTGCCACAGCACCCAAAGACATTTTAAACAAGAGTGTTCTTCTAAGCTTGTTGTTGAATTACGATGTCTGTGCTATCCTATGTGGATAGAATGATGGGGTACACACACCTAAATCTTTTATCCCTCAAAACAGAAGGTGTTAGTTGGGCCTGGCAACTCAACCTCGGCAGCTCTACCGCAATGCCAATACAATGGGGTGTCGGCCTCTCAAAATCAAAAGTCAAAACAAAACTGACAAAGAGCACCCGATGGTCATCTTAAGAGTCCTTGGACTCTTAAGATAACCCTCTGGTCCTCTTTTTGCCATTTTCGACTAGCTATACCATATATCTATTACTATACTACTATATACTTGTAGAAATTAGAAGCTTGCAGGCTTGGAGAAGCTATGAAACATTACAGAACAAGCAGGGCCAGGACAAGGGGTGGGCAAGAGGGACCACTGCCCTGGGCACTGTGGTATCATATGAGGTGGGGGACCACTAGGAGATTGGGGGGATGCTCAGAGTGGCGATTTAGAGGGATTTGTGTAGGAAGGGGGTGGTGGAAGATGATTTGTGGTAGGAGAGGGGTATTTGGGGGGAATTAGTGCTGGGAAAGGGATTTGAAGTGGGGGGGGGGAGAAGATGTGTGCTAGAAGGGGTGATTTTTTTTGAGGGGGGGGCATTTGAGCTGGTAGGATTTGTGCTGAATGGGGAGATTTCAGCAAGGGGCAGATTTGTACTGGGAGGAGGAGCAATTTATGCTTTGGGGATAAGCATACAGATTAGTGCTCAGTGTTTTTTGGGAGGGGGGGGGGGGTTGCTGACACATGACACTCATACATCTTGAGGGGTGGCACAGTTTGGCATGTTTGCCCTGGGCTCTACATGACCTTGTCCCACCACTGAGAACAAGAGTAGTTGAATGTGCCTAACTGCTACTAGCTATAGAATAGTCCCCGAAAAGGTAGAGATGGCCTGGAGAAGCTACGAAAGGTCTTCAAAATTACAGAAGAAGAGTAGCTGAACATGCCTAACTGCTACTAGCTATACCACAGTCCTCAAAAAGGTAGAGCTAAGGCTTTGTACTTGGAGTATTTATCTATAAAAACGCCAATACCAAGGGGCAGTGGACTCCCAAATGCAGAAGTCTAAACAAAACTCACACAGAGAACCAGATGGTCCTTGGACACCTAAGGTGGCCCTCTTTTTTGCCAATTTTGATTATTTCTACCATGACCTGGAGAAATTAGAAATTAGAAGCTTGGATGCTTGGAGAAGCTAAAAAACATTATAGAACAAGAGTTGTTGAATGTGCCTAACGGTTACTAGCTATAGCATAGTCCCCAAAAAGGTAAAGATGGACTAGAGAAGCTATAAAAGGTCCTCAACATTACAGAAGAAGAGCAAATGAACGGGCCTAACTGCTACTACCTTTACCACAGTCCTCGAAAAAGGTAGAGCTAAGGCTTTGTACTTGGATATTTTATATGTCAAACCAGAAGGAGTTGGTTAGCCTGGCAACTCTACTTTCTACTACAATGCCTAATATTCACAAGACCCTGACGAACCCTCCAGGAAGACCCATCATCAGTGGTATAGATTCCATCACTTCCCGTGTGGGTAAATATATTGATCACTACCTGCAACCACTGGTGATGGGTACTCCTTCTTTTCTTAAGGACACTAAGCATGTCTTAAACCTGTTGAGCGGAATTATTGGAAGACAACTTATACGCTGGTCACCGCCGATGTCGCATCGCTCTGTATGGCGATATCTCACAGATTGGGCCATGAGGCTGTGCGACATTTTCTCTATTGGGACTCCAGTATTTCCCTCACGCAATGCAACTTCATGATGGAACTACTGGACTTCTCGATGGAGCACAACTACTTTTGGTATAATGGTGTGCACTATTTACAAACAAAGGTCCAGTCGGTCTATCCACGCCTAAAGTCCAGCCCTGGTGTTCTTTTCATCTGAGGTCCGATTTGGTGGCGGTCCATAACACCCTTCGGAGTCGTGTCTGGAGGCCCTGGGTTTCTTGGAGTTCTGTCGATCTGCTGATCTCGGAATCCTTGCCTTTATGACTCGTTGTCACTGACATTCGAGTCCACCTGTTCCGGTAAGAGTAGATATACTTTCCCTTTTTGATTGAAGATGTACCATCCCTGATGCTTCTTATACCAGATATTGCCAGCGTATTCCATCTCTGATTAGTCATCTTTTGGTGGTTGACGCATATGGCCCTTCTCAGGACCTCCACACTCGTTGGACTTTCTCACATTCTCATTTGTGTTATTTCTGCATAACTGTTTTTTATACTATTCACTTACATATTGATATATGAGTTCACTTTTCATTGCTACATTATTTATCTTTGGCCTTTTAATGCACTGTCTATTAAATGTGGACTTCAATAGTCACTCATTCGGGAGATTTGAGCAGGCTTACAAACGGTCTGTGGGTTTTCTAAGACTGAAGTCATCCAGAAGATGGGGCTATTGATCTGCGAAAAAAAGTAACAAGATGCTCCAAGCAGGAAAAACTCCATTCATTATTGCAAAAAGGTCACCGTCATTTGTAGGTCTATTTAGAAAGACGCGGGGAGTTTTAAAGGGTCGTTGGTGGAAGCTTGAAATATTTATATTGTTGTCAATAGTTTACTGATAATCTCCCAGTGGGACATCCATAAAATAGGTAGGCAGCTTCTGCACATTGAAGGGTTACCACAGTCACCTTGTTCAATGGACGAAACGTTTGGATCTGAAATTGAAGTGTCATTGGGTCGTGTCCCAGCCGTGACACTACCTGCATGGAGTTTGCATGTTCAACCTGTTCAACAACCGGTTTCCTCCCACACTCCAAAGACATGCTGGTAGGTTTCTCGGTTCCTGTCTAAACTGGCCCTAGTATGTGTGCATGAGTATGTGAGATAGTGGAATTTATATTGTAATCCCTCAGGGTAGGGACTGATGTGAATGCACAATATATATATAGATATATATATATCTATATATATATATATATATATATATAGATATATATATAAAAAGTGCTACATAAATTCTCTGCTCTATATAAATACCTGTAATAAATAAAATAAATAATAAGTACAAAGGCCAATGCATTTCAGGGGCTTATAGCTCCCTATACAGAGCCTTGCGGTGGGCAGCAGGAGAGGAGAAGCATTTTTCAACCTTACAGAGTTCTGGTGTTTTTCCAGGGAAGGGTGCTGTTAGTGCCACAGCACCCAAAGACATTTTAAACAAAAGTGTTCTTCTAAGCTTGTTGTTGGATTATGATGTCAGTGCTATCCTTTGTGGATAGAATGATGGGGTACACACACTTAAATTTTATATCCCTCAAAACAGAAGGTGTTAGTTGGGCATGGCAACTCAACCTCGGCAGCTCTACCACAATGCCAATACAATGGGGTGTCGACCTATCAAAATCAAAAGTCTAAACAAAAATGACAAAGAGCACCCGGTGGTCATCTTAAGAGTCCTTGGACTCTTAAGACAACCCTCTGGTCCTCTTTTTGACATTTTCGACTAGCTATACCATATATATATATTACTATACTACTATGTACTTGTAGAAACGAGAAGCTTGCAGGCTTGGAGAAGCTATGAAACAATACAGTACAAGCAGGGCCAGGACAAGGGGTGGGCAAGAGGGACGACTGCCCTGGGCACTGTGGTATCATATGAGGTTGGGGGGGGGGCACCACAAGGAGATGGGGGGGTGCTCGGAGTGGTGATTTAGAGGGATTTGTGATAGGAGAGGGGGATTTTGGGGGAATTAGTGCTGGGAAGGGGATTTGAAGTTGCGGGGAGAAGATGTGTGCTAGAAGGGGTGATTTTTTTTGGGGGGGGGGCATTTGAGCCGGTAGGATTTGTGCTGAATGGGGAGATTTCAGCAGGGGGGCAGATTTGTACTGGGAGGAGGGGGTAAGCATACAGATTAGTGCTCAGTGTTTTTTTGGGAGGGGGGAATTTTTGCTGACACATGACACTCATACATCTTGCGGGGTGGCACAGTTTGGCATGTTTGCCCTGGGCTCTACATGACCTTGTCCCACCACTGAGAACAAGAGTAGTTGAATGTGCCTAACTGCTACTAGCTATATAATAGTTCCCAAAAAGGTAGAGATGGCCTGGAGAAGCTTTGAATGGTCTTCAGAATTACAGAAGAGGAGCAAATGAACGGGCCTAACTGCTACTAACTATACCACAGTCCTCGAAAAGATAGAGCTAAGGCTTTGTACTTGGAGTATTTATCTATTAAAACAGAAGGCATTGGTTGGGCCTGGCAACTCTACCTTGGCAGCTCTACTATAACGTAAATACCAAGGGGCAGTGGACTCCCAAATTCAGAAGTCTAAACAAAACTCACACAGAGAACCAGATGGTCCTTGGACTCCTAAGGCGGCCCTCTTTTTTGCCAATTTTGATTATTTCTACCATGACCTGGAGAAATTAGAAGCTTGGATGCTTGGAGAAGCTAAAAAACATTATAGAACAAGAGTTGTTGAATGTGCCTAACTGCTACTAGCTATAGCATAGTCCCCAAAAAGGTAAAGATGGACTAGAGAAGCTATAAAAGGTCCTCAACATTATAGAAGAAGAGCAAATGAACGGGCCTAACTGCTACTAGCTTTACCACAGTCCTTGAAAAAGGTAGAGCTAAGGCTTTGTACTTGGATATTTTATATGTCAAACCAGAAGGTGTTGGTTAGCCTGGCAACTCTACTTTCTACTACAATGCCTAAGATTCACAAGACCCTGACGAACCCTCCAGGAAGACCCATCATCAGTGGTATAGATTCCATCACTTCCCGTGTGGGTAAATATATTGATCACTACCTGCAACCACTGGTGATGGGTACTCCTTCTTTTCTTAAGGACACTAAGCATGTCTTAAATCTGTTGAGCGGAATTATTGGAAGACAACTTATACGCTGGTCACCGCCGATGTCGCATCGCTCTATATGGTGATATCTCACAGATTGGGCCATGAGGCTGTGCAACATTTTTTCTATCGGGACTCCAGTATTTCCATCACGCAATGCAACTTCATGATAGAACTACTGGACTTCTCGATGGAGCACACCTCTTTTGGTATAATGGTGTGCACTATTTACAAACAAAGGTCCAGTTGGTCTTTCCACGTCTAAAGTCCAGCCCCGGTGTTCTCTTCATCTGAGGTCCGATTTGGTGGCGGTCCAAAACACCCTTCGGAGTCGTGTCTGGATGCCCTGGGTTTCTTGGAGTTCTGTCGATCTGCTGATCTCGGAATCCTTGCTTTTATGACTCGTTGTCGCTGACATTCGAGTCCACCTGTTCCGGTAAGAGTAGATATACTTTCCCTTTTTGGTTGAAGATATACCATCCTTGATGCTTCTTATACTGGATATTGCCAGCGTATTCCATTTCTGATTAGTCATCTTTTGGTGGTTGACGCATATGGCCCTTCTCAGGACCTCCACACTCATTGGACTTTCTTACATTTTCATTTGTTTTATTTCTGCATAATGGTTTTTTGTACTATTCACTTACATATTGATATATGAGTTCACTTTTCAGTGCTTTATTATTTATCTTTGGCCTTTTAATTCACTGTCTTTTAAATGTGGACTTCAATAGTCACTCATTCGGGAGATTTGAGCAGGCTTACAAAAGGTCTGTGGGTTTTCTAATACTGAAGTCATCCAGAAGATGGCGCTATTGATCTACAAAAGAAAGTAACAAGATGCTCCAAGCAGGAAAAACTCCATTCATTATTGCAAAAAGGTCACCATCATTTGTAGGCCCATTTAGAAAGACACGGGGAGTTTTAAAGGGTCGTTGGTGGAAGCTTGAGATATTTATATTGTTGTTAATAGTTTACTGATAATCTCCCTGTGGAGCATCCATAAAATAGGTAGGCAGCTTCTGCACATTGAAGGGTTACCACAGTCACCTTGTTCAATGGACGAAAAGTTTGGATCTGAAATTGAAGTGTCATTGGGTCGTGTCCCAGCTGTGACACTACCTGCATGGAGTTTGCATGTTCAACCTGTTCAACAACCGGTTTCCTCCCACACTCCAAAGACATGCTGGTAGGTTTATTGGTTCCTGTCTAAACTGGCCCTAGTATGTGCGCATGAGTATGTGAGATAGCAGACTTTAGATTGTAATTCCTCAGGGTAGGGACTGATGTGAATGCACAATATATATATACATATATAAAGTGCTATGTAAATTCTCTGCGCTATATAAATACCCATAATGAATAAAATAAATATTAAGTACAAAGGCCAATGCATTTCAGGGGCTTATAGCTCCCTATACAGTGCCTTGCGGTGGGCAGGAGGACAGGAAAAGCATTTTTCAACCTTACAGAGTTCTGGTGTTTTTCCAGGGAAGGGTGCTGTTAGTGCCATAGCACCCAAAGACATTTTAAACAAAAGTGTTTTTCTAAGCTTGCTGTTGGATTATGATGTCTGTGCTATCCTATGTGGATAGAATGATGGGGTACACACACCTAAATCTTTTATCCCTCAAAACAGAAGGTGTTAGTTGGGCCTGGCAACTCAACCTCAGCAGCTCTACCACAATGCAATACAATGGGGTGTCGGCCCCTCAAAATCAAAAGTCGAAACAAAACTGAAAAAGAGCACCCGATGGTCATCTTAAGAGTCCTTGGACTCCTAAGACAACCCTCTGGTCCTTTTTTTGCCATTTTCATCTAGCTATACTATATATATATATATATATATATATTACTATATACTTGTAGAAACGAGAAGCTTGCAGGTTTGGAGAAGCTATGAAACAATTCAGTACAAGCAGGGCCAGGACAAGGGGTGGGCAAGAGGGAGACTGCCCTGGGCACTGTGGTATCATATGAGGTTGGGGGGGGGGGCACTACAAGATTGGGGGAGGGTGCTCGGAGTGGCGATTTAGAGGGATTTGTGTAGGGAGGGGTGGGGGAAGAGGATTTGTGGTAGGAGAGGGGGATTTGGGGGGAATTAGTGCTGGGAAGGGGATTTGAAGTGAGGGGGAGAAGATGTGTGCTAGAAGGGGTGATTTTTTTTGGGGGGGGGGGCATTTGAGCTGGTAGGATTTGTGCTGAATGGGGAGATCTCAGCAGGGGGCAGATTTGTACTGGGAGGAGGAGCAATTTAAGCTTTTGGGGTAAGCATACAGATTAGTGCTCAGTGTTTTTTGGGAGGGGGGTATTTTTTCTGACACATGACACTCATACATCTTGCAGGGTGGCACAGTTTGACATGTTTGCCCTGGGCTCTACATGACCTTGCCCCACCACTGAGAACAAGAGTAGTTGAATGTGCCTAACTGCTACTAGCTATAGAATAGTCCCCGAAAAGGTAGAGATGGCCTAGAGAAGCTATGAAAGGTCTTCAGAATTACAGAAGAAGAGTAGTTGAATGTGCCTAACTGCTACTAGCTATACCACAGTCCTCGAAAAGGTAGAGCTAAGGCTTTGTACTTGGAGTATTTATCTATAAAAACAGAAGGCATTGGTTGGGCCTGGCAACTCTACCTTGGCAGCTTTACCATAACGCCAATACCAAGGGGCAGTGGACTCCCAAATTCAGAAGTCTAAACAAAACTCCCACAGAGAACCAGGTGGTCCTTGGACTCCTAAGGCGGCCCTCTTTTTTGCCAATTTTGATTATTTCTTCCATGACCTTGGAGAAATTAGAAGCTTTGTCGCTTGGAGAAGCTAAAAAACATTATAGAACAAGAGTTGTTGAATGTGCCTAACTGCTACTAGCTATAGCATAGTCCCCAAAAAGGTAAAGATGGACTAGAGAAGTTATAAAAGGTCCTCGACATTACAGAAGAAGAGCAAATGAACGGGCCTAACTGCTACTAGCTTTACCACAGTCCTCGAAAAAGGTAGAGCTAAGGCTTTGTACTTGGATATTTTATATGTCAAACCAGAAGGTGTTGGTTAGCCTGGCAACTCTACTTTCTACTACAATGCCTAATATTCACAAGACCCTGATGAACCCTCCAGGAAGACCCATCATCAGTGGTATAGATTCCATCACTTCCCGTGTGGGTAAATATATTGAGCACTACCTGCAACCACTGGTATTGGGTACTTCTTCTTTTCTTAAGGACACTAAGCATGTCTTAAATCTGTTGAGCGTAATCAAGTGGAAGACAACTTATACGCTGGTCACCGCCGATGTCGCATCGCTCTATATGGCGATATCTCACAGATTGGGCCATGAGGCTGTGCGACATTTTCTCTATGGGGACTCCAGTATTTCCATCACGCAATGCAACTTCATGCTTGAACTACTGGATTTCTCGATGGAGCACAACTACTTTTGGTATAATGGTGTGCACTATTTACAAACAAAGGTCCAGTCGGTCTTTCCATGCCTAAAGTCCAGCCCCGGTGTTCTCTTCATCTGAGGTCCGATTTGGTGGCGGTCCATAACACCCTTCGGAGTTGTGTCTGGAGGCCCTGGGTTTCTTGGAGTTCTGTCGATCTGCTGATCTCGGAATCCTTGCCTTTATGACTTGTTGTCGCTGACATTCAAGTCCACCTGTTCCGGTAAGAGTAGATATACTTTCCCTTTTTGGTTGAAGATATACCATCCTTGATGCTTCTTATACTGGATATTGCCAGCATATTCCATCTCTGATTAGTCATCTTTTGGTGGTTGACGCATATGGCCCTTCTCAGGACCTCCACACTCATTGGACTTTCTTACATTTTCATTTGTTTTATTTCTGCATAATGGTTTTTTGTACTATTCACTTACATATTGATATATGAGTTCATTTTTCAGCGCTACATTATTTATCTTTGGCCTTTTAATGCACTGTCTTTTAAATGTGGACTTCAATAGTCACTCATTCGGGAGATTTGAGCAGGCTTACAAACGGTCTGTGGGTTTTCTAATACTGAAGTCATCCAGAAGATGGGGCTATTGATCTACAAAAGAAAGTAACAAGATGCTCCAAGCAGGAAAAACTCCATTCATTATTGCAAAAAAGGTCCCCATCATTTGTAGGCCCATTTAGAAAGACGCAGGGAGTTTTAAAGGGTCGTTGGTGGAAGCTTGAGATATTTATATTGTTGTCAATAGTTTACTGATAATCTCCCTGTGGGACATCCATAAAATAGGTAGGCAGCTTCTGCACATTAAAGGGTTACCACAGTCACCTTGTTCAGTGGACAAAACGTTTGGATCTGAAATTGAAGTGTCGTAGGGGCGTATCCCAGCCGTGACACTACCTGCATGGAGTTTGCATGTTCAACCTGTTCAACAACCGGTTTCCTCCCACACTCCAAAGACATGCTGGTAGGTTTCTCGGTTCCTGTCTAAACTGGCCCTAGTATGTGCGTATGAGTATATGAGATAGTGGACTTTAGATTGTAATCCCTCAGGGTAGGGACTGATGTGAATGCACAATATATATATAGATATATAGATATATCTATATATCTCTCTATCTATCTATCTATCTATCTATCTATCTATCTATCTATCTATCTATCTATCTATCTATCTATCTATCTATCTATCTAAAAAGTGCTACATAAATTCTCTGCGTTATATAAATACCAGTAATAAATAAAATAAATAATAAGTACAAAGGCCAATGCATTTCAGGGGCTTATAGCTCCCTATACAGAGCCTTGCGGTGGGCAGCAGGACAGGAGAATTATTTTTCAACCTTACAGAGTTCTGGTGTTTTTCAAGGGAAGGGTGTTGTTAGTGCCACAGCACCCAAAGACATTTTAAACAAAAGCGTTCTTCTAAGCTTGTTGTTGAATTACGATGTCTGTGCTATCCTATGTGGATAGAATGATGGGGTACACACACTTAAATCTTTTATCCCTCAAAACAGAAGGTGTTAGTTGGGCCTGGCAACTCAACCTCGGCAGCTCTACCACAATGCCAAAACAATGGGGTGTCGGCCTCTCAAAATCAAAAGTATAAACAAAACTGAAAAAGAGCACCCGATGGTCATCTTAAGAGTCCTTGGACTCTTAAGACAACCCTCTGGTCCTCTTTTTGCCATTTTCGACTAGCTATACCATATATATATATATATATATATATATATATATATATATATATATATATATATATATATATATTACTATACACTTGTAGACATCAGAAGCTTGCAGGCTTGGAGAAGCTATGAAACATTACAGAACAAGCAGGGCCAGGACAAGGGGTGGGCAAGAGGGGCGACTGCCCTTGGCACTGTGGTATCATATGAGGTTGGGGGGGCACGACAAGGAGATTGGGGGGGGTGCTCTGAGTGGCGATTTAGAGGGATTTGTGCAGGGAGGGGGTGGTGGAAGACGATTTGTAGTAGGAGAGGGGGATTTGGGGGGAATTAGTGCTGGGAAGGGGATTTGAAGTGGGGGGAGAAGATATGTGCTAGAAGGGAGGATTTTTTTTTGTGGGGGGGGGCATTTGAGCTGGTAGGATTTGTGCTGAATGGGGAGATTTCAGCAGGGGGCAGATTTGTACTGGGAGGAGGAGCAATTTATGCTTTGGGGGTAAGCATACAGATTAATGCTCAGTGTTTTTTGGGAGGGGAGGATTTTTGCTGACACATGACGCTCATACATCTTGCGGGGTGGCACAGTTTGGCATGTTTGCCCTGGGCTCTAGATGACCATGTCCCACCACTGAGAACAAGAGTAGTTGAATGTGCCTAACTGCTACTAGCTATAGAATAGTCCTCGAAAAGGTAGAGCTAAGGCTTTGTACTTGGAGTATTTATCTATAGAAACAGAAGGCGTTGGTTGGGCCTGGCAACTCTACCTTGGCAGCTTTACCATAACACCAATAGCAAGGGGCAGTGGACTCCCAAATTCAAAAGTCTAAACAAAACTCACACAGAGAACCAGATGGTCCTTGGACTCCTAAGGCAGCCCTCTTTTTTGACAATTTTGATTATTTCTACCATGACCTGGAGAAATTAGAAGCTTGGATGCTTGGAGAAGCTAAAAAACATTATAGAACAAGAGTTGTTGAATGTGCCTAACTGCTACTAGCTATAGCATAGTCCCCAAAAAGGTAAAGATGGACTAGAGAAGCTATAAAAGGTCCTCAACATTACAGAAGAAGAGCAAATGAATGGGCCTAACAGCTACTAGCTTTACCACAGTCCTCGAAAAAGGTAGAGAGCTAAGGCTTTGTACTTGGATATTTTATATGTCAAACCAGAAGGTGTTGGTTAGCCTGGCAACTCTACTTTCTACCACAATGCCAATACCAAGGGGTAGTAGCTTCCTAAATTCAGAAGTCCAAACAAAAGAGCACTAGATGGTCATCTTAAGTACTTGGACTCTTGCAACAACCTCTTAAGACAACCGTCTGCCTCTGGTTTCGCCAATTTCTACTAGCTATACCAGTGATGGCAAACCTTGACACCCCATATGTTTTGGAACTACATTTTCCATGATGCTCAACTACACTGCAAAGTGCATGAGCATCATGGGAAATGTAGTTCCAAAACATCTGGGGTGCCAAGGTTCGCCATCACTGAGCTATAGCATAACCTGAAGAAATTAGAAGCTTAGAGAAGGCAGCTCGGCAGCTCTACCACAATGCCAATACCAAAGGGCAGTGGCCTCCCAAATTCAGAAGTCTAAACAAAACTGACAAAAAGCACCAGATGGTCATCTTGAGAGTCCTCTAACTCTTAAGGTGTCAGTATGGCCCTCTTTTTGCCAATTTCGACTAGCTATACCATGACCTGGAGAAATTTGATTCTTGGAGGCTTGGAGAAGCTACAAAAAATTACACAACAATAGTAGCTGAATGTACCTAACTGCTACTAGCTATACTATAGGCCCTGAAAAGGTAGAGATGAGGAGCTGGGCTTGGATCTCTTATCCTTAAAAAAACAGAAGGTGTTGGTTGGGCTTGGCAACTCTACCTGAGCACCTCTACCACAATGCCGATCCCAACAGATATATGACTGTTGTTTGCTCATGACTTTAGATTGACTTATGTAGAGCATAACAGGGCAGATCTCGGGTACATTCCTAACAAATGTATATGCATGTGTTCAATTTTTGCTTTCTGAATACCATAGTGTATCTATTTGAAGTATTTTCCATTTGTTGACTTATTTGTGATCTATAGTCCTACAGTGACTATTTGGGGAAGTCTGTATAGTTTTAGTTCCCTGTGATTTCTTGTTGCTCAGGTTTTGATACAGATGTATTTAAGGTGCACAAAACGTTTGGCCTTATAGAGTATCTACTGTATATTGCTCACCATCAATAGCTTTAGATGGGTGCCCTGAGTCTTTCTGGGTCTCAGAGGATCTTTCCTTTTTCCGTGATGAGAGTCTCCTGCGACGAATCCTGCCGAGATTCTCCTCTGGGGCACACTCCTTGTCTGAGCTGGAAGATGGTATATAGAGGTATTAGATACTGTTTAACCACAGGTAGACACTAAGCACCATAATTTATTCAGGGGACCGGGGACTTTACTGATTATTTCATTTATGCTAAAAAAAATGCTCTAGTTAAAAAAAAAAAACCTTCCCAACTAACTATATACATATCAAGAAGCGGCTTTCTGATTTTGTACATTTGCTAAAATTCTGCAAAAGAATGCTCAATGGGAGGCTATTATCACTATAATCATAGTGCACATAAAGGGGGGGTTTTGTGACCTGTCCATACCAGCATTATGAACGCTGACATGTCTCCATCCCAATTAGTGATACCAAAAAGAGAGAAGAGAAAGCGGGACTTTAATGAGACGTGTCAACGCATAATTATTAATAAATTGGCCAGGCACATATAGAATTGGCCTGTATCCAATATGAGTATAATCCGGACATAAATATTCTATAACCAGGGAAACACTGGGCGTAATCACAAAGGATTTACAGCAATATTCGTATAAAACATCGTTTAATACTTCATTAGACATAAAGAGAATTGTTAAAAGTCAATCAATCAAGGGTATGGTGGATACAAAGCGTATACAGTTACAGTACAGGTAGTTGTTAGATTGTAGGCATCCTTAAGTTGTTAACTCAACGCGTTTCTTGGCTTACAACCAATCATCAGGAGTTCAGATGCATAATAACTAGAAAATAATAAAGCAGCCATTAATCTAATGATTGACATAAGCATATCGAGAAAGCAAAAACTACAATAATACTCACAAGTAAAATGGATAGATGATAAAATGAGAAGGTGGTCCGGCCTGTAAAGTCTCACCCGGGGTTGAGGCAAGGACCAGCCCTCCAGAGGTAACCCCCAAAGGGGGGAGGAGACTGCCATCAAAACCAGGACACCCCACACAGTATGGCCCAACGAGAAGGGGGAACCTGGCAAGCGCATGTGAAGTGCTATGGGGGGAGAAAAAGAATGTGAGTAGAAGTGAGAATGAAGTGAGAAAACCATCCATGAATGGACAGATGAAAGTGACAGGGGGGTATAGCAAAAAACGTGGAGCACAAGAGGGAAGTGGATGAATGATGAATAGTGAGGGGAATATGAGTATTAAGAATGTGAAAGCATGGATGGCTATGAGCAGTGAGGGAGATTACCTGTGATGTGCGAGTGTAGCGTGTGCCGGTCATCCCTATACACGCCGGGACAGCATGTGGAGTGGGCTAGTCAGAGGCCGCCGCCATATACCCCAGGCAGGGGGCGTGTCCCCGCCAGCGTCATGAGGGGACGTCAGTACGGCACACAAGGAGGAGGGAAGGTCCACTCCCGATCATGTGATCTGGGCGGAGTGCCCTCCCCCTGTTGCCATGACTCCCAAGGAGTGGAACAGAAACGCCCGCAGTGCGGCATCGTGAGACGCCGCACCAAAGGCGCAATCCCATGACGCTGATGCGTCGAGGTCAGGGTCCGCCCCCACCGTGGTGTAGGGCGGGTGAGGGGCCGCAAACTGGGCACATCACAACCCCGGGGATGAGACACAACCAGACCAGAGACCAACCTCCCAGTACCTATATTACAGTGAGTGGTAAAAAACACACATAATGGGGTAGTACAAGTAAAGGAGTGGAAAAGTATGCACTGAATTAAATCAGAATCAAAGTTGCATATAATGGTCAGCAAATGTTTAGCTGATGAAAAGAAAAAAACAAGAAAAAGAAGCCGAAAGCTATAATAAATTAGACAAAATAAATAACAAAGATGATACAGTGAGTTCTGGAATATGGTTGGTCAGGTCACGGAAATGGGTGTTTTCATCCACTTCCCTCTTGTGCTCCACGTTTTTTGCTATACCCCCCTGTCACTTTCATCTGTCCATTCATGGATGGTTTTCTCACTTCATTCTCACTTCTACTCACATTCTTTTTCTCCCCCCATAGCACTTCACATGCGCTTGCCAGGTTCCCCCTTCTCGTTGGGCCATACTGTGTGGGGTGTCCTGGTTTTGATGGCAGTCTCCTCCCCCCTTTGGGGGTTACCTCTGGAGGGCTGGTCCTTGCCTCAACCCCGGGTGAGACTTTACAGGCCGGACCACCTTCTCATTTTATCATCTATCCATTTTACTTGTGAGTATTATTGTAGTTTTTGCTTTCTCGATATGCTTATGTCAATCATTAGATTAATGGCTGCTTTATTATTTTCTAGTTATTATGCATCTGAACTCCTGATGATTGGTTGTAAGCCAAGAAACGCGAGTTAACAACTTAAGGATGCCTACAATCTAACAACTACCTGTACTGTAACTGTATACGCTTTGTATCCACCATACCCTTGATTGATTGACTTTTAACAATTCTCTTTATGTCTAATGAAGTATTAAACGATGTTTTATACGAATATTGCTGTAAATCCTTTGTGATTACGCCCAGTGTTTCCCTGGTTATAGAATATTTATGTCCGGATTATACTCATATTGGATACAGGCCAATTCTATATGTGCCTGGCCAATTTATTAATAATTATGCGTTGACACGTCTCATTAAAGTCCCGCTTTCTCTTCTCTCTTTTTGGTAACTATAATCATAGTATCAATCACAGTGCTGTAACAATGTAGAACCTCTGGCATCCCTTTAGAGCAGTTCTTCTCAACCAGGGTTTCATAGAACCCTAGGGTTCACCAGAGGTTGCTAGGGGTTCCTTGAGCTGTGGCTGACTGAGCTCTCCTTCAATGGTGTCTGCATAGTTCTGAGTCCAGTGCCAATTGACTGGGCCAGTGGCATGACATCAATGATTCTTTTAGCTGTTTGTAAGGAGCATTCTTCCCTCTGGCCACCAATTTAAAGGGCATTCTTCTCAATGACCACCAATGTAAGGGGCATTCTTCCCACTGGCCACCAATGTAAGGGTCATTCTTTCCACTGACCACCAAATGTAAGGAAGATTCTTGCCACTGACCACCAATGTAAGGATCAATCTTCTCACTGACCACCAATGTAAGGGGCATTCTTCTCACTGATCACCAATGTAAGGAACATTCTTCTCAGTGACCACCAATGTAAGGAACATTCTTCTCAATGACCACCAATGTAAGGAACATTCTTCTCACTGATCACCAATGTAAGGAACATTCTTCCCACTGATCACCAATGTAAGGAACATTCTTCTCACTGATCACCAATGTAAGGAACATTCTTCTCACTGATCACCAATGTAAGGAACATTCTTCCCACTGATCACCAATGTAAGGAACATTCTTCTCACTGACCACCAATATAAGGAACATTCTTCCCACTGACCACCAATGTAAGGGGCATTCTTCCCACTGACCACCAATGTAAGGGCCATTTTTTTTCATTGACCCCCAATGAATTGGTTTTAGAAAGGTTCCCCGATATCCGGCATTTTTTTAAGGGTTCCTCTGTGACAAAAAGGTTGAAAAAAGCTGCTTCATCAAGAGTAAAACTCCCAGTACAGTAGACACATGACCCTTTCTGGGGATGTCCTGTACAGACTTCTGGAGAAAGACCTAGGGAGATGATTTTTGGAAAATTCTCTGTAACAGTGAAATCCGATCACCTGCTCTCATCGCTTAGCACCATAACACGGACAGCCGTCAGGTTATTCTCCGCTGCCTCTTCCCCGGGACCGATCCTGACAGCCTTCCACTCCGTGGAGACGGACGAGTTCCTCCTTTTAAAAATGCTGAACGCAGAGTCACTTCTGGACTTCTTGGGGGAGGTTGGCTCATCTGTTGACCCAAACATATATATATATTTTTTAATCTTTTAAAAATGTTTTTTGAGATTCATTTTTTTTTTTTTTTGTATTTACAGTTGGCTTTTAAAGGGGGTCACTCCAACCAAATGCTATTAGGTAAGTAGAGTTCCTTTGCTTGGCTAACCTATAGGCGCCTTTTCAGCAGTGAGAGGTTTCGGGTTCCCAACTCCACCCCCAAAGCACAACCAATATAAGACCTGATTACCTGGTAAAGGGTTCATATATCTGTCCATCCACTCCTCAGATTTACACAACTCTGTCATACAGCTCAGCCCTGTCTGGGAGGGGAGGAGACCTGATTTTATTCTGTCGCAGTTCAGTGACACTTATAGGTCTCCCTCCCCCCCAGCCTGTGAATGAAAAGATGGGATTTCCACACTAGTTTGTACACTCCATAAAAGATTTTGCTCTGCAGCAAAAACCAACATGTTTTGGGGCTCAAAAACCCCACCCCTTTATCAGGGACCACAGGCTGTCTACTTCCAAGCAACTACTTGGTCTGTATACACCTACTTGGGTCCCAACTTACATTCCAGGTTGGTATCCATCACCCAATGGTTACCATTCTACCACCCCTGATGAAGGAGAAGTGTCGATCCCCTGAAACGCGTTGAATAAAATCTATAATGGACTCTACAAACTAGCTCCCATCTATTCAAATTTTTAGCAAAATCCTCCGAGGGTCCATCAGGACGCCATGTTTGTTGGTGTGCAGCCTCTAGGACCACATACCACATATAATGTCCCAACAAAAACCACCACAAGGTTCAGGGCCCCTATACCATAAAAAGACCAGCCTGCGAATGGTCAGTGAGAGAGAGGCAGCAGACTGGTGAGCTCATCTCTATGTCATTCTGCTCTCTCCTCCAATAAGTATGCTTCCTGGACTGCAACACAACTGATTGGTTGCTTGTGCTGCTTCCCCCTCCCTGAGTCTGAGCTCTGCTGTACAGGGGCTACAAGAGGCCGATACCAAGTCAAATTCAGGTATGTACTGCTCTAATTTACAAAATACATTTACAGTGGCTGTAAACCCTTACATCAGGTGATACACAGAGATGAAACAAATCCTCCTGCAGGAGTTGTACCTCTTTATCTGCAGCCCTCTCTCCTTTACCGCCTTCTAAAGCACACATTTTACACAGCATTTCTGAGTTCTGGAAGACAGGGGGCGGGGATCTGATGTCACACACTGCACAGCATAGAGCAAGGAGCTGAGTGTAATCTGAGACCTGAGTGTAGGAAATGGATGCACCTCCCTCTTCACAGTCTCATAGGGAAACATGCAAAGCTGAGGCTGTCAATTGCCTGCTGTGTGCTGGATGTGGGGGGGGGGGGGATCTCTTGGTGTTGGCATTACCGGGACAGGTCCATCCAGCACCCAGTACAAGAATGCAGAACTGCGTCCCCGTCCAAATACATGCCGAAAAATGGGTGTACAACCTTGTGCCATTCCTCGCCCCCTTGCTTTGCCTGTCCATGGTTGGCATGGAGTGTGCACTGCCCACGCATGGCCAATCACTAGCTTTCTGGTGGCACATGCTCAGTGTGTTTTTGTGTCAGTCATAGGCAGACAGTGTGGAGAGTGGGTACGTTTGGAGTGACAGCAACAGCTGTCAGAGCAGACGCACAACTGCGGTCCACTGGTTGGTAGCTTGCATGTGTGCCCTCCCCTACTGCTGCGCCCTGGGCGGCTGACCCTCCTGCCCACCCCTTGTCCCTGCCCTAGGTGTTGGCATAAACTTTCAGAAGTGACTCATGCAGATGGCAGAGGAATGAGAAAAGGACACAGAAATCGAAGTGCTTTGGATTGAGGCACATACACACTATAGAAGGATATTCTTTCTTCATTTTTCATTTCAGAGTTTTT
This sequence comes from Aquarana catesbeiana, assembly GCF_042186555.1. Taxonomy (NCBI): domain Eukaryota; kingdom Metazoa; phylum Chordata; class Amphibia; order Anura; family Ranidae; genus Aquarana; species Aquarana catesbeiana. The sequence continues at coordinate 22,801,835 of NC_133334.1, forward strand.
TAAAATCACTTTAATGTATTAATAATTACAGCTCTGCGTTTATTTTGTATCTACCAAAAAAACGTTAAAAAATGACTTTTGAAATGACATGAAATCAACATAAAAAAAGATTTAATGAGATTTCAGCCTTTGGGTTTCCAATATTTTACATCTTAGAAGCCCTGGATAATCCTCAGCTTGAAATGTTCCTTTAAACGATGAATTACCGGTAAGTTATAATAATGCACAGAACACGGTCTCCTCTCGAGTGTCGGGATGAGTCCTGGTAATATAATATTTTAATAAGACCTTGTTAAATCATCACAGCGCCGGAGTCCAGGAACCCTTAACACGGACTCCCTCCAAGATTTTGCAGCATTCATAATTGGCTATTCCTGTCTGGTGATAATCCGGCCGCGTTCTATAGAGATTTCTTCAATTATATCCTCTGTGTGTTTGCCCGGACATGTCCTACTTCCCCAGAATGTCTGCACTAAACGGAGAACCCATCCCAACCTCAGCAGGTGTCATCAGGTAGAATCACAGGCCGGCATCTTTTATCTCTATAGGTCTCGAGCCACGGTATCTATGTTCCCAACTCCGCCTTCCTGCCTCAGCCGTTGTGAGGGAGTCTGGTTCACTACTTGTTCAAACAAGAGGTTGAAGGCGGTAAAACCTGGTGTTCAAGCCAGACTTTAACTGCACCCCCCCAATCACCTCTCCTTTGGCAGCTGGGGGTATACCAATGCCGCTGCCATGTCAAGAATTATACCCCCTGCTGCTTTCAGTGGGTGCTGCTCCCACCAAGAGTGACATATTCAGAGTGAATGAGACCACTCTGCAAGCGCCCCGCAACCGCGTGCAATGCAATGCACGTGGTTGGGACATGCTAGTGCAGGGTTCATGGGCTAAAGCAGGTGGTAAAGAGGCGATAGTTCATTTTGAACTTTCCTCCTGCTAATTTGGGGTCATGTCCCCGTTTTCTTGATCTGAGTATCATATTGAAATTCCTTCCCTCTTGAACCTCATTCACACCTTTCATTCATTTAAAGGTTTCAGTTATGTCTCCCCCTTTCCCTTCCTTCCCGTAGACTGTACATATTGAGTTCCAGAAGTCTCTCCTGATATGTTTCGTCCCTCAGACCTTTTACCATTTTTGTTGCCCGTCTCTGGGATTGTTCTATCTCATCAATATCTTTTTGTAAGCGAGATCTCCAGAACTGGATACAGTATTCTAAATGAGGTCTAACTAAAGGTCCATATTGAGGAATTAGGACCTCCTTCGTCCTGCTGGTGATCCCTCTAGTGATATAAATATCTATATAGAGGAATTGGGACCTCCTTCCTCCTGCTGGTGACCCCTCTAGTGATATAAAGATCTATAAAGAGGAATCAGGACCTCCTTCCTCTTTCTGGTGATCCCTCTAGTGATATAAAGATCTATATAGAGGAATCGGGACCTCCTTCCTCCTGCTGGTGATCCCTCTAGTGATATAAAGATCTATATAGGGGAATCAGGACCTCCTTCCTCCTGCTGGTGACCTCTCTAGTGATATAAAGATCTATATAGGGGAATCAGGACCTCCTTCCTCCTGCTGGTGACCTTGCAAATGATATAAAGATCTATATATAGGAATCAGGACCTCCTTCCTTCTGCTGGTGATCCCTCTAATGATAAAAATAACTAGGTGACCCCTCTAGTGATATAAAAATTTATAAAGGGGAATCAGGACCTCCTCCTGGTGATCCCTCTAGTGATATGAAGATCTATATAGAGGAATCAGGACCTCCTTCCTCCTGCTGGTGATCCCTCTAGTGATATAAAGATCTATATAGGGGAATCAGGACCTCCTTCCTCCTGCTGGTGATCCCTCTAGTGATATAAAGATCTATAAAGAGGAATGAGGACCTCCTTCCCCCTGCTGTTGCCCCCTCTAGTGATATAAAGATCTATAAAGAGGAATTAGGACCTCCTTCCTCCAGCTGGTGATCCCTCTAGTGATATAAAGATCCATAAAGAGGAATCAGGACCTCCTTCCTCCTGCTGGTGTCCCCTCTATTGATATAAAGATCTATATAGAGGAATCAGGACCTCCTTCTCCCTGCTGGTGACCACTCTAGTGATATAAAGATCTATATAGAGGAATCAGGACCTCCTTCCTCCTTCTGGTGATCCCTCTAGTGATATAAAGATCTATATAGAGGAATCGGGACCTCCTTCCTCCTGCTGGTGATCCCTCTAGTGATGTAAAGATCTATAAAGAGGAATCAGGACCTCCTTCCTCCTTCTGGTGACCCCTCTAGTGATATAAAGATCTATATAGAGGAATTGGGACCTCCTTCCTCCTGCTGGTGATCCCTCTAGTGACATAAAGATCTATATAGAGGAATCGGGGCCTCCTTCTCCCTGCTGGTGACCCCTCTAGTGAGATAAAGATCTATATAGAGGAATCAGGACCTCCTTCCTCTTGCTGGTGATCCCTCTAGTGATAATTAACAATCTCTATAGTGGAATCAAGACCATAATGTCTAATGATAAGGTTTTCCTTGCGGAGGTCCACAAGTGAATGTGGACATATTTCCTCGAAGTAGAGATATGGAAGAAACGAGGGGTGGGGATTTTTTAAGGTGCCAGATAATGTTACATGTATTCGGTAAAAACACATATATTTTATTTTTGTTTTAGATGGTAGAACAAAAAATACACATAAAAACAATGGATACAGGCATGTACAGATATTGATGGTAAAGTATTTAAACAAGACAACCAGACTACGCCCGACATGTTTCACCCATGGTTCGAGCTTCTTCAGGGGGGGCTGTCTTTATGGAGGTACAGGCCTGTGTCTCCGATCCCAAGACAAAGCAACAGTCCTGATCTATCCCAAAGTGGTGGGGGCAGCAGTCCCATCACAGTCTAACCCTCAACCAACTCTAAAAGAGCTCAGACCCAAGGGACTTGGTAGAACCACCTCACTGAGTAAAGGGTAATCTTAAACCAAACAGAGGCACTTCTTGTCCCTGGGGGGGCTCTGTTTGGTTTAAGGTTACCCTTTACTCAGTGAGATGATTCTACCAAGTCCCTTGGGTCTGAGCTGTTTTAGAGTCAATAGTCTGGTCTCCATATTCCCTCTGTGATCCCCGCTAGCCTGCGGTCTTGACCTACCTAGTTGGTTGAGGGTTAGACTGTGACGGGACTGCTGCCCTCACCACTTGGGATAGATCAGGACTGTTGCGTTGTCTTGGGATCGGAGACACAGGCCTGTACCTCCGTAAAGACAGCCCCCCCCGAAGGAGCCCGAACCATGGGCGAAACATGTCGGGGGTAGTCTGGTTGTCTTGTTTAAATACTTTACCATCAATATCTGTACATGCCTGTATCCATTGTTTTTATGTGTATTTTTTGTTTTACCATCTAAAACAAAAATAAAATATATGTGTTTTTACTGAATACATGTGACATTATCTGGAACCTTAAAAAATCCCCACCCCTCGTTTCTTCCATATCTCTACATTGAATTGGGGATTGGTGCCTATTGCTAGCTGTGCTATCCACGACTAATTATATTTCCTCGAAGGTATTTTCCAGATGTTAAACATAAGAATCCACAGTCTAAACAGGTTTGGTCCAACAGCTTCTTTCCAACCCAAAGGATAAACGGCTGCTACGGAACACACTGTTTTGATTACAAAGTGGGCGTTGAGGGTAACTGACAATAAAACAAATGGGAGTTTATCAGAAGTATCACTTAGAACCACTTTGAGATTACGCCCTAAAGATTCTGGCAATTTCTCATCTGAGTTCAGCAGTAAGAGGGCTGGCAGGGACCTGAGCCAGGAGACGGATTAAAATAGATTACTTTTTTTTTTTTATTGTGGCTTATTTTTCCTTACAAGGGCACAGATTGTTGTGTGTTAGCAATACGTCTCTGTGTATATATCATTCATTTTGGAGATGAATTTGCATTACCAAGAAACCAAAATGTACAGAGTAATGAAAGAGTGACAGTTACAATTTTCTCCATTAAACTATGGAAGGTGCAAAGTGCAACAACCAGAGCAATCACATGAATCCATCTTATACAATGTGTTGTCTGATACTTGGGGCTCCAAGAATAATGACACACTGAAACCTGGGGATCCAGAACAGTGAAACACTGACACTTGAGTGTCCTATTACAGTGATGAACTGACATTCGGGGCCCCCAGAACAATGACACACGGACACTTGGGGTTCCATAATAATGACACACTGACACATGGGAGGTCATAGAACAATGACACACTGACACTTGGGGGCCCAGATCCAAAACAATGACGCACTGACAGTTGGGGGGGTCACAGAACAACGACATACTGACACTTGGGGTTCCAGAACAACGGCACACCGACAATTGGGGGTTTAAGTAAAATGACACACTGACACTTAGGGGCCCAGATCCAAATCAATGACACACTAACACTTGAGGATCTAGACCCAAAACAATGACACACTGACATTTAGGGGTCCCAGAACAATGACACACTGACACTTGGGGTTTCCGGAACAATGACACACTGACACTTGGGGGTCCCAGAACAATGACACACTAAAACTTGGGAGTCCAGAACAATGACACACTGACACTTGGGGGTCCCAGAACAATGACACACTGACACTTGGGGGTACAGAACAATGACACACTGACACTTGGGGGTCCAGAACAATGACACACTGACACTTGGGAGTCCAGAACAATGACACACTGACACTTGGGGGTCCAGAACAATGACACACTGACACTTGGGGGTCCAGAACAATGACACACTGACGCTTGGGAGTCCAGAACAATGACACACTGACGCTTGGGAGTCCAGAACAATGACACACTGACACTTGGGAGTCCAGAACAATGGCACAGTGACACTTGGGGGTCCAGAACAATGACACACTGACACTTGGGGGTCCAGAACAATGACACACTGACACTTGGGGGTCCAGAACAATGACACACTGACGCTTGGGGGTCCAGAACAATGACACACTGACACTTGGGGGTCCAGAACAATGATACACTGACACTTGGGGGTCCAGAACAATGACACAGTGACACTTGGGGGTCCAGAACAATGACACAGTGACACTTGGGGGTCCAGAACAATGACACACTGACGCTTGGGGGTCCAGAACAATGACACACTGACGCTTGGGGGTCCAGAACAATGACACACTGACACTTGGGGGTCCAGAACAATGACACAGTGACACTTGGGGGTCCAGAACAATGACACAGTGACACTTGGGGGTCCAGAACAATGACACACTGACGCTTGGGGGTCCAGAACAATGACACACTGATGCTTGGGGGTCCAGAAAAATGACACACTGACACTTGGGAGTCCAGAACAATGACACACTGACACTTGGGGGTCCAGAACAATGATACACTGACACTTGGGGGTCCAGAACAATGATACACTGACGCTTGGGAGTCCAGAACAATGACACACTGACACTTGTAGGTCTCAGAACAATAACTCTCTGACACTTGGGGGTTGCAGAACAATTACATACTGATACTTTGGGGTTCAGAACAATGACACTCTAACACCTGGGGGTCGAGAACAATGACACACTGACACTTGGGGTTCCAGAACAATGACACACTGATGCTTGGGAGTCCAGAATAATGACACACTGATGCTTGGGAGTCCAGAACAATGACAACCTGACATTTAGGGGTCCCAGAACAATTACACACTGACACTTAGGGTCTAGAACCAAAACAATGACACACTGTGACTTGGGGCCCCAAAACAATGACAGGCTGACACTTGGGTTTCCAGAACAATGACACACTGACACTTAGGGTCTAGAACAATGACACACTGACACTTGGGGATCTAGAACAATGACACACTGACACTTGGGGGTCCAAAACAATGACACACTGACACTTAGGGGTCCCAGAACAATTACACACTGATACTTTGGGGTTCAGAACAATGACGCTATAACACTTGGGGGTCCAGAACAATGACAAACTGACATTTAGGGGTCCCAGAACAATTACACACTATCCCTTGGGGTCCAGATCCAAAACAATGACACACTGTGACTTGGGGGTCTCAGAACAATGGCACACTGACATTTAGGGGTCCCAGAACAATGACACACTGACACTTGGGGGTCCAGAGAAATGAAACCCCTTGTCCTTGGGACTAGTGACACCATTTAAGCAGGTAAAGGTGTTGTTCCTGTATGGAGTATGTGCAGCACTGCAGTAAACCCTCTCCCCCTAATACTGCCAAATCCTACATATTACAGCGAGTGTTGCTGAGTGCCGATGATAAAGTGATTAGAACTCATAAATGATGGTAATACTACATCTTGAAGGACTGATTGCCATAAGGACCGGTACTTCTGAAGAAGATTAGACCTCTGGTTGGGGGGTTTGTCGGTAATCCAGATATTTTGCTGAGTCGGTCACATATGGTGCCAGCAGCGGGTCCAACACATTCCTTCCAAGTCACTTCTGACAGCCAAGAAGTCAGTAATCGCCTTGGCTCCACATATTAATGAGCAGACGCTGTGTGCTCGTCGTGTGCTTGTCCGTCGATTTCACGATAACAAAATACTGGAAATAGCTGGGATAAGTGTTTTCTAGAAGCCCATCTGTCACGCATAAGCGTCCATCATTCACCATCCCACACCGCTCTGATTTACACAGGAAGCACCAAAGAAGCGTAATATGTCACGTCCAGGATTTAAACAGTGTTGGTACATGTCTGATGCAGAATGTCGCTTCACACCTGCCAGAAAAAAACAAAAAAAAACACCCCTCTGATGTGCCTGAATGCCATTTCATCCTTTGCAAATTGCGCAAATATCCGATTATCGATCAAACCTCTGAGTGTCCCTTCATTTGTCAATTATTCTTTGGGACATGTTTAGAACCTGAATGTTCTTTTATTTTCCCCTCTCACTCTCCAAAATTGTGTTTTAAAATTTAGGCCATTTAGGGCCCATTAAAGAGAACAGGAGGGCGCGATCTAAGTGTAGTATATTACATATGTAGTATAGTGAAAGACAATTGGCAACTTACAGTTGACAGTTAAAAATACTGAATCAAGAACAAAATAGAACTTCTGGTGGAACGCCTCAGCATGGAAGGGTACCTTAGTCCAGACAAGACACACTGGATAGGTCGGTGGAACAAACCTCTACGTCCAGAAGAGCACACCAGAGGGCGCTAGACTAAGTGCAGAACTATACAGTAATGGTAAAAACATGGCAACTCACATAATGGAGAAGAAATAGTGCTTTGAATGTATTCTTGGTTAAGGGTTGGATCATTCATAAAACTTGCAGTCTTGGCAAGCCCTATGTCTGGGCAAGGAGCCAGCATGGATGCAGGAAGATGACAGAGAGCTCTGTGGAACCTAGTGCACTGCAGGGGTCAGGGCTACGCGTTTCAAGGCCTCCCAAGCCTCTTTCTCAAGCCTCACATCCTACTGTTGTCCTTATCTGTTCATTCAGAGATACTTCAGCCTCCCAAGAGGTGCTGCATCAAGTGTTTGAGGCTAGCAAGAGGTAGCCCTGGACACCCCAATTGGACTTTATGGACTTTTTGCTGATCTCACTATACTATCTGTGTACACACGCCACTCATTGCACCATATAGCACCTTTCACTTATACACAGGGGTGTATCTATCGCAAAGCAAACAAGGCATTTGCCTTGGGTGGCATATTTCAGGAGGCGGCGCCTCCTCCAGGCAGAAGGGACACTACAAGCAGTGGCATCGCTACGTGGGTGCGGACCGCACCCAGATGACACCCGCCAGAGGGGTGACACCAGGGGCGGCTGTGGACTGACTGTTCAGTGACAGGGGAGAAAAATGGAAGCAGGAGATGGTGGAGGCTGCAGCCTCCGATTCAGGAAGTAGCTTACTTGGCAGAGCAGGTCGGATCGTAATCGTGCCTTGGTGGCCTCGCTACATACAGCTGGTAAAAAGGAGTCGGCGGGCTGCGGGAAGGTGAGAGTCCGGTGTAGGTTTTTTTTGGGGGGGATGGGAGAACCTCCTGGTGTAGTATGGGGGGGATAGGGGAGACCCCTCCTCTCTCACTATCCCCCTCTCTCTCACCCACTCTACTTCTCTCAACCCACCCTTCCTCTCTCTCACCCCCTCTATTTCTCACTCACCCCCTCCTCTCTCTCTCTCTCCCCCTCTCTCTCACCCCCTCCCTCTCTCTCACCCCCTCCCTCTCTCTCACCCCCTCTACTTCTCTCAACCCCCTCTGTCTCTCTCTCACACCCTCTATTTCTCTCAACCCACCCTTCCTCTCTCTCTCTCTCACCCCCTCTATTTCTCACTCACCCCCCCTCTCTCTCACCCCCTCTATTTCTCTCAACCCCCCTCTCTCTCTCACCCCCCCCTCTCCCCCCTCTCTCTCACCCCCTCTATTTCTGTCAACCCCCCCTCTCTCTCTCCCACCTCTCTCTCACCCCCTCTATTTCTCTCAACCCCCCCTCTCTCTCACCCCCTCTACTTCTCTCAACCCCCTTTGTCTCTCTCTCACCCCCTCTATCTCTCACTCACCCCCCCCTCTCTCTCACCCCTCTATTTCTCTCAACCCCCCCTCTCTCTCACCCCCTCTCTCTCCCCCCTCTCTCGCATCCCCCTCTCTCTCACCCCCTCTATTTCTCTCAACCCCCTCTCACCCCCCCTATTATTAAACATTTCAGAACTTTTCAAAAATTTGTAGAAGGAAGTGTAGTGTGCTGAAATCAGAGCGGTATGGGATGGATGAAAAATGTGCATGGTGGTGGGGGGTGTAAAAAAAAAAAGAGGAGTGATTTCTCCTGTATTTGGGGCCATTTAGAATGAATGCATTGCCTTACCACAGTGATAAATAAAGTGAATGGGCTGCCACTGTTGAGCACTGCTTTTCTCACCTGCCATTGTCAGAAAGTCCTGTAGATGGCGCTATATGCCTTTGGCTGTTAATATCAAGACTAACCGACACTTGTTTCTGAAGTTTATATACATAATTCAAAATCACACAAACTTTTTCTGTAAAGTGTAACTGTGGAGTCACTAGTCCTCTATCAATATCCTAGTAAGCAGTGCTGGGACAAGGTCATCTGGAGCCTGAGGACAAACATACCAAATCCCCCCAAGATGTATGAGCGTTATATGTCAGCAAAATCTCCTCCTTCCCAAAAAACTGAGCGCTAATCTTGCTTAGCTCAAATTCTCTCATTCCACATATGCTTCCAGCACAATCCCCCTTACTAGCACAAATCCTCCACCCCTGAAATTTCCCCTCCAAGCACAAATCCCTACCCCCACTCCAAATCCCCCCTCCAAGCACAAATTCCCCTTCCCCAATCCCCCATCCTAACACAACATCCCCCCCCCATTCAAAATTTCCCCTCCGAGCACAAATCAATCCTCGCCCCCCCCAAGCACAAATTCCCTTTCCCCAATCCCTCATCCTAGAACAAATTTTTATCTTATTTTTGTTGCCTGGGTAAAAAAATATCTATTTACCTATCTACTTTATATATATTTATATTTATATATATATTTATTATCAGCCATTTATTATCAATTAACTGTGTTTACTACCCAAATGACTCTGATCAAAAGTTTACATACCCTGGAATGTTTGGCCTTGGTACAGACACAGAAGGTGGCACACACAGGTTAAAATGGCAATTAAAGGTTAATTTTCCACATTTGTGGCTTTTTAAATCACAATTAGTGTCTGTGTATAAATAGTCAATGAGTTTGTTAGCTCTCACATGGATGCACTAAGCAGGCTAGACACTGAGACACTTGGTCTACCTGATCTTGTCTTGGTATCAAAAGAGCCCCGAAACGTCCACTTCTTAACCTTTTCCCGACCGCCTCACGCAGATATACTGCGGCAGAAGGGCGCGTACAGGCAGA